>NC_138120.1:1770000-2230000 GCF_964146895.1 Miniopterus schreibersii | reverse complement strand
CAGGGACTTACCCCTGCCCTGGATTAGCACCAACGAGCAGTCCACCAGCCTTCCGGGTTCGCTTCATTTCTGCCCAATTAAATGTGTTCTTCCTAGTTAAGTGTTAATTTTAGGTCACCTTGACCTGGATTAGACTGGGAAGTTGACCCTAATACCAAAGTTAAAAATGAAATCGCAAAGAAACCAAAGCCACCGTCATCTCCCGAGTCCTCCTTAGGTTACCTCTGTCCCTTTGCACATGTCTGAGTGAGGTAAGGGATTCAGGTAGAATTCAACCTCTGGGAATTTATTCCCAGACGTGTGCTTTGGGGGGTGAAGATCATCATTGCAAACCCTTTCTGCAGCCTGTTTTCTTTTTTGCTTCTCAAGGTCATTTCGAGGAACCATTTTCATAGAGTGTTTCCATTAAAAGGAAATGTAACCGTGCAGGGAACACGATAGGCAGAAATACATAGAAGAGAGGTTTTTCAAAAGAGAGGAAGCAATTAAGTTTCTGCTTTGTAAGAAAGTCTTTCCAAATTATTCTCAGGGATCTTAATAAAAAGGTCAGTTCACTCTCAGATGCTAAGAGAAATCAAATCCGCCCGGCTGGTGTGGCTCAGTGGTTGAGCACAGACTCATGAACCAAGAGGTTGCCGGTTCGATTCCCGGTCAGGGCACATGCCAGGGTTGAAGGTTCGATCCCCAGTCGGGGGCGTGCAGGAGGCAGCCGATCAATATTTATCTCTCACGTCAATGATTCTCTCTCTCCCTGCCCCTTCCTCTCTTTCCAAAAATCAATAAAAACACATATTTTAAAAAAAGAGAAATCAAGTGCAATAATACTTCTATAAATCTCATCGCCAGTCACAGAGTTTGATATTTTTGAACTCACACATGCCTAATTTTAAATATTTCCAGAAAAAGTTACTTCCACCCAAAACAGCATGAGGCTGCAGGTTATAGAGTTTATTCACCATCAGAATCGATGCTATTAAACGACTCGTGCTTCCTTCCTGAGCTGCTGGCCCTGTGGCCCCCGGTGCGAACGTGGCTGGAGCGTCATGTTTTATTTAGGTAGCTGACATGTTGACCTCCATCCACGATGCTTCTTGTCGCTCATGAAAGTTTATGCAATTTACTCTCAACTCCAAGGCTTATTGAATCTTAAGAGATGTGGCTCATGCATAATAAATATAACACAATAAAAAAAGAAAAGAAAAAGAAGGCAGCCTCCAGGTTAGGGTAGAAAAACGCCAAAAAGAAATAGCACCCTAAACAAGACACAAGTGGGAGTTTTTTGCTTCACACCAGTATCAATACTTGTTTTTTTTTTGTGTGTGTGTGTGTTTTTTTTTTTTTAATACATTGTTATTGATTTCAGGGAGAGGAAGAAAGAGGGAGAGAGAGAAACATCAATGATGAGAGTCATTGACCGGCTGCCTCCTGCTCGCCCCCTGCTGGGGATCGAGCCCACAACCCGGGCATGTGCCCCGACCGGGAATCGAACCGCGATCTCCCGGATCCTAGGTCGATGCTCCACCGCTGAGCCTCGCGGGCCGGGCTCAATACTCATTTTATTAGCTACCATTTACAATAAGAAAATTAGAATATTCTGAAGGAAATGCACAAATGCCCGGTCATCTCGCACAAACATGTAACTATAGGGTGTGTAGTCACGTATCGTTTTGTGGGTGAAAACCACGCTGTTCTTGTGCGTACGGCGTAGGTGCTGGAAGATTCTTAAGAAACCGCTTGAAACCGAGCTACCTCACTGAATGTCAAAGGAGCCCAGTTAATATCCCCCGTCTCCCCGTCAGACTTCTAACGGCATTAAGAAAAAAGGTCCATGTGGAAGAAATGTCACCTTTATTCCCGTCGGTAAGGCGGATATTGGAGAATGTGGCTTTTTTCTGGGGGCACCTGAGTCCAGACCCCAAAATCAGGCTCGTCCCCCCCCAGGAGCAACGTACATTTAAATCCGGGGACCCTCTATTTTAATTGGTTAGAGATGCATAGCTCTCCCTACAATTTTATGACACTTTTTCTGCTTACCCCTCATTACACAGGAAAGAAAGTGATTTTTTTTGTAATGAACATTAATATATTTAAATACATGCAAACTTCAGGGAAGAAAATTCTGGCATTAATGTTTCTCCCATTTGATTAAATATCGTTGTTTAATTTGGGGTACGATTATTTCTTGTCACTTCACTGCTCCAAAATTATAGAAAGAAGACAACATCATCGGGGGAAACCCAGTAGCTATAGAGTGTGCTGTTACCTGATTGACTGTGAAACTTACAAATGTTAGTTGAAGAACAGCATTTAAAGTGTAGAGTCTCCGCTCCCCGCATTGCACCCTGGACAGACTTCTTGCCCTCAGGGGTTTCCGGTACCTGGCGGCCAGCAGCCTCTCACTGCAGGGTGTGTGTGCTGAGGACGGGAGGCCAAGACTTGGGTCTCAGCGATGGAAGGACCATTTGAAACTCGTGCATAAAGCCAAGGCTCCCGAACCATCAGAATCTGGGTGGCAGGCGGGTTATCAGAAAGTACAAATACCACGGTGGCCACGTCACCTTTTTTTTTTTACAACGGCCTCAAATTTGAAAGGGCCGGGGGGTGCTTTGTGGAAGCAAAAACAACCTTCGATAAAGAAACCATTTAAAATGCAGACTTCAAAGAATTTCTGCAAATGATGTTCCAACGGATGTGAGTTCTCTCCCTCCCACCCCCCCCCCAACGCCACCGTGAAATGCAGAAGAAATCACCAGAGAACCAACATGCTTTAAAAAATAAGAAATTTTGAAATGTATTTCTGTAACAGCATCAAAATCGCTGGGAACAAAGCAAAGAGCAGATGTGTCACTCGTCTACACCAAAAATGAGAACACACCGCTGAGAGAGATTTAAAAAGACGTAAATGAACAAAAACGTAGGCCGTTTTCATGGTTTATGCATTGGAAGAGTCGCTATTACTAAGATTTCTACTGTCCCCAAATCGGTGTATCAATGGAAGTCAATCCCAATACAATTTAAAAAAAAAAAAACAAGAAAGATTTTTGTAGAAATTGAGAAGCCGGTTCTAAAAATGTACATAGAAATTCAAAGGACCTAGCACAGCCCTAGCTGGTCTTCTCAGTGGTTAGAGCATCGGCCCTCGGGCTGAAGGGTCCTGGGTTCAATTCCAGCCAAGGGCACGTATGTCAGTTGCAGGCTCGATCCCCGGCCTGGGTCAGGGTGCATGTGGGAGGGAACCAGTCTATGTGTCTCTTTCACGTCTCTCTCTCCCCCTCCTTCCCTCCCTTCCACTCTCTCGGAAAAGCAATGGAAAAAAATATCCTTGAGTGAAGATTAAAAAAAAAAAAATTAAGAACAAAAGACCTGGTCAAGGCATTCCTGAAGAAGAGCTACGTCAGAAGACTTCCATGGGCACGTTCTGGGAGTTGCCCATGTGGAAATAAACAAAGACGGCCCCTAAGTGAGAAAAAGTAGAGGCTGTTTATCCGGAGGGTGCTCTAACAGGGACTCAGCCACCAATATTTGCATTCGGCTGAGGTTCGAGGACTGGCCGGGGCATGGAAAGTCTTTACCAGGATGGGTGGGCTGGGATCGGGAATCGAACCGGGATCTCCTGGATCCTAAGTTGATGCTCAACTGCTGAGCCACACCAGCCGGGCTGGTCACTGTCCATTGGATATTCAGTCTCTCCAGATAAAGCTACAGTCATTAAGATGGTGTGGCCGTGGCTCAAAAAGAGACAAACAGAACAAACGGGAGAGTCCAGAAAGAGCCCGCCCTTGACTTAGAGCTAAGGTGTCGTTGCAGTTGATGGTTTTTCAAAGCATGACCAGGATATTCCCACGGGCAGACAAACAAGTTTGATTAATACTAGGCTCTAACAGGCTAAATGTGCATATAAAAAAATAAAAATAAAAACACGGTGAACTACTTCCAAAGGTGTAGACCGAGACAGCGAAGGGGATCAGAATATGGTACCTGAAAATAGGCCATTGGGCCGTGAGGATTATTTTGAGCTACAGGCAACTGAGAATCAACCCAATGGAAAGAGTCATTGGCTCACTGCTTATCTGCCCAAACGCAGGGCATACCTTCCCCTCTGAGGATGGTCACCATGCCAGCCCGCCAAGGAGAGAGAGGGCAGTGGCCATCAAGATGAGTCTGGATAAGCAGATTGATTAAAATAGCCTTTAGCTTCCATTAGTCCCTCCATCCATCTCTTGGTCACTTCCCCACAATTTAACGTCCCTTGAGGCCCAGGTCTTCTTTCCTTTGTTAAAAGGGCATGTAAGCCCCCCCATCTCACTGTTTTCTTGGGTTTCGCTACTTTTCTACGCACCTCAATATTAACAAAACTAATGTGCCTTTTCTCTTGGTCATGAGTCTTTTGTTTGTTTAATTCTCACACTCCCGGGTAGTCAACCTAAGAGGGAAGGGGACGTTTTCTTTCCCCGAGAAATAAAATCAAAGAAACACATTTAATCGAAGGCCCTGCATGAGAGTTGTTTCAGGTTTGCATTTATTATTTCCTGGGCCTCTGTGATGCAAAATTCAGGGTGGCGGAAAAAAAAAAGGTTGAGACATCCAGGTTAATAAACGAAATCTAATTATTATTAAGGGTGCAAGATACCAATAGCTATTACTCACAGGAGACATCGGCCTGGAATTTTACAGATAGGGCAATAAAAGAAGATTAAACGTGGGAATGGAGCCCTAGCTTGAAGGGCTGTCAACAGTTCTTTGAAATAATCATCTCAAACGGAGTTTGCGCTTAACCTAAGCATCAGGATACTAGAGAGCTTCAGGCTTTAGCAGCTTAGATTCTGTATTTAAAAGCTTGAGAGTATTTGAATAAAACGATGGGAGTTAATGTGATAATTACTACGGTAGGCTCCCCGCCAGCTGCCTCGAGCTTCCTGTGGCAGGCGAATCTACGCTGACCATACCTGTACGCAGAGCAGAGCCTTAGGGAAGACTGTCCCAGCTCAGTGACGCTCTACGTATGGGCCAGACCCTCAGAAGAGTGTCCTGTGCCAGGGGGATATCGCACTGAAGAAACCATAGCCTCAGGATCGAAAGCGCTCTGAAAGTTAGAAGGAAAAGAAAGGTGGCGATTGTTTCTTTGTCCAGTGCCAGACCTGGGCATGTTTCCCGGGTGTTCTCTTGATGTCATAGCTGGGAGAGTTCTACCTTCCAAATGCTCCGATCCACGCATGCAAAAAGGCATCCGCTCCTCCATCCATGGGGACTGAGCTAAGTCTGAGAGTAGGTCACCACCATTCTTTAAGACCATACTCTGGTGATACTGAAACTGGACCCATTGGGTCCGGGCCGCTTGTCATCACTTGAGCCAATTAAGCAGAGACAGGGTTGAATCGTACATGAGCATTTATTTCAATAATGCCAGCAAAATAGGAGAGCAGAAGGAATTGTCCACCTAAAATCTGCTCTCCCCTCCCCTGACTAGCTGGTTGATTATATAGAGATAAGTAAGAAAGCCTGTGTGCAAGGAGGAAAGGAGGAGGGAGGATGGCTGCAGGGTCTGTGGCCCCTGTGTCTCCCTCCAGGATCCTGAAGTCTCATAACGACGTAGTTAATTTTCAATGGTGTTAAAACCCAGCTCTGTCAGTTCCTGGAACCTGAGAATGGTCAGCAATTTGGAGGCAAACTCCCAGAGGGAGGTCAGGCTCCAAGCACAGCAACCAAATCAAAGCGCATCCTGTCCTCTGTCTGTTCTCAAAATGCATTTTCTTTTCTGAGCAATGGGCCCATCAGGCCCCAAGGTGTCTCTCTCTCTCTCTCTTTTTAAATCCTTACCCAAGAATATTTTTTCCCATCGCTTTTCAGAGTGAGTGGAAGGGAGAGAGAAAGAGAGAGAAACATCGATGCGAGAGACACACATCAATTGGTTGCCTCCCTCATGTGCCTCCAACCCAAGTACATGCCGTTGGCCAGAATTGAGCCCTGGACTCTTCCGTCCGAAGACCGATGCTCTAACCACTGAGCCAAACTGGCCAGGGCCCCAAGGTGCCTCTTATCATTTTACAGCCCTGGTTTTCTTCTTGCAGCACATCCTACAGTTTCCCAGGGTCTGTAGGAAAACCTCTTATCTACAGTTAGGAAGGTCAACAATCATTAAACAACGAGGATCCTATTCCTATTAGGTGCCCTCCCTTCTTTCTCAACCATAGTCAACAGAGATTGATCAACATCTCTGCCCCCAGTAATACCAATGTAATTAGTTAGTTATTAATAATAGACAAGAAACAAAGAGAAGGCCAGACATTTTAGGCATGTCATTTGGGCAGCTTCACCAGAGAGAGAAGATAAATAGAAGTTTTCAGAGATGAAGGTCCTTCCCTCAAGAGTGGATCTCTTAGAAGAGGAGAACTGTGGTCAAGGATTATGGCCAAGGACTTCCCTCTCTGGGGTTCCCCTTACCACTCGTTATCCATGTCTTTTAATGTGAGACGAGAGACCTTCAAATCTCCTTCTCCCAAATCCATTCATCTTCCTCCGCAGCCAAATACAATTAGCCAACAAAAGTGTTAGAGACATCACATGGCAGATATTCTGCCTTGCAATTAAATCTCCTTTTTAGTCTGTAAATGACCCTTTCAATCCACTTGAAAGGGATAAATAGCAGGCAACATTTCCACTGTCTGAAAAGTCATTTTTTTTTTTTCCAGCTGATACGAATTTATGAGGTCTGCAGGCAGCTGTCCCGTGCTGGGCGATGGGGTTAGGCAGGGGAAATATATTGAAAAATAACCAGAAACATATATAGGTATGTTCAGGGGAGTAAGGGGCATGGTAAACTAAAGAGATGTGCATCGTGCTACAAGGAGCAGAAACGAAGTCGAACCAAATCAGGGGTGCAGTCAACTCAGCCTTCAGTATCTAACCCAAAAGATGTTTCCTTTGTTAAGACTTCCTCTATTCTTAAGCAGCGTGTTACAGGTGCTCATGGGAGTTGTTTCCTGGTTGACGTACCTATAAATAGTTAAAACAAAACAAAACAACATTCTTTTCACCCTCACCAATTTGGCTCAGTGGTTAGAGCGTCCACTGGTGCACTAAAGGGTCTCAGGTTCAATTCCGGGTCAAGGGCACGTACCTGGGGTGCAGGCTCGATCCCCAGCCCCAGTTGGGGGTGAGTGTGGGAGACAACCAATTGATGTGTCTCTCTCACATCGATGTTTCTCTCTCCCTTCCACTCTGTCTGGAAAGCAGTGGGAAAAAATATCCTCGGGGGAGGGTTAAAAACAAAAGAAAACATGCTTTTCCGTGTTGATGGTGAACAAATGTGGACTTGCTGAGTCACAGGCTATGCAACAGCCGTTTTAGATGCTACCAGATAGTCTCCCAAACTGACCAATCCATACCCCTTACAGTTCCAGTTGCTCCGAATCTTCACCGACGCTTGTTTTTGTGTGGATTCTGCATTGGAGCAAATTATGCAGGTTGCTTAGTAGACTCCCACTGTGGTTTTAATTTGCATTTTCTGATGATTTGGAAGCTTTCAGTGTGTTTATTGGTTATGTAGAGAGTCTCTTTTGAAAGTGCCTCTTCAAGCCCATCTATCTGTTGGATCTTCTGCATTTTTAACGTTGGTCTATAGGACTTCTTTATATATTCAGGATATAAGTCTTGTATCTGATATAGGTCACCACGGCCTTCTCCAACTCCCGCACTGGCCTTCTCCCAGCTTTAATGTTGTGTTTTGACAAATTAAAGTTATAAGTATTTTTCGTATATTTTAAAAATTTTCAAATACAGTTGACATTCCATATTATATTAGTTTAATGGGTACAGCATAGTGGTTAGACAATCATATATTTTACAAAGGGTTTCCCCCAATATTTCTAGTACCCACCTGGCACCATCCATAGTTATTACAATATGATGGACTCTCTTCCCTGTGCTGTACTTTACATCCCCGTGACTATTTCTAGAACTGGCAATTTGTATTTCTCAGTCCCTTCACCTTTTTCACCCAGCCCCCCAACCACAACTGGCAACCGTAAGTCTATTCTCTTTGTTTATGAGTCTGTTTCTGTTTTGTTTGTTCATTTATTTTGTTCTTTAGATTCCACATATAAGTGAAATCATATGGCATTTGTCTTACTTATTTCACTTAGCGCAATACCCTTTTCACTTAGCGCAATACCTTCTAGGTCCATACATGTTATTTTTGACTGTGATGTGATTTAAATTTTCCTGATGAATCCACCTTTCACCCTTGATCCCTTAAAAGGACTCATTTTAGCCATTGTTTATAGTGAGTGCATCCATTGTAGTTTCCAACAAGTTACACCTTGTGTATCTATGCATGTTTTTAAATCACAACACAGAGAACATGAACCATGCGCACAACAGGGCTGTCTTCCCCGTCATCATAGGAGCTTAATAACATTTGGTTTCTGTCATTGTAAATGTGAAGATTTAACCAACTCCAGCTGCTTATTGTAAAAGCAGGCAGTTTTACAATATTTTACATCATAGGATCATTTCATATCATAGGTAGTTTTTGTTCAATGGACGAATCCCAAATTTACCTGGATTAGTCATTAGACTTACATGTTGAGCTGCTGTCAACTTGCTTTTATTCAGACATTTGTCTGGGTTTGCTTCTAGGAAAGTACAAACAGAAATATGTCATCTCTTAAAAAGCTGAATCAAGGCTGCCATGTAGCTTAAACTTTCACAATCAGGATGCTTGGAAGAGCAGCTAACAGGTAAACAGCCTGGTTACTACAGCAGTGAGCAGAGAAGACAAACGGGAAAGGCATAGAAATGTGAGCTGATAGCATCTTGTATAAGATAAAAATACAGAACCCTGCTGCCGAGATCAAGGATCTGGGGGAGACGCAAGAGAGAGTGTCTCCTAAAGACGAGATAACCCAGACCAGGGGAAAGAAGAATTGGCTATTAGCATGCTCGGCGATTCCCCGGAGCAGTTGTCAAACAGAAATGATCACTCGGGGTTCAAGGAGCTGGCAAACAAAGAGAAGGGAGACTGGCTGGATTCAGAGGATGATACACTCGAGCAGCTGACAGGAGGGAGAAAAGAGAGACTTCAGGGAGAGGAGAGTTTGCGTGATGAAAAGCAGGTTATTAAGGCAGTTTCATGCGAGTCTGATACTCTCCAACTTCTGACGTTGGCACAACTCCACCACGACAGCTGCTGGCTGGCCTCTCCTGCCTGGATTAACATTTCATTGAAAAGAACAAACAGAGCTTGGAACTGAAAATGCCAAGATTCGGGCTGGAGTCGGTTTGGTTCCAAGGAATGTTCATCCAATATCTCATTAGCAGAAGACCTGCCATCCATGAAACAGACCACAGGCATTACATCTATTGAAAAGCCTTCAAATGCATGAAGATTAAGAAATATATGGCCTGGCCGGTGTTGCTCAGTAGTTGAGAGTTGACCTATGAACCAGGAGATCGCGGTTCAATTCCCGGTCAGGGCACATGCCCAGTTTTCGGGCATGCCCAGTAGGGGGCGTGCAGGAGGCAGCCGGTCAATGACTCTCATCACTGATGTTTCTATCTCTCTCCCCCTCTCCTTTCCTCTCTCTGAAATCAACAAAAACATATTATAAAGAAAAAAGGAGAAAAAGAAATATGATATAAAGGCTGCTTCCCTCTGTGGCATAGCTAATAGACGTACTTTATCTAAATAATTTTGGAAACTACTCATGACGCTGCTCAATAGAAATGTATAAGAGGTTAGTTCTGCATCTTGGTTGGATCTCTGAATGGGTACAAGTAACAGGTGAGTGGGTAACAAATGGACTGGGCATGTTGCCCCAAGGCAGGGCTTGCTTCAGCAGGCCTGAGCGTGGCTCAGGGTTCTGCACTCCTATCAAGCTCCCAGGTGATGCTCAGCTTGGTGGTCCACAGACCAGTAAAGGTCAAAAGTTGCCTGAAGTCATCAGGCAGAGACTCAAAGGGATGGTGACATATGTTTAAATTAGTTTTGTATTGCTGCTATAACAGGTTACCACAGACTCAGCAGCTTGAAAACAATACCCGTTTATTAGTCACTGTTCTGTGGATCAGGAGTCCAGGTGGCTCCATGACAGTCTCCGTGCCGGGTCTCCCAAGGCTGAGATTATGGGGTCAACCAGGCTGGTTGCTTAGCCATTTCCAAACTCATCCAGACAGTTGGCAGAACCTGATAGTCCCTTTCAGTTGTAGGATGGAGGCCCTGTGTCCTTCTGGCTGCCATTATGGGTTTCCCTTTGCCCCTAGAGTCACCTCTAGAGTCCTGTGCCAGTCAGCTACATCTCAACAAGACACCTGGAATCCTTCTCATGCTTCTTCATTCCCCCTCTTCCGCCTCCTCCTGCATCGACCCGACTGACACCTCTGCCTTCCTCTCTGACTTTCAAGAGACCGAGTGATTACATGGGATCTCTCCAGAAAATCCAGCGTAGTTTCCCTACTGGGAAGGTCGATGACTTTCATCCCATCTGCAAAGTCCCCTTTGCCATAGAACGGATGCTCTTCATGGGTTCTGGGGATCAGGGCATGGAAACCTCTGGGCGGCTGCCCTTCTGTCTATCAGGAGGCCTGACAATATAATTTTGTGATCAGCTAGAGGTCTATGGTCTCATTTCATCGGGGGCCAGGCATATGCTAGGTGTCTTTCAAAAACAGCGACATGCAAACACATGGATACACATACCCATGCATGCACACAACCCATGACCATCGCCACCATCTCTGCCAGCCTGTATCCAAATGTCTTCTTCTTACTAGGACACCAGTCCTAGTGCATTAGGGCTCACCCTGGTCATCTCATTCTAACTTAATCACTGCTTTAAAGACCCTATTTCCCACCCGGCTGGCGTGGCTCAGTGGTTGAGCATTGACCTATGAGCCAGGAGGTCAGGGTTCGATTCCCGGTCAGGGCACATGCCCAGGTTGCGGGCTCAGCCCCCAGTAGGGGGCGTGCAGGAGGCAGCCGATCCATGACCCTCAAAATCATTGATGTTTCTCTCCCTCTCTCCCTCTCCCTTCCTCTCTCTGAAATCAATAAAGACATATTAAAAACAAACAAAAAAAGATTTTATCTCCCAATACCTTACATTCTGAGGTCTTGGGAATGAGGATTTCAACGTATGAATTCTGGGGGACACAATTCAGCCCTTAACACATAGGAAGGGCCTAGCGACTGGCCTAGTGCCCATCACTCATTTTCGACCGCTTTGGATCCACTCTACATGCCCGTGAAACTGCCTCTAAAGCTGAGCTTCCATTTCCAAGAAGGAGATAACCCGGTTTCTGGGCTCAGCCCCACTCCGGGCATCTCTGCTCTTTGCTCTTGCAAACGGAGCCCCCTCAGGGTGAGGGCAAGGGGAGGCTCTTACACAGAAGGAAGAGCTGGGCCAGGCAAGAAATAAAGGAGACTCAAGCTGAATTTTTCACAACAGCTTTGCGAGAGACCTGAACCGTCTCCAATTACATTGCACTGTGTGTTTCTTGAGAAGTGGGGTGATTGGTACTTGAGCGATCCTTTGATCTCAGATTATAGCACAAGAACAGCAATTAGCTTGAAAGGGCTCAGGGAGCCCTTGGGGACAGAGGTAGAGAGAGAGAGAGACAGGAATTTACTTTCAAGTATTCAAATGCAAAGGGAAACCTCAACAATCAATAGGGGTCTGTGCGTTTGATGGATTTGCATAATGATGTGTTCGAATTTTAGATTCCTGGGTCACCAAGCTGGCTTGGGTCTGGTCCCATTAATGAGGCTGCTGACCCTCCACGGACAAGGCAAGGGCTCTGAGCCGGTTCCCCAGAGCTGGATCCAACGGGCATCATTGTCTTTCTACTCCCCCCTTCCCCCGTCGGCCCTAAATAATGCAACACCTTTTTAAAAATATGTTTCTATTGATTTTTAGAGAGAGAGGAAAGGAGAAGGAGAAAGAGAGAAACATCAATGATGAGAGAGAGTCATGGATCGGCTGCCTCCTGCACGCCCCCTACTGGGGATCGAGCCCCAGCAACTGGGGATCAAACGGGCAACATTTTATTTTATTTTATTATTTTATTTTATTCTATTTTATTTTATTTTATTTTATTATTTTATATTTTATTTTATTATTTTATTTTATTTATTTTATTTTATTTTATTTTATTTTTATTTTATTTATTTTATTTTATTTTATTTTATTTTATTTTATTTTATTATTTTATTTTATTTTAATTTAATTTAATTTAATTTAATTTATTTTATTTTATTTTATTTTATTTTATTATTTTATTTTATTTTATATTTTATTTTATTTAATTAATTTAATTTTATTTTATTTTATATTTTATTTAATTTATTTTATTTTATTTTATATTTTATTTTATTTTATTATTATATTTTTCATATATATATTTTTAAATTTTATTATTGTTTAAAATATTACAGATGTCCCCTTTTCTTCCCAATGACCCGTCCCACCCGGTTCCTTCCCCCTCCCCAGTCCCTCTCCCCACCATTGACCATGTCCTAACCTTTTTGTGGTGGATCGGATGACGCCCGACCCACTGAGCCACCCTGGCAACAGTTGCATGAGTCACAATCTTGACCTTTTTGGACGTACCACAAAACTCTCTCTCTCCCAGCTTCTGCCACTGTTTAATTTTCACACGTGACAGTTTCGAATCGGTTAAACTTTTTTGGGGGAGGCGGAGAGGGGTGCGAATCGACACAGCTAACTCAAGCATTTACGAACACGGCTCTTCAGAGAAGCAGATGGTTCTCCTTACGCAAAATCAGATTTTTTTTTTTTTTTTGGAAAAACCCAACTTCATTTTCCGGACGCAACAAGTCTCACTCATCTTCCGCGCCTTTTGTCTTTTGTTCCATTTTAATGACTATTATTTCGATTTAAAACTGGATTGGCATCACAGCATGCCGTAAGAGAAGCGCCGTCCGGGGACTTCATTATCGCAGGACAGGGAATTAAGCACACGTTGGTCGTGAAAGCGGCAGCCTGCTCAAAAACCAGCGCTCACGCGGTTCCTTCCTGGATGTTTTGTGGAAAACGATTTTATCTGTGAAAACGAGGCAGCTTGGACTTAAGTCTGTTGTGTTTCTTGTCAGATTTTCTTCTAGGTTCGTTTAAATTGAAAACAGGATTAGAAAACATTTATAATTGTACCTATAGATTTAATCGTTGAAAGTACTTTTTTTTTTTCTCCCCTTGGGGATAAAAGGAATCACTCTGAGCATATGCTCTGCATAAATTCACGTTTTCTTCTATTTTCTCCCCAAATCCACGCTTCCTTCTTTCCGTCAAGCCTGTCTTTTAGTTTCTCCCAGGGTCATGATCTGAATTTTTACCTGAGTCTTCACCCCAGACACATAACGTAACAGCTGTTTTTAATACTGGAATTTAACAGGTCAAAAGAGCTTCCCTCCGAAAGACGACATTTGTGTCTAATGACGTTGGATAGTCAGTTCTCAGCACCATTTATTACTTTTAGTTTCTTGCTAATCTTCACCCGAGGATATTTTTTCTCCATTGATTTTAGAGAGAGTGGACAGAAAGACAGAGAGAAACATTGATGTGAGAGAGACACATGATTTGGTTGCCTCCCAAACCAGGGCCAGCGATGGAACCTGCAACCCCCGGTATGTCCCCTTGACTGGGAATCGAACCCACAACCCTTGGGTGTTTGGGCCAACGCTCTAACCACTGATCCACACCAGCCAGGGCAGCACCATTTATTATTAATTGCTAGTGATATTAGGGTGTTTATGAATATTCAAGATGTTTTTATTACAGTTTCCCATCTCTCAGAGGAAACCAGGAACTGGGCACCTCTCCTAACACCCGCACCCCACCTCTCGGGGCCTCTGACTTACTGAAGTCATTGTAGCCCATATAACGCGCTGGGAAGGGTTCATCTACTTCAAACTCACGGCGTCAGGAGTTTTGATAACATCCCAGGAAACGATGTTTCCCAACAGGATTCTAGTCCCTGGGACTCTCTGGGATCAGCCAGAGAATTTGGAATGGCCATGTATCCCCTGTGAATTTTACACAGATAAATGCTGACTCTAAACTGATCATGGACACCAAGCATTATTGATTACGGCTTCCATCATAATCCTCCCCCTCACCCCTTATTTAGTTTGAATAAGCCGGTTTATAGTGATCCTTTTGTAATTAACTAGTTATTAATAACAGGAAAGGAGCGAAGGGAAGGCCAAATATTAGAGGTGTGTCACTTGGGCCGCTTCACCAGGAAGCTGCAATTTCACACTCCCCAGGGAGATTGATGTTTCTATCTCCCTCTCCCTCTCTCTATACAATCAATAAAAACATATTTTTTTTAAAAAAAGAAAGAAAATCACCTTGTGCAACCCTGGGTAAGTGAGGGGGAGAGAAGCAAAGTCTAGAAGCGTGCGGGTCTCTAACCCTCTTAGGAGTCTCGTCTTTGTTGCTGGTTCATTTCCTCTCACTGTATCTCCCTTGGCCTCTTGGAGGGGAGCTTTGTTCCGCATGGAGAGCTCCGGAGACTGGTTATTGTGATCACTGAGCCGATTATTCTTACCGGGCACAGCTGTGGACAGGACCCCTCGGGAGGAAAATGAACCTCGGCTGGACCCAGATTACAGGATCCGTTTCCAAAGAATAAATTGTGTCCTACTGGCCACCTCATTCAAAGTCATAGAATTCTCTTTCAAAAGTGCAGGGCGAAAATTTCCAAAAAAGTTTTAAATTATAATACCAATTATGCTTTTTTTTTTTTTTTTTATACCATCTTATCTCAGCGTTGCTACTGAAACTAACGAAAACAATCCTAAGAAAAACTAGCAAACGGTTTTTAGCCAAGTTTGGTTTCCCTGTCCTCTAAATATTAGTGTTTTGAGATGAAAATGTTTATATCCAATGCGGTCACGTTGAAGGGATCGTGAGATTGTGACCCGACGACGCACATGAGGCCGCCCAGCGAATCCTGCGGGCCTTTATCGCCCGTTCGTCTAAACGGGAGACATCTTCTGTTGTGGTTTCCCACGCTGAGCGTCCAGGGTGGAGTCCTGGGTTGATGTATTACAGTCTGCAACAGAAAGCCCCAAAGGAGCATAAATCCACAGGCCTACGAGGCAGGATTTTCGCAAATGCAAGGACATACGGCTGCGGTTACCAAGGAGGGGCCTCTGGAGATGTAGCAAAGAAACAGAAATAAAGTATGTGCAGGGAAAAAGAAAGCTACTCCATTTATCGCGGTCGTACATATCCAGGGAGGATGACGGGCGGAGGGGAATGCAGGCGGCTGTCTGCGGACCTCTCCCGGCCTCTGCCTTCCTGAGCTCGCGGACTAATAACAGTCACACTAGGCTCGTGGGTGGCCTAAATGTTTATTTTTTAATATTAATATTCAATTTAAGATGAAATAAGAGAAGTCAAAACCCCTAGGATGTTGCCCGGCTGACGTGGCTCAGTCGGTTCAGTGTCAACCTGTGAACCAAGAGGTCCCAGTTCGATTCCCGGTCAGGGCACAGGCCCGGGTTGTGGGTTCGATCCCCAGTCGGGGGCGTGCAGGAGGCAGCCGATCCATGACTGTCATCATTGATGTTTCCATCTCTCTCCCTTCCTCTCTGAAATCAATAAAGACATTAAAACACACACATAAAAAAACACAGACCTCCTTGGGTGTCATTCTTGGCTGCAAACAGAAGAGACAGCTCTGCGCGAAACGTTTCGCCTCAGACACTCAGAAACTCACGCGCTCCAGTGCCTTTCAGGCAACGAGCGTCTCAGAAACGACGGGGTCCTCGCACGACCGGACCGAGGCCCGCTAATGACCGAGTCCAGCGGACGTTTCTAGAGTCGTGTGTGTTTCTGTCGGACGGTTCCTGACATCTCATTTTGCAAAAGCTGGAGGCATGCATGTGCTCAGAGAGCGAAACGCTTCTCACAGACGCGTCTCTCTTAAGCCCTCTTGGAATATTACTGTTTCAAAGGCCGGGCACCTTTGGGAACAGGTCTCCCGATTCCTAGTCTCTTTTCTGTCGATACGTCTGTGCCTATCCGTCATTTTTAATTTTTTTCCCCGATGGCACGCATTGCTGAGAGTGGACGTTCATTGATTGACCCAACGCGTTCCTGCGCATACGTGGTCAATGACCGGCCTTCCCGGAAAACCCTCTTTTAAGAGATTAAAAATGGCCTTGCTGGTCCAATATGCAAATTAGAAGGCACTCAATTATCTTTCCTCCGTTCTGATCAATTCCGTGGCCGGGACGATCTCAGCTTTCCATTTCCTCTCGCGGCTTTCGGGCGGCGAAGGCAAAAGCTCTCGCCTCTGTTTGCAAAGCAGCAGCTTGAAATGACCATGTCTCTAGGCCACGGCCGGGGTCAGCAAACACGGCCCCAAGCCCCGGCCACCCCGCCCTGCTCGGCCACCCCAAGGTGCATCCCAGCCTCACCTCTCCCACGGTCACGTCCTCATGGTCCGCGGACCCCTCTGCCCCCCGAACCAGCACCACCTTGGCGCTTGTCTCAAATGCGGAGTCTCGGGCCTGGCCCTCGCCAACTGAATCCAAAGGAAAGATTCCTTCTCTCCCTCGCCTGCGTTTTCACACCCAGCCTCTTATCCCCTTTACATACGAGCATTTGCCGTCCACGACCCTTCCCCAAATCCTCACACACTCATTTCCCGTCTGTCACAAATACCGTCTGAAGCCGACCCTTCCATTCGACGGTCGCCATTCTCCCGGGGCCCTTTGCTTAAAGTATATTTTAAAACTACGATTTCATTGCAAGTGCCTGGGGTTACGAAATTGTTTCCTATGGATATTATTTAGCTAACGGCTACTTTTAGGCGATCAACGCTTGGCTCCTGGTCTTAGGAATCCCTATCATTTCAAGTCTTAGGTTCTACGTACGATGCGTGTCCTTATAGCTATTCATTAAATGCCGTTTTGAACGTGAGAAATTTGAACGCCCATCGAAGGCATCCTGACCCTTGGCCGGGTAATCACAGATCTCGCATGAATTCCTCACACACGCCCCCTCCGTAGATATCAAAGGCTTTGAGAGGCCCGACTATCTGTCCACCTCGTTCATAGACACAGCTCGTCCCACGAATCACCCCCACGTCCTCGCGCTTTCTTCTGTCTTCTCCGTAACTCACACGGTTACGCCCGTGCTCGCCTTCCCGGGCGAATTATCACCTGGTTAAAATAAATATTTGTTGTTGTTACATGTCATTAAACGTTCAAGGTGCAACGGAGTTTGATGGCTCCTTCCTTTGTGCGCGGCGAGGGAGAGGGCATTTTCATCCCGGTAATATATCTTCCCGCAAGTTACACCTGCCCAGGAACATAAATCTTACTCTTAAGTAATTTACGATGATGAACGGCGCATCGTTCAACGGTCGCCATTCTCCCGGGGCCGTTTTTCTCGGGTATATTTTAAAACGACGATTTAATTGCAAATGCCTGGGATTACGAAATTGTTTCCTATGGGTATTATTTAGCTAACGGCTCCTTTTAGGCGATCAACGCTTGGCTTCTGGTCTTAGGAATCCGTATTATTTCAAGTCTTAGGTTCTCCGTAAGATGCATGTTCTTATAGCTATTCATTAAATCCCATTTTGAACGACGCAAGATGCATGTTCTTATAGCTATTCATTAAATCCCATTTTGAACGTAAAAAATTTGTATTGTAATCTTTTTGTGAAAATGGATATTGTCACCTGGCCGGTGTGGCTCAGGGGTTGAGCGTCAACCCATGAACCTGAGGATCCCAGTTCGATTCCCGGTCAGGGCACTTGCCCCGGGTTGCAGGCTCGATCCCCAGGAGGCCGCCGATCCGTGACTTTCATCATTGATGTTTCTCTCTCTCTCTCCCTCCCCCTTTCTCTCCCTGAAATCAGTAAAAACATTTAAAAAAAAAACGGATATTGTCGCCGTATTGTGAAAATGCGTGTTTCATCTCATTGCTAAAACAGTATCATTTCCCCATATGGAAAATAACTATCAAAGGACCCAAATGAATGAATAAATACAGGTACAGATTCCGTTTTTATTTTAGGCCCCCGAAGCAGCTCTGCTCCACAGGCCTGGGCACTGCTATAATTCAGTCAAAAATCTGCATTTTCTGGGGCAGTAGGAGAATTTAAAAATAAGACCCGGACCCCACCTTAAGATCTGACAGCAAAATTGTAAAGCGGACTCGTGAAAAGCTAAGCAGGCAGAACGCGTTCCGAAGACCAAGCACCCTGTCCGCACGCAGGACGGAAACCGCAGCGCAATGGGCAGGAGTGGCCAAGGGGGTCGCCCGCGCCCTCCGGTGCAGCCAGAATGTGCATAAACGAAGACGTATACGGGGGGGGGACGTTTGAGATGAAATCCCACCAACGGGACACGTGTGGCTTTGTGGAGAGAACCCGTAGACTCCGCAGTTATAACGACTCGAGTGGCATGTAAAGGTCCGATTTTAATTCTAGACAAGCCAGAGGCAGGGGGAGGGCGGGATATGGGACAGACCTGCCTCGCATCCACTTACTTAATGACCGCCACTTCGTCTCACCATTACGGTATAAGATGCTTATAAAGCAAGGGCAAATAAGCCGTGCATAATACCTAATCTACTGACATAGAACTGCAGCACTTAATTATGGAATAAAGTTTGCTGAAGATGATATTCATGCATTGCCCGGGATTACTTTCCCGTTTGCTGCGTGCATTATTTAGCACCTTGGGGTTCTGAAATATATCTCTATCTCTATCTATCTCTGTCTATCTCTGTCTATCTCTATCTATCTCTGTCTATATCTATCTCTGTCTCTATCTCTATCTGTCTCTGTCTGTCATCTATATCTATATCTATATCTATATCATCTATATCTATATCTATATCTATATCTATATCTATATCTATATCATCTATATCTATATCTATATCTATATCTATATCTATATCTATATCTATATCTATATCTATATCTATATCTATATCTATATCTATATCTATATCATCTATATCTATATCTATATCTATATCTATATCATCTATATCTATATCTATATCATCTATATCTATATCTATATCTATATCTATATCTATATCTATATCTATATCTATATCTATATCTATATCTATATCATCTATATCTATATCTATATCTATATCTATATCTATATCTATATCATCTATATCTATATCTATATCATCTATATCTACATCTATATCTACATCTATATCTATATCTATATCTATATCTATCTATATCATCTATATCATCTATCTATATCTATATCTATCTATATCTATATATCTATATCTATATCTATATCCATATCTATATCTATATCATCTATATCTATATCATCATCTATATAATCTATACCTATATCATCTATATCTATATCTATATGTATATCTATATCTATCTATATCTATATCATCTATATCTATATCTACATCATCTATATCTATATCTATATCTACATCATCTATATCTATATCTATATCTATATCTATCTATATCATCATCTATATAATCTATACCTATATCATCTATATCTATATCTATATGTATATCTATATCTATATCTATCTATATCTATACCTATACCTATAACTATACCTATATCATCTATATCTATATCATCTATATCTATATCATCTATATCTATATCTATATCTATATCTATATCTATATCTATATCTATATCTATATCTATATATCTATATCTATATCTATCTATCTATCTATCTATATATCTACATATATATATACATATATATACACATGTATATATATAGTGGAAAAAGTCCTATTCTGACTTTTCAGTGGTAACAGATGTTGGGTAGAAAACAAAGGGCGTAAACGCTCTGCTTGCAGGTTTTGCTGAGTGGGTGGAAAAGGGAGCATGTAAAAAATTTAACTGAAAGAAACCTCACAGGGTGATGTGATCATGGATCCCTAACTGGGCGGGTCATGGTGGGGAGTCACGCCCCAGGCGTATCACCTCTTCTTTTTTTAAAATATGTTTTGTATTGATTTCAGAGAGAGGGAGGGAGAGGGAGAGACAGAGAAACATCTGTGATGAGAGCGAGTCACGGATCGGCCGCCTCCCTCACACCCCCGACTGGGGATCGAGCCCACAACCCAGGCCTGTGCCCTGACCGGGAATCGAACCCCGACCTCCTGGATCCTAGGTCGATGCCCAACCCCTGAGCCATGCCAGCCAGGCTCACGATACCTTCACTAGGTCACTGCTGCAAAATTGTCTCTGCTCCGTTTCCAATATTTTCTTCCTGTGTCTGGAAACCGGTCTCCCTCCCCCGAACCCTTTGAAGTCGAGAATAATTAAAAAGCCATTAGGCTTCTCTCTTTGCAATGACACCACATAAATTACATCTCGGTGGTGCTGAAAAGCTGCAGCGGGGCCTAACCCTGCCAGAGTGCCACCTGATCTACAATTCAAATTCTAATTGTGTGAACAGGTCTCCTTCAAGTGCTGTTAATTGGAAACTCAAGGATTCGGATGTAAGTAAAGAAAACATATTACTTATTATTTATGTGACAGCTTCTAGATGATCTTCCATCCGGAGAAATATGTTAATAGGTAAAAACCAGTATTATCTAAAGGACCTACCACAGTAGCCAATTTGTACAGGTATTTTCGAAGCTGAGTAGATGACTTTCATTTTTCTCGGTGGGAGAAAGGTCCTTAAGCTTTATACTTTCTGCAAATGTTTATCTAAACAAAGAGGATCTTTTTTTTTATTGGTTTTTTAAGTAGAGAGGATTGAGGTCTGAATGAAATGAATTCATCCTGATATCGTAACAGGCTCCGCAGATATTACAGAGAGTGCGGGCCAGCCTTTGCACCAACATGCATTTGTGACCCCCAGGCTCTTTCTTTAAATGAGTTGCCTGCGCCAGTTACTGTGATCAGCAGCAAAGACTCAGAGTTGAACCATATATATATATATAAAATCTATCTATCTATATATGGATAGATATAGATAAGATACATACATACATATATATATATATATTTTTTTTTGCATGACCGAGTCACATGGCCTTGTAGATACAACAGTCCCATGAACAGAGCTGCAATTTTTATATTACACAATTCAAACATTCTTCTGCATCCCCACGATTCCTGAATGTTGTTTCTTTTGTGAACTATAGACGTGTATAAATCTTGATAATATTGGTCCTCCATCACCTCGGTCCTGTCCTGTGGGCTCATATCAATGTTTCTCTCTCTCTCTCCCTCCATTGGTCCCTCCCTTCCACTCTCTCTAAAAATCAATGGGAAAAATATCCTCAGTTGAAGATCAACAAAAAGAAACAAACCAATAAATAAAAGCTCCTCTTCGAATGCCTTCCGGGCCTCGGTGATCAAGGCGCAGTTCAGTAGTGGGTACCCTTCAAAGCTAATGGAAGTCACTCTCTGAAAATTAAAGGCATGAGAAATCTAATCCTATTTCACCATGAAATCAGTTTCGCAAACATCATAAGCCAGGTCCCCAGCTCACAAATTCCTCTACTTCCTGTAACTTTCTTAAAGAAATGTATGCGTGTGGGTTTTTTTTAATCCAAAATAGTGCTGTGTGAAATACAGCTTTCACTTTGAATCTGACATAGTGACTTGTACACGCTGAAAACCAAATTAGGATTTTTTTGGATAATGAGATTTTTGTATCCAGGTGTTTTTCTTTTATAGAGAAATTTCTGGACTTTCCTTCACTTACAGTCATCTCCTTCCCAGTCTCCTTAGTTAACGGACAATTAAAATACATGTGTTTTATTACGGATCATTTTAATTCGTATCATATTATGCATTTTTATTTTATTTTATGATTTTTTATTTTAGAGAGAGAGGAAGGGAGAGGGGTGGAGAGAGAGAAACATGGATGAGGGAGGAACATCGATTGGGTGGCTGCCTCCTGCACGCCCCCTGCTGGGGGTCAAGCCTGCAACCCGGGCATGTGCCCCGACCCCGAATTGAACTGGCGGCTTCTTGGTTCCTGGGTCAACTCTCAACCACTGAGCCAATCTGGCTGGGCTGTGTGATGTGTTTTTAAACCCTGTAGAACTGTGCAATGGGAACAATAATGTAGACTATAGATTTTAATTAATAATGTATCAATATTAGTTCACTCATTGTAACAAATGTAACACATTAACGCAAGATGTCAGTAACAGCAAAAACTGGGGAAGGAAGGAAGGCAGGTGATGGGAAGTCTCTATTCTATGGACTCAATTTTTCTGCCAATAAAAAGCTGTTCTAAAAAATCAGTCATGAGGATATAAAGTACAGCATCGGGAATATACTCAGTAACATTGTAATAACTCTACGGTGTCAGACGGGTGGTTACTTTGTAACTTATATAAATGTCTAACCACTATGTTACACACTTGAAACTAATATAATATTGTATATCCACTTTAATTGAAAACTTGACAAAATTAAATACATATGTGTGTTTAATAACGTTCGAACTTATTTAAACCCTCTTGAATACCAGCCCTTGGAATGGAAAATGCACATTATTTGAAGGGTGGTGGGACAATGGATGCAAAGTAAATGGAAATTATGAAACGCGTGCTCTCATCTTAATGTCAGTCCCACCTAATCCCAAGAAAGAATCTGAATATTCTTCCTTTGTCAGAAGTAGCTTCGGGTGGATGTGACGTTATGAGTCCTCAGGATTTGAATACCCCTGGACCTCTCTTTTAGACGCTCTGCTTGTTCTTATAAGAGATGCCCTGGGAGCTAGCTGAGCCTCTAAGCGCCACCGGGCAGGGAAGATGTGTTGCTTGGTAGACGTTCATTGCGATTCAGCCTGATTATTCTGCACTTTCCACACCCTCGGCTCCCGAGCTCAAGGGCAAGGAGGACTCTCCTATGGGCACCGCGACCCGATGCATTTCCATCAGGAACAGGATGCAGCCTGAATTCTTTATTTCCCTTATTGTGACATGAGTTGGAGCTGCTGGCTGTCCACGTATTTCTCCTCTATGACCAAAATACAGAGATCAACATGAAATAATCCCTCTGAAGAATCCTTCGGCTGATTTTTATAAGGGGAAACATACACCTGGCCATCCGACTCTCGGGTATTTACCCGAGAGACATAAAAGTACACGTCCACACAGTGTCTTGCACATGAGTGTCCCTAACAGCTTGATTCCCAAGAGCTCAAAATAGGAAATAGCCCAGACGTCCATCAACAAGTGGACGGGTAAGCACCGTATGTTAATTTCATATCTAAAATATATAGTATATATACAAGGGGATGGAGGCAAGTAGATGGAAGGAAACAAACCTCATAAACCAACCGAACCAAAAATCTGCAGCTTTTTCATCAGACACAATACAGGCTGTCCCCAAAAATGTATAGACACTTTGAAGGCAGTGTTTACTAAAAGGCATTTCAATTTCAAAATGTAATAGAATCTGCAGCTCTCAGCTGTTAAAGTGGATATACATTTTTTGGGGGGACAGCCTGTACATTTTATGAATGAATCCTTGCAAGATAAACAAAATAGAGGGTGAGAGAGAAAAAAAAAGCTAACAAAGCCTTAAAACCCACCAAGTAAAAACTGAAGGAACTAAAAGGAGTTATAGACACACTTGTAATTATCATGGGGAGCTTGTGTCTCTCTCAGATCAATGTTGGTTTGTGTGTTTTTTTTCTCTCTCTCTCCCCCCTCCTTTCCACTCTCTCTAAAAATCATGGAAAAAAATATCCTCAGGTGCAGGTTAACAACAACAAAATAGTAGGTTTACAGTTGTGAGCACGTGAAACAGAGTTTATTCCTGTATTTTTATTTATTAATTTTTATTTTTATTTTCCACACACACAGAAGTAAACCTCCTTTGGCCCCACCCTGTATATGGCAGTAAATATTGAAAGAACGCATTCTCTGCAACACACAGCCAACCTTCACTTAAATTGGTGCTAGAATCCACCCAAATCCAAGCCTTCATATATTTCAAAAGGGTAAAAAAAACACATGGTGTGAACCTCTGAGCACTAGGCAGTTAACTCGGAAGCCGGGTGTGCTTAGAAATTTTTAAAAGCCTGCATTATCCACGAGCGAGTGGAGAAAGCACAACAGAAATTAGAAGATATTTTAATGAATGGTCTTAAAAAAATACTCCACAAATCTTTTAGCTGCACCTGGAGCTGGATTGAGGGAAATAGATTCATAAACTCATCACCGTCTCAAAAAGTTGAAAATTAGTAAATAGCCAGGAGGAAGGTAAAGGGGATAAACCTAGAGATTGGAGCGGAATTTAAGTGACTAGAAAACAAACACTTAACAGCACAATTTGAAAAAACACACACAGAAGTCAGTCATTCCAAAGGTCCAACAAAATCCACAAATTAGTGATTCTGATCAATACATGGGGAAAGAAAGAAGGCAGAAATCACCCGTATTAGGAACGAAACGGGAATTCCGTAAGATCTGGCAGCATTAAAAGAGGTAATAGGAAAGCCCTTAAAGCAGTAAATCCCTAGAAAGACGTCACTTAAAAGTAACCAGAATAAATAAAACGCCTCGCGTTGCATAGGCATGAAGGAAGTTGAGCTCCCGGCCAAATATTTCCAGAAGGAAAACGTGGGCCCCTCGTGGCTCCATCCGTGGGTGTTACGTGCCCTTGACCGGGAATCGAACCCACGACCCTTCGGTGCATGAGCCTAGGTTGCAACCACTGAGCAACACCATCTCAGGCTACAAAGTCTTTTTAAAGAGATCCCTTCAGGAGAAACATGATGGGACCTGAAGCTGTATAAAGTGATCAGATGAACCCATGCCCCCCGTTCTTGAGTAAAACACCAACAACCGGTTAACACCAAGCTTAACCGGACAGTTTCCCAGAAACACAGAGCTCAATGCTCCTTGTTCTGGGATTCTTACCAAAGAAAATATAAATTCTGAACCAGCCCGAGGGCAAGGCTGTGGACAGCGTCCCCTCAAAGCTTCGCGTGGGGACTAGTGTCAGTCTCCCGAAAACAATCGTCCTTAAAAGCTGGGGAATTGTTTTGCTCTAAACACGGGGCAGTGTCACTACTTGACTTGAACGCAATCATGAAAGAGTTTTCAAGCATCAGAAAAAAAAGAAAATAAATAAAAACTAAAAGTGCTGCAATTTCCGACTACTCAGAAGCCGCGCAGCCCAAAAGGTAGGTACAGCGGCAGGCGGCTCAGGATTCAGGCTCAAGGTCATCCGTCCAGGCGGCCACAGCCTGTTGTTTGTGAAATCGACACAGAAGCATCTTTTAGAAGAAATTCTCGTCTCCTGGCTGCCAATGTGCTTTGCAGGCTGTGAACATGAACAGCGTTGTTGTTTTTTTTTACCAACTGCAAACAAGAAGCCATCCGAGGACAGGAGTGTGGGCACCCTGTGTGCTTCCTTCTACCTGCTGGGGCCGTGAGCTTGGAAGCCGGGAGGAGGCATGTTCAAGTGTGGTCTCTGCAGGACGGTGACCATCCTGACATGTTGGTGAGAACCACACGGATCAAGGAACAGCAGACTCTAGGTGTGTTTGTTATTGTTAATCAACAACACTGGAAGATTTTTTCCCCCCATTGATTTTTACAGAGTGTGGAAGGCAGGGAGGGAGAAGGAAAGAGAGAGACACATCAATGGGTTGCCTCCCGCAAGCACCCCGACTGGGGCTGGGGATCAAACCTGCAACCCAGGTACCTGCCCTGGACCGGGAATCGAACCCGAGACCCTTTGGTGTGCAGGCCAACACTCTACCACTGAGTTACACCAGCCAGGACATTTTTTTCCCCCTTTGGTTTTGCTAAACCAGCTGCTCATCAACTATGAGACAGGGAGACATACCAATTCCCGGTTTCTCAGCCTTACCCCAATATATAAACTTTGAAATAAATCAGAGGAAAGGACCATTCAACGAAGGAGGCACTATTAGCTGTTAAGTGGAAACTTTTAGACGTTTTCTTATAAAAAGTGTCAGAACATTAAAATGCCATTTCCAAAACCATTGTGCTATTTCCTCGGTAAAAGCGGTTCCTGTGTGATACTAATGAGCAGAAAATTGATGGCAGCCCCTTTCCCAGCTTTCAAAATGTTGTACCTTTTGAATATAAACATGTGGAGCCTAAAATCTTTAATTGCTCAGCGGGTACAAGGTTATGGTGAGACGAGCAGACATATAATATAATATGATTGGGGGTTACCCTCAAAGGCAAAGTAGACTCCCCTAAATATAACACCAAATAACCCTGAAATGGCACCATGTATTGCTGGCAAGTGTGTTAGATCTGCGAAATTATAACCGCTGTACAGAGGTTCCCACCAAATAGATAGGCAAAGGCATTGCTTTGAACTAAATCACATCCCTCAAAAATCCACATTGACTGGCCGGCGTGGCTCAATGGTTGAGTGTCGACCTATGAACCAGGAGGTTGCGGTTCGATTCCCGGTCAGGGCACATGCCCCGGTTGCAGCGTCGATCCCCAGTAGGGGGCGAGCAAGAGGCAGCCGACCAATGACTCTCATCATTGATGTTTCCATCTCTCTCTCTCCCTCTCCCTTCCTCTCTCTGAAATCCATAAAAACATATATATATATATTTTAAAATCCATACATTGAAGCCCTAACCTCCAATGAGATGGTATTTGGAGATGAGGGTCTTTGGGAGGTAATTAGGGTTTCAATTCATGAGGGTGGGGCCCGCGTGATGGAGTCTGTGCCCTTATAAGAAGAGATAGCGGGGAGCTTGCTCCATCTCTCACCTTCTCTCTCTCTCTCCACCACGTGAGGACACGGGGACAAGGTGGCAAGTTCGGAAGAGGGTCCTCACCGTCTTTTCAGCTACAGCAAATCACCTAGTCATCAATTACTGATGACTCGCTTCCTCTGTGCTGCAGTCCTCTGCAGATAATCCAAGAGCTCAGGCCCTGGCCAGTTGGCTCAGTGGCTAGAGCGCCAGTCCGCAGACCCTCCCTCCCGCTCTCTCATCCTTCCACTCTCTCTGAAAAGCAGTGGGAAAAATATCCTCTGGGGAGGGTGGAAAAATAATCAAATCAAATAAAATAAAATAAAAAATAAAATAAAATAATAAAATAAAATAAAATAAAATAATAAAATAAAAATAAAATAACAACATAACATAACATAAAATAATAAAATAAAATAATAAAATAAAATAAAATAAAGAACCTCAGCTGAAAGGGTCAGGGTGTCCTCATTGCATCAGAGCTATTTTTGTCAAATCTCTGAAAACCCACTTATTTTTATCTTTACTGATTGACTCAATAGGCTATGCCCAAACTGTATAATTTTTTAGAATTATCATGGTTTGTTTTTTTCCCCCACTAGGAACGTGCGTGGTTTACAATTGAAAGAGAAATGAGCACAGAGTCGGTAGAAATGGGTTTAGCTCCAGTTTCCCACCTGACACATCATCTTAAATCAATATTTAACTGATCTACAAAATTAAACACACCTGAGCTGGCTGTGAAAATCCATCTATATGTGTGTGTGCGTGTGTGTGTGTGTGTCTGTGTATCCACGTGAAAATTTGGCAACGGTAAAACCCTGCGCGGGTAGAAACTTTTGTTATGCAAGCTAATACTGCCGTTGTCATTGTCGAACATCTCCAGCGAGACCCCACTCTCAAGATCATCATCTCAGTGAACGCCATCCCGCCCCCCCCCCCCCAGACGGCCCGTTCATTACGCACACAGACTCTAACGGCACTTTTGACGCCTGCCTGACTATGGAAATCATTAAAAAGCCATTGTCATCCTGAGCACTCTCTCTGCAAAGGACTTCATCAGACGCCGATACAATGCCTCTGAGCAGGTCGTTTGTGTCCCTTTGGGGGGGGCGGGACCCTCATCAAGCTGAACGTGCCATCCACCGAATGCATTAGCAACGACGAGTTATTAATCTTATAACCTTTCCTAATTAACAGGATAAACTGTACAATGAAGACAAATGGAGTGTAGCCAAGGGTGAAAGGCACTCGTGCACCAAATGCATACTTATCCTGAAAATAAAAATAACCTACGGGTCCTTCCCTACAGAGGAAAGCCGGCCTGCGTTTGTTTATAGAAAAAAAAAAAAAAGCAAAGATGCAAACCGGCTCCTTTGTCACCTGCTTCTCTGTGTCTCCTCTCCTGATGCCCCTGAAATTGCTAGAAATAAGTCCTGTAAACAGGGTCATTATGGTTATTTATTTTATAGAGCAGCCCTTGCAGCAATCCCAGAGCTGCGGCATAAAGAACATAGCACAGAAAAACAACAAAGAGGAAACACATTCATAACAGCCAAACACCCACAGGAAAATTATACACAAAGGCTCGCAAAGTAAGAGGCAAGAATCCTAAGCGCGGACGGGATTAAACGCTACGGCCAACAATGGTGCGTATTTATTGTGTCCAAGGGACAATTGTGCCATGGCAAAGGGGCGTTTTATTATTATTATTTTTTCTCTAAAAGCAGTGTTTAGGAAAGAGTTTATTAAGACCAAATGAAGTGCAGGGTTCCTCACCCTCTATTAACAATGATTTTTAGAGAGCGTGGGAAGGAGGGAGTGAGAGTGAGAGAGAGAGGAACATGGATGTGAGAGAGACACACATGGATGGGTCGCCTCCTGCACCCATTCTGACCAAGGCCGGGGAGGAACCTGCAACCCAGGTCCATGCCCTTGACCTGGAATCAAGCCGATGACCCTTTGGTGTGCAGGCCGATGCTCTAACCACTGAGCCCCGCTGGCCAGGGCAGGTCTTCTAATGCAAACCTCACTGAGAGGACATTTGAACAAACGAAGACCAGGCGAGCGGGTTTCGCCGTGTGGGTGCCTGCAGAGTTTTTAAATAGGTACTTGATTGTCTTTGTGGTCGATTCCAAAATGTGAAATGACAGAAGATGTGGCATTTATTCGCATTTTTCACAGGCACGGACGCAGTCTCTCGGTGGGTTCGGAAGATAGGAGTCGCGTGAGATCAGAACTCACTCATCTCCGCCGGGTTTAAAGTGAGTGAAGATGAGACTGTCTGGATTCGGGGGTTTCATGGGCGCCCCGCGATCAAGAAGGCCGGGCCACTGCCATTGTGTGTCTATGGTTTTGGTTCTTCCGTCAGAAGCCCGAGTTTCAAATCGTGAACCAAGTCACACAAGCCCCTGCGTAGGTGCTGGCTCACTCTGGGCAGATGTTAAGGGGGAAAAAAGTCCTGCGGACTTTAAAGTCGGGACTCGGCTGGATTTCTCTGGTTTCATAGAAATCTAGAGAGTCTGTGATGTCTTCCACCGTCGGCTGAAGACCCCAACCGCGGAGATATCTTTTTTTTAAAAAAAAAATGCTCCCCGTGATCTATGTGTTCTGGTGATTCCTCCAAAGTTACACTTCTGACGGTGGTATTTTCACCCACCTTAGAAAGTGCCAGGATTATTTACGATGATGGAAACAAGTCATTTTTCATCCCGGGTGCTGGAGGGAGGTGAGGAAGTCGATGCTCTCTGATTCCCTCACCTCTTATGTTTCTGTGGAAACAACTCGTTCCTCTGGCAGAACAGGAAACGAAAGGTTGGCTCGCCAAAGGTTATGAGAATCAATGCAAAGTGTTTTGCATCTCACACTGTGTTTCTTTTTATATTTTATTTTAAAAACATGCTTTTTTTTTTTTTTAAATTTCAGAGAGAGGGAGAGAGAGAGAGACAGAAACATCAACGATGAGAGAATCATGGATCGGCCGCCTCCTGCTCGCCCCCTGCTGGGGATCGAGGAGCCCACAACCCGGGCAGGTGCCCTGACTGGGAATCGAACCGGCGACCTCCTGGTTCACGGGTCGGTGCTCAACCCCTGAGCCACACCAGCCGGGCTCAGCTGACATTTTAATCCCAAATAATATGAAGGCTCCTTGACATGATTTTCTGACACACACACACTTCTGGAGAGAGGAAAAAAATGTAACAAACTGTGCACATCCATACTCCCCGAATGAAGATGACTCGGGGCGTGTCTTTCGTGGAACACGTGAGCTGATGATTTTGCCCTTAGGACCAAAAAAAAAAAAAAAATGCATCTGAAGCATTTTATCTGGGTGCCATAGCAACGGGAGGCAAATGAGGAAGCGTGAATTGGATGCCAAGGGTCGGGCGACTGTGCACCGTCTTAACCGGAGCTGGGCTACGGGACGTCACGTCCGTCCGGGTGAACCAGCACGTGGTGTATTTAATGCTCTAGAGCTGCTCCCGAGCACCTGGGATGGGGAAAGGGCAGGACAAGCGAAAAAGCGAGTCCGTCTAAGAGGCATGTCTGTTCATCACATTCAGTGGCATAGCCTGGCCGCAGTGGCTCTGCAGCTGAGCCTGGACCCCTGCCCAGGAGGCTGGAGACCAGGGTTCGATTCCCGGTCAGGGCACAAGCCCGGGTTGTGGGCTCGATGCCCAGCAGGGGGCGGGCACGAGGCAGCCGATCAATGACTCATCATTGATGTTTCTATTGCCCTCCCCCTTCCTCTCTCTGAAACCAATAAAGACATAAAAAAATGTATTTCCTTTCCCTTGAATGAATCTTGGCTGCTTGACGCCCATGCTGGTTAAATTCACATGCCCTCTCTCCCACGAAGCCTTCCTGATCGCCCGCTTTCAGGTTATAATTCTATCCCCAAACTCCCTTTTTTTACATATATCACGTCTTCAGTTGCTGCCATTTAGGGGCGAGGCCGATGTCCAATATCAGGCTCCAGGGCAGTATCCTTATTGGGTCTTTTCTTTTATTTTTTTTCACGCCATAGCTCTAAGCATCGCCTCTTGCACATGAACGACATGCTCGTTTGTTCAACAAATATTTCTTAAGAATATGTTACGCGTCAGGCACTGTTCTAGATTCTCCGAAAAACCGGGTGGCTCAACAAACGCACGCGCGGGTTCACTGCCTAACGCTCGGGTAACATTTGATTTCCAACGTAAAGCGGCCTCGCCTTCCTTGGAAGGCCTCCCTCTAGCGCAGTTTGTTTTTTTGCAAGAAACGGGTCCCGTGAGGGGCCTCGCCTGACACATGGAAGGACATCGGCAGCCTCCACCGTCAGAGAGCGATTCACGGTCTCCGTCAATTGCTTAGCCCGTTGGCTCATCACTGGGGCTCAAGGCCTGTGAGACGCCGTTATTATCATTTTCATAAGACCCGTGTCGGCGAAGAAGTTTGCAGGTCCACCGAGCATTGCATGTATTTTTTGACCGTCTGTCCAAATCCTCGGATGTGAGCAGACGCATCCCCTGCGCTGCTTTTTGGCACGTGGACGGGATTCGTAAAAGGGCGCCGATTTGTCTTAGACTCTGCCCAGCGGGCCGGGAGTAAAGGGGCCTCTCCTCTGTCCACCGAGACCGTGAATTTTACATCATCGATTAGGAGAGTGCAGGCCTCGAATAAGTATCCCTGGTGGATTTCGTCGGCTCTGTGCAAGGCCAGGCTGATAGGAAGGGAAAATGCAAAGACGTTATGCACGAGACAGAAGATACAGAAAACGAATTCCTTGGGCTTGTCTTCCCCGAACCTTCTCCCTGCTTCCTTTTCTTAACATCTGTCCTAAGCCAAAGACAGAACCCTATTTCCAAGAAGCAACGGGCCTCTTCCTAGATTTAGTCCGCATTCCCACCCCGATGACTGGTGGGCGCTGGGGGGTGAAGGGGGTCCTCCTATAGGGGGACGGGAGAAGATACGGCCTCGGGCGGTGGGCGCCCGGAGCAATACTCAGACCCTGTAACACAGGCGCCCACATGTTCCCATGAACCAGGGTCGCCCCCAACAACATCAAATAAAAACATAGATATATTTTTCTCAAGATAAGGCCTTTTAATTTCGTTTCAGACACGATTCCGGCTTCCCAACCTGGAAACAGACAGGTACACGCTCGAAACGCGTGAACACGGTCCAACCGCACTTTCTGATCGCATTTGCTAGTGGCAGCTACGGGACGCACACGGCTAGGTGGGGGCCTTGGGACGGCAGGGAGGGGCCCGGAGGAGACAGCGCTGAGTGAAAGAAGCCAGGCGGAGAAAGGCTGGTGCCCCACGACCTCACTTCCACTGGAATCTAGTGGACACAATAAACGGATCAGCACAATACACCCAGAGCCGCAGAAGTGTGGAGCAGACAGAGGGAGCTCAGAGGGAAGGGGGCGGGAGAGGGGCAGGAAAAAATTAACCATAGAGCTTAAATGCATCTGTGCAAAAGCCATGGACACAGCCAATAGTGTGGGGAAGGCCTGGGGGTGAGTAGGGGAAGGTGGGCGGAGGCCCCTGTAGGACGGAATCGTAATTCTTAGCTTAAGAATCTGCTGTCCAGAGACAGAAAAATGTCTTCAGTCAAATACTCCGGGTGTCCTGGCTCCTTAACTTCGTATCTCACGCTAAGGCGTCACGGGCAAGGAAAACGCAGCTCAGCATGCCACGGTTTTCCTTCTGAATATTATTTTACGTTTAAAATCAACTCCGGCCCTTCTCAGGAAAGAGTTTCAAACCCCCGCCGGGCGGACCGCACGATACAAACAGAGGCCCCCATTTCCTGCGTGGCCCCAAGGATTAAAAACGTTTAAGAACAACACAGACGACGGAGTCGGAGCCTTGCAGGTCCGTTGACGTGACCCTAAAATTTGCAGGATGTTAGTTAGCTTGTTAGTGAGTTAGTTTCATAGTGTTTGACGGGCCTCCGGGTGAGCTGGCTCCGTCTCCTCCGCATTTTCATAATAACTCGCTTTGGAAGTCGGAAGAATTAGATGCCGCTCGACGGAGGTCACACAGTCTGGTTTTGGGGCGCCCACGGAATTCCGTGGGGACTCCCCAGAGGCCAGGCGAGCGTGGTTCCTACGAAGCCAGGGGACGTGTAGGATCCTCAACTGGAGGAGACGCTTCAGGGGCCGAGGGGGATAACGATTAGCGTGAATCAAGCGCAGGGCATGAGCAAAGGCCCTCAAGCTCCGCATCTGCCTCTATCACGGGGGCTGTCGTATCCGGGGAATTGATGAAGTCTATCAGGTGGAGTATTTTCCACGGGCCGTGCCTAACGTTTCAGCAGAGCGTGCCAAAAACACGAGGCATCTCCCGGCGTCTGCGAGAGGCTCAGGCTATCGGAGGGACCCACAGTCAGCCATGGGATGAGAGTGTCTGTCTGTCTGAGACTGCAGCCTTCGCTTGCCTTCTGGTCGAGGCTCGGACGCCTGCCGGTGTGCAGAATAATGGAGAAATAAAATTTGGGAATGTTCTTCAAGGCTCAGCAGTGATTTTTGTGTCAGTGTGCATGCATTATTTGAATTCATTTGTTTTCTGCTGATAAAAAAATACCTTTTCCTCTCTCTCTGTCTGTCTGTCTCTCTCTGTCTCTCCTCTCCACATTCTCGTCGGAGTCTTTCTTTTTACCCACCTATTGAATTACACCTTTGAAACTCAAACTCCCGGGTTCTACTACAACACATACATTTTTCCCCCCCCACCCTCTTAGCAAAAATCCAATTCCACCAGCAGGAACTGCATTTTGTTTATGGGTAGGAGCCAAACTGCCGCGGCATTGAAAGGCGGGCGGTTGATGGATTTTCGCACACACCTATAATCACTGTGTGTTCGACACGTTTCCCACCGTGTCCCCCTTTCGTTGCTCCTCCAGGCATTGGGCAGACACAGCTGATGGAGCCAGAAACTGCTCACTCTCATCAACCAGCATCACATGGATCAACAGCACTTTTCCACTCACCTTGAAGCCGGCGGGTATATTAAGGAATTCACATGGAAAGCAAATGCTTGAAAAATAAAAAAAAACAAACAAACATTTCGGGGAAGGGGTGGTGGCTGCCATGTGCATGTCAGCCTCTGGACGGAAGGACCTGTACTGCAAAAAGGGGGCTCGGAGCTTCACCGGGGGGCTCACACTGGGGTCAGGATACAGATGAGGGAAGACACAGCTGAGAAGGGCTCGCTATGGGGGAGCCCCCTTGCAGAAAAGCAAAATTGGCATTTACCAAGAAATGCACCAGGCAGTTTGTCCTGCTGGAGTCATTCCTGCTGCCCGGGGCTGCTGGAAACTGCTCAGACTTTGCAGGTGGGGAAGGTAAGAAGCTTGCATTTAAAAATAAATTATTAAATTTTTCACCTATCCCAGTGGAAATCCTTTGCTTGGGGTTGCAGAGCTAGCAGATGGCCAGCCGGGAATCTGAACCAGGGCCTGTCAAGTTCAGGGTCGTCAGCGCCACCTGTGGGCAGCTGAGACCCCTTGTGAGCACCTGGGGAGGGGGGCGGGGTCAGGAGGCACATTTTCGCGCACCTGGTGGCGCCGGGCGGGGGAGTGAAAAATGGACCGCCGGTGTTACACTTTCTCCCTTCCCCCCGGCAACTCCGGATACCTGCTTCCTAGTTCCTACCCTCTCAAGAAGGCAGAGAAGCTCTGCGGGTACAGAAAAGTCAAGCAGACAGGCAGGGGCTAAGAGGCACCATGGGGATCTCTGGCAACAACCTTGTCTGAGCAGAGGGGTGAGCCCTGAACTAGGAAAATGCTCAGATTCCCATAGCCTGAGGCCCCAAGCCACCCATCCCTCCATCAGCACTGAGGCCATGAGACCTGAGGGCTGCCTCATTTCCTCCAGGGGTGACAGACTTGGACAGCTGACCAACAACCTGACCCAGAGGGAAGGGCATGGAAAAGGCTGGGATTCCAGGGGGGAGCACTTGAGCCCCCCATATGCTATAAAGGCACTTGATCCATTGCCTTTGAGAAAGCAATTGACAACTGATCGTTACGCTGTTCTCAGCTTTGCAAACCATCCCCCCCCCCTTTAGAATATTAGAATTGAAAATTGCTACTTATCCTGACTATAAATATGTAAAACTGGCTCATTTTAATAGCTAGCTAGAGATGAGGAATCAGTATTAGATAGGAAACACACATCTATTCACATACAAAGTTAATAGATACAGCTAATAGCCTCTTTGAAATGTTAAAACAAAATATTTTTTACTCCCCATGGCTCGCGAAGGCCTGCCCACTGTGCCCAGTCAGCCGGTGGACTTCCTAATGAGGCTCACGCCTCTAGAACAAAGACCTCGTGGTTCAATTTTGGGTTGCAAAGGGGACGTGTTTCGATCTTCAGAGATGCTCTAGCTTTGCATGTCAGGGATTGACAACAAAGGGAAGGCTTTCCGAGTTCAACAAGCTTTACTTGATAAGTCAGGAGCAAACCTCAGAAGTACGAGCCTGGCATTTTGCTCTAAGCAATACAGTGGGGAGGCCCCAACGTTAAAATGCAAAGGATGTTCTCAGCAGGCACAGAGAAGGAGAGAGAGAGAGAGAGAGTCCTGAAGGGGAAGACAGAAGTCCAAGGCAGAGAAAATCAGAGCCGAATGCAGAGGAGGCCTGGATGGCCTGGGCAAGAAAATAGCCCCTGAGAAGCAATTCCACAGACATCACCCAGACACCTCCACGCTCTGGCTCTCCCTACATCCTACGCTCTCCTTGGGTGAGATGCGTTAATTTCTGCCTGGACAGGAGCTGAAGGTGGGGTGGACAAGTTTGCCTTCCAGAGGGCAACAGATGTAACTCTACAGAATGAAATACTCCAAACGGGGAACAAATGGACGTCATCGCCAGGATCCAGAGCCAGCCAAGGTGGGGGCCTGTGAGCAGCTCCATGGAGGTGACCGGAAGCCTGGCTGTCGTCCACACCCATGACCCCAGGAGCTTTGTTTGTTTTTAATCTGCACCCAAGGACATTTTTCTTCATCGATTTCAAGAGAGATTGGAAGGGACAGAGGAGGGCGGGAGAGACAGAGACAGACAGAGAGACATCGATGTGAAAGACACGCATGGATTGGTTGCCTCCCTGGGCAGGGAACCAGTACCCTTGACTGGGAATCGAACCCGTGACCCTTCGTTCTACGGGCTCATGCACTGAGCCAAACCAGCCAGGCCCAGGCATGGGAGGGTTTTTGGTTTTGTTTTTAAATATATCTTTATTGATTTCAGAGAGAGGAAAGGAGAGGGAGAGAGAGAGATAGAAACATCAATGATGAGAGAGTCATTGATCGAGCCTGCAACCCGGGCATGTGCCCTGACCGGGAATCGAACCCTGATAACCTGGACCCTAGGTCGACGCTCAACAGCTGAGCCACGCCCAGCTGGGCCAGACATGGGAGTTTTGACAGTAAGACCTGGTCACAAAGAAAATAATGAAAACTACTCCCCCCAGTCCTACCCCACATCCAATGTGCTGTGAAATGCTTTGACGTGCTTTGTTCTTGGCTCCTGAGTCTGGCTGTTTCAACAAGTTCCTCTTTAACGTTTGGTGGCGGTTTTGTGAATCCATCCAAGGGACTGAATCCTGAGCCAAAGAGCACGAAAGAGGCAGTGGAGTTGCCCGGCTGACTGACAAGGCTGCCCGGATTCCATCCCCTGCTGGCGTTGTTTCTGAGAATCGCCCACAAGCCGAGAGCTTGAAGCAAATGCACCTGCCAATCTTGCACACTTAGTACTAATTTCCCTGAGTTCATCCTACACAGGGTGTCCCCCCAAAATGTATACACACTTTGAATAATTATTAATTGCAATGAGTTAAATCTCAGAAGAAGAAAAAAAAAAAGAAACATCAATTAAGCTACCAGCTGTTGAGTATGTGCACATTTTTCGGGGGACACCCTATATATACGTCTGATAGTTCACGGGCTGCAAAAAGATGCACATTCTCCTGACGACTGGGTGCAAAGAAACTCAAACTATGCGATTAGAGTCCAGCTCCCCCCAGGCGTCAGGCTGTGTTTTCAGAGCCAGCACTTGGTGACATCTTACAAGTGCGTGTCCCTTGTCACCAGGATTGCTTTTGAAAGCTGTGGCCTTCCCGTGTGTCAGCGAGGCGTCTGCCCACATAATACGCAAATATGTTAATCAGCCCTTGAATAGCCATACGGTACTCAGTCCTAATAATAACGAATGATATTCAGACATGAGAACCAACACACAGATGGTATTTTCACAATTAAGCGACACCAGTGCTTAATGTGGCAAGGCTGCTGGTTTCAGGATGGTTTGCCCCCGGTGCTTAGCTTTTCCATCAATCTCCTTGGTGATTAACAGTGTGAACCTGGGCCCTGTAGAGTCCTTTGGTTTCCACAACAGGCTAGGGGAGGAGTGTGGTCCTATCCCACGGAATGTGTCCCAAACTCTGCCTGGCCAACTTTGGGCTCACCACGGAGATACTCCCCCAGGATACCAATAACTTGCGGTCACTTAGAAAATACAGGGGATGCCGTTAAGCACCTTGTATCCAGGAATCACACGTCTTATTTTCAAGGTCGTGGCCAGTGACAGATTTTGTAATGAGACAGCAATACAGCCTTGCTTGTGAATAAGTCTTCTTTTTATTAATCTGCACCTGAGGATATTTTTTCCATTGATTTTTAGAGAGAGTGGAAGGGAGGGAGGGAGGGAGACAGAGGGAGAGAGAGAGAAACATCAATGTGAGAGGGATACATCTATTATGTGCCCCAACTAGAGCCAGGGATCGAGCCTGCAACTGAGGTACATGCCCATGACCAGAATCGAACCCAAGACCCTTCAGTCTGCGGGCAGAGGCCGTGACCACTGAGCCAAACCAGCCAGGGTATGAATATGTCTTTTATGTGCACTAAGCTCTCCAGACATCCCGAGCCTGCCCATCGCGTCGTCTACGGCTGTGTTTATGCAAGTGCAGACTGGCAAGGTCAAAAAATTCAAATCTCACACTCTGGTTCGTCTCAGACATATTTATTCAGCATCCGTGGAATAATTACTACACGGAACAGCTATGCGCTGCCAATTAGCTGGAAGGATTGGGCCCCTCTCTGCCTTCGTTACTGTTTTTGATGTGATGAAATGGACCAGCTCGTTCCCCGTTTGCAGGCAGGTCCTGAGTCTTACCTTACCCCACCTCTGAGACATTTTGAGAACGTGGGCTATACAGGCACATTGTCATTGAAAGGCACGTTGAAGGGCAAATTTATAAGAAGAAGAAAAAAAATAGCCAGGCTCATTAGTATGAAAAAGAGCTCAGTCGTTTCATTAAAATTAGGTTACTGAGTTTAACGATTTGACACATATTTATTCCAATTAATTTCAATTAGGCGAGACAAGTGTAAATGCATGTGCAGACACACAGTTACCAGGCAGCCTGTCTGAGATCATTAGCCGAGATAGCCACGCGTAACTCTTAGCGCAACTAGTCGTCCGCGAGTCATCCTTCTCAACCGTCGGTTCTGTTGGGTAGAAGTCATGGCGTGACAATCCTTAAATTAAATATCCATTAAGGATTCTAATTACTCTCGACACGCATATGATTTTTTTTTTTTTTTTTTTTTGGTTACGAGCAAGTAATGTGTGAGAATTACAGAAAACAACAGAAGCTGTCTTCTTTCTGTCTCGTGTCCTCTCGAGATGCTGTGCACAAGGTCAAGGCAAGAGGAGCCTATACTTTTTAAAAAAAATTTATCTTTATTGTTGTAAGTGTTACAGAGGACCCCTTTTTTCCACCATTCATTCCCTCCACCTTGCTCCTGCCCCCCTCCCCAGGCCTTCCCCTCACTGTGGTCTGTGTCCATGGCTTATGCATAGATGCATATAAGTTCTTTGGTTAATCTCTTCCCATCCCCACTTCCGCCTTCCCTCTGAGATCCCTCAGTCTGTTCCATGCTTCCGTGTCTCTGGATCTGTTTTATTTGCTAGTTTATTTTGTTCGTTAGATTCCACACATGAGTGAGACCATGGGATACTTGTCTTTCTCTGATGGCTTATTTCACTCAGCATAATCCTCTCCAGGTCCCTCCATGCTGTCCCAAAGGGTACAAGATCCTTCCTTTACACAGCTGCATAGTATTCCATTTTGTGAGTGTACCACAGCTTTTTTACCCACTCACCTACTGATGGGCTGTTTCCACAGCTTAGCTATTGCAAATAGTTCTGCTATGAACATAGGGGTGCATATGTTCTTTCTGATACATCCTAAGAAGGAGCCTATACTTTGGCAGCAGTCGTTGGTAATGAATATTCAAGGCAGATTCTCAGCTCAATCACCCACTGTTGACCCATTTTTCTGGGAACTTGAGATCTGCTACAGATGGTGCAAATATGACAATTACGATAGTCATGGTAGCAGGTAGCCCTGCTTTTTCTGAAGTTTCCAGACCTGCCTACCATGGAAAGTCACCAGAAGGGAATCCAGATGTGTAAACCCAGAAAGAGCTTATCAAGAAGTGACCCTCACCTGCCCTGGCTGGTGGGCTCAGTGGTTAGAGCATCGGCCTGCACACTGAAAGTTCTCAGTTTCAACTCCCAGTCCAGGGCACGTATCTTGTCGATGAGAAACAGGATTCCTCTGGGCATGGATTGTACAGGAGATGAGTTACAGGAATAATTCCATATTTAGGGAAAAAACGTTTTGAGAGAGCAATGAAATTTTAAAAAATGTTTTATGCGAGAATACTTATTAGTCTTTATAGAAACAGCAGCTACACTTTGCTGATACCCAGGATGAGCAAAGCATTGTACATGCCTTCATTCTAACTTTCCAAACACGACTGAGTAGTAGATGTGTTTATTCCCATTTTGCAGAAGAGGGAACTGAGGCTCAGAGTGATGTCAGGGATCTCCCCCATTATCTCTGTCACTCTGGTGGCCAGTACTCGTCTCAGGTTCTCCCATCTCCGCCACGCCTAAGACAAGACAAGCAGTCAATGCTTCGTTACTAGAAGGCACTCAAGGTCCCACGTGATAAATTAGGTCTTGGAAAGGTGTAGAGTGATGATCTCCAGGACAGAAAATGGCCCATAATCAGGAATTTATACAACTCTCCCAGCCACAACATGCAAATCCGATTTGAGAACGGGATTGTAGCTGGGCCGTGTACATTTAGAGTCACAGCTAAGTGTTCAGGGAGCTCCCCTCTGCAAACTCAATGGATTAAAGAGCAACTATAAACCACTTCCTCCTAGAGGTATGTTGCTATTCCATCAATTTTCATCTGAACTCTCTTTGTCTCTCTCTAGTCCTGATTTTGTTTATAATTGCTAGTGTTGCCTGTGGTATATGTTTCTGTGAGCAAATTTCCATGGTGTCTTTTAGCAGAACAGAATGAAGACATTGTTGCGATTTGCTTGTGTTTCCAACTTGCTCTTTTGTTACTATGAAAACAAGGACAGCTGCCATCTCCATGAGGTCTCTATGCTACACTGTATCTTTATGTTCTTTATAAGGTGATTAGATGCTACATATTTCTTTATCTCTATTGAACAAAGATCTTTCAAGTGTCTACTATTTCAAAGTACAGCGTAATATACTAGGAAAGGCACAGAATCCTTAAAGAGGTGCTGAATTTAGTTGATTGGATGGACATTTGCAACATTGCAAGTAATGAATAAACTGCACACGAATGGATACAATTACCGGTCAGTGAGCAAAAGCTACCAGCGAATGAGTTAGTTTAATTAAAAACACAACAGCAAAAAAATATATATAATAAAATAAAATAAAAATCCAAGTGTAATTTCAAACAACAGCAGCAAAAATTCAGCCACCAAAGAAATAGGGAACTCAGCCCTACAGCTGGGAGGAACTGAATTTTGCCAACCACCTGAAGGAGTCTGCAAAGGGGAGTCTCTCTCAGGCTCTCCATAGCCTTGATTTTAGAGGATCTTCTAGAAGCCAAGACCCAGAGCAGAGAAACAAACCGAGCCCCCACCCCTTACCCTGACCCACAAAACTGTGCGATGATTAATGTGGGATGTACTTTTTAAATAGCCATCTTAAAATTTTATTTTTAGCAGTACTTTGATATTACTATTTTATTTTATTTTTTCCATCAGCATTTCTCCATGTTCTCTCCCCTCTCCCCCTCTGCAATCACCACACTGTTGTCCACGCCTATGAGTTCTCTCTCTTTCTTTTTTCTTTTTTTTTTTTTTTTGCTCAATCCATCTGCCCCAACCCCTCCCCCTCCGTTTAGACTTTGCAGCATCGTGGATGGACCCAGAGAACACGATCCTGGGTGAGATTAGCCAGGCAGAGAAAGGCAAGTTATCACACGATCTCACTCATATGTGGAATCTAACGAACAAGCTAAACTACCAAGCCAAAGAGAGACAGAGTCATCTGTGATGTTTTAAGCTGCTAAATTTGTGATGATTTTTCTTAGGGCCGCAATAGAAAACTACCATGGGCTTCAGCGGGGGAAGGCGAAAAGTCATTGCCTCCGAGAGGATCTTTTAGAAGCCAAGACACGTGGCCACGGCCAAGGACAGGAAACGGCAAGTGACCCAATGTGGCTAGAACGTAAAAATTATGGAGAGGCAAGCACGCGGAGATGGGAAAATAAATTTAGGGAATGAGTGTCGAGAAAAACAGCCCTAGCGTTTGTCTGTAGAAGCAAGTGGGCAAGACGCTGTAGGGGGGACGGTCCATCCAAAATAATCTAGACAGGAGATGACAAGACCCCAAGTGGACAGAGTGGCCCTCAGAATCAATGAAAGCGTGCAAGTTCAAGTGAGATTTTAAAGTGGACTCAACAGGACTCAATAAAAATTAGGTGAAGAGTTGCGAGGGACACAAAAGGTGACTTCAATATTTGGAGGCCAAATGAATTAAAAGATGGCAATGCAATTAACCGAGGGAAAGAGCAGGGCTGTGTGTCTTTCTTCCCCCCTCGGGGGGAAGGGGAGGTTAATTAATTCTGTGCGGGATGTGTCGCGCTTAAAGTGTCTAGCGAGGAATTTATAACACTCGCTGCAGCTTCAAGTCAGGGGAAGAGCTCGTGAGAGGAGCTGGGAGTCATTTCTAAGAGGAAGTTGTTAAAAGACAGGACAGAACATAAAAAGAGAAAAGAGCCCCTGGCTGGTGTGGCTTGCGGCTGAGCATCAATCTATGAACCAGGAGATCGTGGTTGGATTCCAGGTCGAAAATATTCAATGTCACTAATCATCAGAGAGACGCAAATTAAAACCACACTGAGGTATCACTTCATACCTGTCACTGCTGGTGGGAATGCTGGTGGGTTCCTCAAAAAATTAAAAATGGAGCTGCCTTTTGATGCAGTGATCCCACTTCTGGGAATATATCCTAAGAATCCTGACACTAATCAGAAAGAATATATGCACCCCTGTGTTCATAGCAGGGGAATTTACAATAGCTAAGATCTGGAAACAGCCCAAGTGCCCATCAGCAGATGAGCAGATAAAAAAGCTGTGGTACATCTATACTGTGGAATACTATGCAGCTGTGAAAAAGGGATCTCGTACCGTTTGGAACAGTATGGATGGAACTAGAGAGTATTATGCTAAGTGAGATAATCCAGGCAGAGAAAGACAAACGTCACAGGATCTCACTTACATGTGGCATCTAATGAACAAAATAAATTGACCAACAAAAGAAGCCCAGAGGCACAGAGACACGGAAGAGGCTGACATATCTCAGGCGGGAGGGAGGGGTGTGACTGGGAGAGATGAACCAAAGAACTTATATACTGATGTGTATAGTCCATGGACACAGGGACACAGACAATAGTGTGGTGAAGGCCTGGGGTGGGGTGCGGCTGGGTGGAAGGGGGCAAAGTGGGGGGAAACGGGGGACATCTGTAATATTGTCAGGAATAATATATATATGTTATTACTATACGTCAACAATTATATATATACACACACACACACACTAGTAGGTACCGTGGAGAGCTCCAAGCAGACACCAGAAGGAGCCTCGTTGGTGGGTGAGCCAGGCGACAGCCGCCACCCCAGGGGGACCTCGGAGTGATGCTGTCACCAGGCTTTATGATGCAACACAGAAGGGGAGGGCACGTGGGCGTACAAGGGAGGGGGAGGCCTGGGGGGAATCCGGAGCAGAGGGAAATCTGCTGAGAGGCAACGGGGAAAGGAAAGAAGCAGAAGCCACCTAAGAAACGTCCGCGTAGATCAGGGTCCGAGAGAGACGACCGCGAGTGAATCCAAGAGCTTAAGAGCGCCTCGGAGCACGTGAGCCTTTCTAAGGCGCCTTCCAAGGTGGAAGTAAAACTAAACGCAACGGCACAGGGGCTGTTTGAGGTGAAGGGTGTACACTGCGGTTGCCTCAGCCGATGTGATTCCGCGTTATCAGCCTCAGGGATCACCCCTTCCCCACCGGCCTGGAGACGCACCCACTGAGCGTTTCTCACCCTGCTGGTGTGTGTCGTCGGGGCTCCCAGGGCAGGTAAGAAGGGGTTTACCTGGCTCAGAGGTGGGCACGGCCTCTGCATAGGGCCGTTGGGCTGGTCGCTCTGGAAAACGGCTCTAGGTAGAGTCGTTACCTCGACATTCACCTGGTATGAGCTGCCTCACGAGCAACTGATGGGACCCCCACCCCCTGTTCTGCCCCCGTTTATTTGATTGTGGGGCCTTCCAAGCGGCACCTCAGGTCCATAATGAGAGAGGAAGATCAGCTGTCTCTCCTCAAAGATCTAGGGCTCAGCAGAGGCGTCAGATCTCAACACAGCCGTCCACGGATGGCACCTGCTTCGGCCTGAATTCGTCTACAACCCCCACGTGATTTCGGTTGGTTGCCAGGCTCTCATTTGCACCAGGGAGCTGACAACCAGGTATTGCCAACAAACGGCCTCGAAACCAAGGCACTGACAAGAAAGCGAAAATAGAAACCCATTCAAGGAAACGCCTGCGCTTCACCAGGCCCGCTGAGTGTCACACACTCAAAAATACACAGACATTCCCGCAAATGAACCGCGTCCTTTGTGCCTGAGAAGTTTTACTTTTCTAAGTCACCCCAAAATGAGGAGGGTCCTGCATTCACCATCTGCACGCATTTCTGTCTTTCTGGGCTGCGTCCTGCAGTTCAGCAAGCGAGGAAAAGCCAGTCACCTAATTCTGGATATGCAGTAACTCGGTACAAGAGCCGTTTATCCCCAAAATGCAAAAAACAGCTCCGACAATCATGTAATAACTAACCAATCAATTTCATTGAGCGGGCAGAGCAAATCTATACAATAGTTTTGCCCTGTTTCCACGATTTTATTGGACGACTAAAGTCTAATGATCATTGACAACCCCCAAGTATGTGATCTCTTGGGCACCTGAAAGCTGAATATATGCTATTTATCATTAGGAAAGGCTTTAATGAGGCCAAGGCCCTATTGCTATGATGATCTTCCAAGTTGAATTAAAGCTAATTTAAGGCTGTGTTATTTGCAAAAAAATTTAAAAAAAAATTAGAAATCGCTTTTTCCTTCGCGGTTGCAGCATTTGTACTCCCGGAGCTCGCAAAGCTTTGCATTTTGATTTTTTTTTAGGGCCAAAAATCGAACTTGGCAAACACACCAATACGTGCTTTGGGGTTGGAGACCCAGAGAAAGTTTGGGGTCTGCAATGACGGGCTCTGGCCCGATGCCACGAGGTGATTTTGTTTATTTCTAAGGAGCCTGAAAAATAGATGAGAAACTGTCCTCTGAACAAAGAGGTGGTGACAACTCCCCGTGACACACACACAAAAACCCCACCATCGTTTTGTTGAGATTTTTAGGTTAACGAAGTCGATAAAAGCCTTCGATTTATAAATTTAGATCATTACGACTCTTAAGAGGGAATTCCTTGGAAGACAGTGACTTTGACGTAGGGACTTTGGACCACGTGGCCGATGTGGGTGTCCCCCCAACAAGTGACAGTCACTCGCTGGCAGCCTCAGAGGCCGTACCCCGATCACAGGGACCCCAATTGTAAACCTTGTTCTCCAGCTTTACCTGGGTCCAAAAACGTGCTTCTTGGAAGCTGCCACCTTGATTTTTTTTTTTTTTTTTTACGAATGTGTCCAGGCTGCTTTGTAGAAGCCACCGGACCACAGGGGGAGGCAGACGGAGGTTCCGAGACAGGCCCCTGGGGGGATGGAGGATTCGGGGGGCCAGGGATTCACGGCGGCTACTGAGCATGGGCAGAGAGGCAGAAAAACCCTCAATTCGCACTCAGGGGGGACAAACGTCAGTATGAGCCGTGGGCACGTCCCAGCGCAGCATTCAGACGGTGGAGCCAAACTGGGGGAGGGGGCAGGAGGAAGGCGTAAGAGGAAAGCTGGAGAGCCAGGGTCCCCATTGGGGTCCCTGTGATCGTGGGGGCTCAGTCCTCAGGACCTGTCACCTTTCAAAGGCCCCATGTCCTCAGAGCATCACATTGCAGTTAGGGTTCCAACGTATGAATTTTGGGGGGGACACAAACACACAGCCCGTGGCCCCCCGGCAACCACCAGGCCCCTTCCCGTCTCTACGGATTCACGTGTCCCAGAAATGTCACATTAAAAAAATAATAATAAAATAAAATAAAATAAATAAAAAGAAATGTCCCATTAATGGAATCACAGACACGACGGGCCCCTGTGGGTGGCTTTTCGCCCCGGAGCATAACGCTTTCCATCTAACTCCTTCATTCGCTCAGGGAAAAAACGCTTCTTGCGCAAGGCAAGCTCCACGTCAGGTCAAACACAGACCCCCCCCCACACAAAAAAAGCATCACGTAGGAATGAGAAACGATCCGAGCTGCAGGCCCGTTCTGTTCCCGCAGACGCCAGCCGGGGAAGCCCTGGGCTACAGCTCCCCACGGCCCCCGAGGACCCCGACAAGGAGTCCGAACACCCCCCCTTTCCTCTCTCTGAAATCAATAAAGACATATTTAAAAAAATAAAAATAAAAAGCATTTTCCTTTCAACCTGAGCACAGTGCAATCCCATGCCAATGATGAATTAGCGCTCTTTTACGAATACCCCGTTTGACGCCCAAATGCAACATTGAAAGGGTCCCCGTGGATGTTACAGTCCCATTTAGGTGTCGGATGAAGATGTCTTGCTTCGCTAATGCCGAAGGTATTGGCAACTCCAACGTATTCCCGGCGCTGAGCCCCAACCTGGAAAGAAGTCTGAATTTCTCTGCCAAGACCGAACAAAAATCTAGGGCAATGTCATTAACTCCCTCCGTTGGCAAACTCGCATTTCACGGCTCAGGAAAACAGCCGTCGGGGGACTAGGAGGCGCTCGAGGGCGCCGTTTCCGTCGGCACCTGTCCCCATAAACCACAAGGAAAACACGGGGAAATATTTACCAAAACGCGTCTCAGCGCGGAACTGCCGGAAACGCTTTCTAAGCGGGTCGTCCACTCTTATTAGGATGATTACGTGAAATAACTGGGTTTTATCACAGCGATGCCTTAAAGCTCAGTGATCACGGTCTTTTATATTCTACTTTCTCGGCCACGGGAATTTTACGTTATAAAAAATTGAATGTCTTTAGGTTGGAATTAAGTGCTCAAAACGGGTGGTTTAGGGCACCAGGAATTTTCTGCTCAAATCTTTTCCCTTCCGGTCAGTGGTTGAGCGTCGACGGATGAACCTGGAGGTCACGGTTCGATTCCCGGTCGGGGCGCACGTCCGGGTTGCGAGCTTGATCCCCGACGTGTGGGATTTGAAAAAGGCCTTTTGTTTCCAGCGTGCGTAAATTTCCGTGGTTATATCGGAGCACGTGGAAGCCTAGGCCAGGAGGTCGCCTACCTAGCAAAGGCCTAATTCCATGCTGTTCCCGAAGGTTTCTAAATAGGATGCCCGCCGCTCAGGACCTTGCGCATTCCTTCTACGCCTATAAAACGCGTGTGGAGGCGAGAGCCACGGCGGAGGGGGAGCATCTTCTGCAGAGAAATATGTGTTTTTAAAGCACGGTAAGCGATGAGCTGCCGCAGGGCCCGGCTCATGGTGGAGACAGGAGGTGGGGAGGGGGGGGAAGGAAGGTCTGAAAGTCTCTCATCTCCCTGCCCGGGGGCTAAATTGTCATCTGGACAGGCCCATCCGTCAGGGGCTTTCTCCTGCGTTATCTCAGGTCACGGGAGACGGGCTTGGACGGGGTAATTGCCTCACCGTGACCGATGGCAAAGCGGGATCCCCGACCTCTAGTTTATCATCTTTAAAAAAAAAAAAAAAAAATCCTTATCTGAGGATATTTTTTCACATTGATTTTTAGAGAGAACGGGAGGGAGGCAGAGAGAGAAAAAAAAAAAAAACACATCGATGCAAGCCCAGGCGGAGGCCAGCGATCGAACCTGCACCCCAGGTCCGTGCCCTTGACCAGGAATCGAACCCGTGACCCCTCAGCGTGCGGGCCGATGCCCTAAGCACCCACCCGCGCCGGCCAGGGCTCCGGTTTCTCATGTTTTATCTTCTTTTAAGAAAACTGCACCATGAACACGAGTGGGGATGCTTACGTCTCGCTCGGATCCCACCCTCACGTCCCCCCCGCCTTCTGTTCCTTCTGCCTCCCGCAAAACATAACTGAGCCTCGTTTCTGCCGGGCAGCTCATTCATCATCGCCACCGCCCTCGAAGCCGCACAACCAGAAGCCACAGGAACCACGTCCAGACCTGGGAAATCTTCACCGTTGCTTTGCTGAGACCGAAACGATATGCAATAGAGCTTTCAATGTTTTCCCTCACACGGGCTGCCCTTTCGAACCCTGTCAGGGAAAATAATAGCAATAGACAATTTTTGCCACCAGAGTTCACTAAACTTCATTGGAGCAAAAAAAACAAAAAACAAAAAACAAAAAACCAAAAAAAAAACCCACAGCAAAACAAACCCCAACAAAATGGAAATCTCAATTCAAACGGTCAGAAGATAGATTTTCTTGGTCCTAAGTCCGAATAGCGGGATGCAAATGAGCATTAACGTTCCTACTGTGTCATTTTTTTTACTTTAAATATATTGTAAGACACTGTTCACGTGCAATTAAACATGTTAAACATCTCAAATGGCCTTAAAATATAGGGTTGGGTTCTTGTTAAAACAAAGGGAATTAACGGGACTCATACGGTGGCTGCGAAATTTCCACGTGACCCAGCAAATGAGGTCGCAGTTACCTCCCTCACACCCGCCCAGGAAAGCTTGGCGGATGCGGATATTTATGAACAAACAGTCCACCTCATCTAGCATGTTTTTCTAAGCCGGGTTAAGCCTCAGATATTCCAACGTCCAAAATGTCCCAGGGTTGCTTAGAGTCATGACGTATTTTTAAAAATTTAGCGATTATTTCTTTGCAGAAGCAGGGTGGTGACGGAGACCCTGCGGGTGACGGTGTTTATGCTACGGCAGTGACATCCAAGAATATGTCTTGCTAATAATGCATGTTCATCGTGAGTCACCTGGAGCCCTGGTTGGTGTCACCTGCAGTCTGAGGACAGCCTGGGCCAGCGGCCTGGATCTCGGACGCCGAGAAAGGGCCGCGGGATTTCTATCCTGGAAACGGAGGCCGTGGCCCTGAAGCGACAAGGGACACTTCTCGTCAAGGCTCTGAAGATGCCAGAAAGTCCACCCCGCCATGTGCCTGGCCAAGGGGACACGTAGAAAACCTTCAGAAAACACCCTGATGAAAAAAAAACAAGAAAAAAAAACAAAAAACACCCTGGTGGAAAAAAAAAAGAAAAAAGAAAAAAGAAAACACCCTGGTGACGGCTGCACCACGCGCGGTAAACAGGCAGATGAACACAAAGCCCAGCGCCTTTAGATCTGAACGCAGTCCATCGGCGACGGATTTGAACCCGGCGCATGCAAGCGGCGTCTTTTCTCCCTATAAACGTCTCGAGTCTCTTTGCAGCTCACGGATTCAACGAACGGGCGCACGTCACACAGTTTCCTCCTGTGTTCCTTCCCAGGCAGATGAAGTTGATAACTTGTATCAGCGCCACAGAGCCGCGCACTTCCGCAACGCTACAATGTAACCAACACTGCTACGTTCACCAGCGCGGGCTGTGGCCTGCAGGGTCCCGTCTACTTTTGCTTAAATGCATCAATTTAAGCCTCGAGCAGCCCGGGGACGTGCTGTTTTCTGTATCTATTTCCTCTTCTGAAACAGGACAGGCGGCGACCGTGACACAGACGAGCCCACAGCTGCGCCGGGCACCTGACCTGGGGTGAACGGGCGTCAGCAAAGCTCATTCCGCATTCCAGCCGAGCCCATCTGCGCGGCCCCCGGGGCTGCCCCCGCCTCACCTCGGTGCCGCGGGACCGTCATCTGTCCTCCTGATGTGACAGTGGGATCAGGGCCCCTGACACCGGCTCTAATGGATGGCCTGCCCGAGACCCCTCTCCCTCGGCGGTCACCGCCCCGAAGCATCTCCCCCGTCTGATAAAATGCCCCGCACGCCCGCACGCCCTTCCCTGAATTATCTGCACCTGAGTTTTTCCCAATCCTGCTGCAGAATGCCCCCGATCTCAACACGCACCCCGGGCTTGGTGTGAACAGAATGTTTTCCACCTGACTTGTAAAAGCATGAGAAGCAGGCATCTGATACATTCATCGGAATGATTAAACGCGAATTATGTGGGACCATTTGAAAAGCTCAGGGAGATGTTGGCTTAACATTATGACATTCCCTTTCGATATAAAAAAATTTTTTTTTTTAAATCTTAACCCGAGGATTTTTTTTTTTTTTTCCATTGCTCTTTGTCAGAGAGATTGGGAGGGAGGGAGAAAGACAAACATCCATGTGAGATGGTCACGTCATCACTTGCCTCCCGGATGCCCCCCGACCAGGGATGGAGCCTGCAACCCGGGTACACGCCCTTGACGGAAATCAAACCCGGAACCCTTCGGTCTTCGGCCCGACTCTCTAACCGCCGAGCCAAGCCAGCCAGGGTGCCCCTCGATGTTTTCCTAAATCCGATCAACGAAGCTAAAACGTCCCATTCTCAGCAGAGGAGATATTTTCAGACTGTTGCAAAGGCGACCAAGTTTATTGGGAATGCAAAGAATACTTTATAAAAATAAACGCCCCGGAACCTTTCACCGCTGAAAACACCGCCATCCCTCAATGGATGTAATAATATACGTTGCAATCGGCCACCCTCATAAAAACGGAATATCCCGCCCTGAGAAACAACCGGGGCATCTAAGTCATCATCGGAGGGTTGGCCGCGGAAACAATTAAAGGCCGCCTTCCTCTGCTCAGCTCACCATCGCCGCAGACTCACTCAGAACAATCCTCGGCCTGAGTCGACTGGCCACAGTCCCCACTACATATTTTTACCTCTGGGGTTACCTGTTTCCACGCATCCCCCACGGTGCTGTCACCCGTCGCCTGCCGCCTCCCCGTGGGCAAGGTTTAGCTTCTGTGCAGAACCGCGGGGTCCAATGAGCCCCCGTGCGAGTCTCAGTGGCCCTGAAATTCTCCGTCTCCCGGGCACGGCTCCCGGGGTTTACCCCGACCCTGGTTTTCCTAAGGAGTCCAGTCCAAAGAGAAGGGACCACAGACAGTGCTTTTCGTCTCTAATTCTAAACCCTTCAAACGTCTCTGCTCCGAACGCCCGTGGAGCAAAGCGGCGGCATCATCTCAGTCCGGGGCCGATGAAAATGTTCACGGGGCCCTGGCAGGGGTGGCTCCGCTGGCTGAGCGTCGTTCTGTGCACCAGGAGGTCACCGGTTCGATTCCCGCTCGGGGCACAGGCCCGGATTGCGGCTCATCCCCAGTAGGGGGCGTGCAGGAGGCAGCCGATCAATAATTATTTCATTATTGATGTTTCTCTCTCTCTCTCTCTCTCCCTTCCTCTCTCTCTAAAATCAATTTAAAAACATATTAAAAATACCAAAAAAAAAAAAAAAGTTCATGAACATAAAACATAGAGCTATGTTTTAAGATAAAGACACGTTCCATAAAAACATAAAACATTGCAACTCACTGCAGCTCTATTTCACGACTGTGTTGGTTCCCATGTACCTATCACCTGTGTGCCCCAAATGCTCATTTTTTTTTAAATATATATCTGATTTTAAAAGAAATGAAGACATTTTATATGTCCATTGATAGGTGGGTGGGTAAAGACAAAGAGGTACATCCCTACAGCGGAGTATTACGCAGCCATGAAAAGGAATGGACTCTTGCCATTTGCAACCACCTGGGTGGACCTAGATTCAAGACAGACGCCATGTGCTTTCATTTCCACGTGGAATCAGAAAGAAACAGAAACGGCGGTGGGAGCGTTGGTCCATGCACTTGGGGTGTGCGGATTCGAACCCCGGCCCTGGTTGGGACACGTGCGGGAGGCTACTGATCGATGGGTCACACTCACATCTATGTTTCTCTCTCTCTCTCCTCACTACCGTCCCTCCCTTCCTCTCTAAAAATCGATGGAAAAAATATCCTCAGGGGGGGTTTGCAAAAAAAGAAACAAAAAAATACAAATAAATAATAAATAAAACGGAAACACATGCCTAGATATAGCATAAGCTGATGGTTGCCAAGCTGGAAGGGGGTGATGGGGCTTAGTGAAATTTTTTTTGAAAAAAAAAGACATTTTTAGTGAGCCCTAGAAAAGGCAGAATGCAGGGTGCCTGACGGGTAATTGGGCCTCGCCAGGCCCTCTAATCATGGAGGTCAGGGGCTGCCTTATGCTTCCCCGTCTCCGCACATCTCTCCCCAGCCCTTGAGCCTTAGAACTCAGTAAATATCCGTGGAACTGGAACGAGAATCCCCCATCGCGTAATGCAGGAGACACACCCACGCACGTGCTGAACTGAGTCACGGTGGAGAAATCAGGACCCGGAACACAGCGTTCTTTGGCGCCAAGGAGAATTTTATTTTAACTTCTCGCTTCCGTTACAACAAGGTTGTCAGAAACCTTAACCCGGATGAGCTCATGGGATGCGTAGCTCTCCCCAGACACAGACCAAATATGCTCCCCGTCTTCTCTCCTCTCTTCCCCGTGTCTCCCTCAGGGCGATCTCAGGTCCGTTTCCGGAATCTTTCATCACCTCCATCGGAAGAGTGCAAGTTTGCTCTGCATGCAGTGTTCCTCACCTTGCAAAATAATACCTGTCTTTATGTTGCTGTTGAAATGCTAGGAATATAAAGTGTTTTTTTTAAAAAAAAAAAAAAAAAAAGTGTTCTGCCCAGCAGGAGTGGCTCAGCGGTTGAGCATCGACCCAGGATCCAGGAGGTCGCTGGTTCGATTCCTGGTCAGGGCACATGCCCGGGTTGTGGGCTCGATCCCCAGCAGGGGGCGAGCAGGAGGCAGCCGATCAATGACTCTCCTCATGGATGTTTCTCTCTCTCCCTCTCCCTTCCTCTTTCTGAAATCAATAAAAATGTATTTTAAAAAACACACACACAAAAAAACATGTGTTTGAAGCTTCCAAAACCTCCAGGATTTGGGTATATAACACAAGAGTTAATACCAAGAGATGCTTTGAAAGCAAGCAGCTGAAACTAGGTCTTCAGCAAAACATAAACCAAAAAAACAAACAAAAAAAACTCAGACACAGACAATAGCATGGTGATGGCCAGAGGGGAAGAGGGGTGTGTGGAGGTAGAAGGGGGTACAGGGGGGTAAATGGTGCTGGAAGGAGGCTTGATTTGGGGGGGGGGTGAACACACAATACAATATACAGATGATGGATTATAGAATTATACCCCTGAAACCTGTATAATTTTATTAACCAATGTCACCCCGATAAATTCAATAAATTTTTTTTTTTTAAAGAAAGAAAGGTTAGGTCTCTCTTGAGAAAAAAAAAAAAAAATTCAATTTTCTTGTTGTACATGCCAAGCAAAACTTCCAGACGGTAAGTAGCCATGGAGAATAAACCTGATTTTTGAATCCTTTGAAACAGAATAGTGATCGAACTTATTTTGAGGCGATACATTTTGAAAGCTTGTTACCTTTAAAGGTATATGTATCCTTCATAGTCTGGCAACATTGTACAGATGATACAATGAATCCTACACATCAATACATGTTTACGCAATGTAACTACATTCTTCAAGTTATTTAATCCTGCAACATACATTCCCACGTCACAAAGTGTCTAAAAGTCCCTTTGCACCGAGTATCTTAGATTTTGACCGGACACGATCATCTAAAAAAAATAAAGTTCGTGAGAGCGGCTCTCGAGAGCTGTTGTGCGATAGGATCAGCAATCATCTAACGTGTTAGGGGCCTATCAGTGCATCGGCAACAAGAACATTTGCTACCGGGGTCGGATGACGGATTTTCAGCAATTCCCGCAACGATTCCCCATGAAAAGTACAACTCTCCCTGTGGAAATCTACGGCTTTTAGTGCAATCGGGATAACCGCCCAGTTCCATATCTTAAATACCTTCGCCGTCTTGAGCAATAAAGAAATAAGCCGTGCCTATATAAATACATACATTTGGAATAATATTTAGAAATAATACTGATCGTAACTGCCTTCCGATCACTAAATGGGAACCTACCAGCGTCTATAATTGGCCAAGCGTATGGTCTTAGTCACTAACGAGTTGCGTGGGTTAAAATGCGCTGCACGCTTTCTAAACTATTCTGAACGTCACCGGCGCCACGGCTGAGTCTCGCACGTGGCGTCGTATCAGACTGCGGGATACCGGACACCTTGCGCGGTTGCTCACACACATTTGCAGGAGGGCAGGTTTCTTTCCACCCTATCCTGGCATCTGTGCGCCCTGGGGTTGGACCCACTCCTTCTCATCACCCCATGCGTGTTTGTGAACGCACATGCTTCGAACACGGGAGGCAGGCACCCGTCTAACATTGTCCCTCTGTGCACTGTTAACCTGAATTATTTTCCCACGGGGTCACCCTGAGGCTCTTGATGGGGCCTTCGGGTGACCAGATGCAGAGTGGATCCCAGTCTGAGGCGCTGGCCACACTGGTTTGCGCAGTGACACCCCCCTCCCCGTGCCCTTGTCACGGAGGAGGTGGCCTGGGCGCAGTGCGTCCCCCCGAAACACAACAGCTAAGGGCTCCTTCCCCTGCCTTGCTCCCCGTGGGGACACTGGCAAGACAGGCCGGGGGACAAAGAACAGCACATCTGCAGCCACGGTTTCCAGAGGATGTTCCCGAAGGACAGCTGGTTGGGGACGTTGTGCACGGTGCGGGTGTGGCTCTCCGCCGCCTCCTGCATGGCCCCCAGGATTTCCCAGTACCGGGGCTCGGTGTTTGGCGTCACCGGGCTCCTCTCCCGGGGGTCCTTGGAGAGATCGAAGAGCAAGGGCGGGTGGTGGCGGGTGACAAAGTGCCCGTGGCAGAAACACACGTGGGTGGGGAAGCAGCCGTTGGCGCCCTCGGGCGTGAAGTTGGGCGTGAAGAGGAAAGCTTTCCAGACGGAGGTGCCTGCGGTGGACAGAGACAGAGGGGGCGTCACGGGGAGGGCGTCAGGAGAGCCGCCACCAACCAGAACATGCACGGAAATCGCGCGGCTGGTCCTTCCGAGTGAACACTCAGAAGGCTCAAAAGGAAGAAAGAGCCTTAGAGAGAAAGAACCCCGTGCCCATCCGTCGGCGAGGGGACGGTCGGTGGTGCGTATACACAATGGAATATTCCTCGGCCCTAAAAAATGCACTAAATCTTACCATTTGCGACAGCCCGGCTGGGCCCAGGGGGTATAGTGCTCAGTGAAATACGTCAGACAGAGAAAGACAAATACCCTATGATTTCACTCCTAGGTGGAACGCAGGGCACAAAACACAGCAGGAACGGACGCACAGACACAGGGGACGGACTCACAGTTGCCAGAGGGGAGGGATCTTTAGGGACTTGCTAGAAAAGCGGAAGGGGGGCTGGTGGTTACGGGACAGTCACGGGGCTGTAAAGCACAGCACAGGGAACACGGGCAATAATACTGTGATCCCTGTGGACGGCGCCCGGCGGGCACTGCCAATAGCGGGGGCCACACTCTGCAGGGTATATGATTTTCCTGCCGTGAGGCTGTGCATCTGGAACGAATGTAAAATAATATCGGGTGCAAACTAATTGGAAAAAAAAATTAAAAGCGAGCTGGAAAAAAGAAAGAATCCAAACTACATTCCTGTTCAACTGGCACAGACACCGATGCAGCCGACACAGCCATCGACTCCGCGGCGCACACTGAGACTCCCGATGAGCACGGCCTTTCTTCCTTCTTCCGAAGCCCTTATTTGCATTCACTCCCCCACGCTCCCTACTTACGTCCCCCCAATCTCTAAATAATTAGTTGATGCTGCCCGGGGAAGCGGAGATAAAGCCGGTTAGATTCTTTGTAGAACTCAAACAGGACTGTCCTTTTAGCCTCGTAAACTTCCCCGCTCAGAAGTGTTGAGCGGACGCTTGATAAACAAGGTGTCCCCCCAAAAATGTACACACGCTTTGAATAATTACTAAATCCAAGGGGTTAAATATGGAAAGAAAGACACATCAATTGAGCTATGAGCTATGTATATGTAACGTGCATATACATTTTTTGGGGGGGAGAACACTCTATAGTGAGTAACAGGTTAGGAGCTCCCAGCTCTGCTGCCTCCTGCACGCCAACGCCCACATTTTAAACTTACAGCCTGAGTCTCCACCTAAAATGACATGGGACGAGTAGGTAGGCTTGCCTCTAACACGTAACGCTGCAGATGCACACACACAGGTGCACACATGCAGCCCGCCACATGCATGCACACACATGCACACACACACACGCACACACACATGCATACACATGCACGCACATGCACACATAAGCACACAGATGCATATGCATGCACACATGCGCACACATGCATGTGCACGCACGTGCACACACTCCACCCCCACATATGCACACACATGCACACACATACACACACATACACACACATGCACACATAAGCACACACGTGCATATGCATGCACACAGGCACGCACACATGCACACACATGCGCACAGACATGCACACACACACTCCACCCCATGCACACACACATATGCACAGACACATATGCACACACAGCCATCAACAGCAATCTCACAGCCCTGGCTGCTGTGGCTCAATAGGTTGAGCACCATCCCTGCACCTGGAGGTCGCTGGTTAGAATCCCGGTCGGGGCACATGCCCGGGTTGTGGGCTGGATCCCCAGTAGGGGGCGAGCAGGAGGCGGCCGATCCATGACTCTCCCATCATGGACATTTCTCTTTCTCTCTCCCTCTCCCTTCCTCTCTCTGAAATCAAGAAAGACATTTTTAAAAACCAACACACAGCGTTTTACGTCATGTTGGTGTTGCTGGGGGTCTGAGGCACGGGCCGGCGTCATTTTTGTGTCATGTCTTGGTGGCCTGTTCGGTGGGATTTGCTTTAACTGCAGTTGCCCTCTCAGGCCGGTGCCGGGGGCGCCCAGTGAGACCACATAGGAGTTCGCTGTGAATATAAATCTTCAGTCAATTTGAACGAAAAACACCTTGGCTTCCATCTGCCCTTAAATCCACGCTCCTGCAGCACGTCTTAAGATACTTTTTCCGCCACTAAGGTTTCTTTAAAAATATGTTAACGAAATTTAAATGGCTTCAGCACAGTGGCTCTTAATTTATCACTCAGATTTCCATTTCCCTGAATAAGTGTTGTTCAACTGCCAGGCTTGGCAAGATTTATTTTGGATGCTCGAAGGACTCCGTGTGTACAGCGTGTCCAAAAAAAACCCCAAAATCTACACACACGTTAACAGCTGATCAGTCACTTAATTTTCACTCCTTTTCAGGTTTAAAATGAAATGATGGGTGAAGCCAGACTAAGCTTTGAACAAGCAACATTTATCCTAAAGTCTTCACTGGACTTTTTTTTTTTAAATGGGGGCAAACAAAAGATAGTTTACGGGACAAATGCGGCAACAGTGGGCCTATTGAGGGCGCACGAGTTCCGCACGGAATGATCTTGATGTTGGCGATTCCCTTGCTTCGTGGTATCAGCAGGGCCCGGACCAGGACGGTCGTGCGTTTTAAAAACAGGCGTTGATAAAAAAAAAAAAAAAAAATTATTCATTTCTGTAGATTCTTGTAAATGTTGAAAATGAACCTTATGTTAATAAACACGATCATCATTCAAGCTGTGCGTATATGGTGTTTCGGGGGCCCCTCTGTAGATGGCGGAGGCTTTGCGCAGACATTCCGGGGTCGGTCCTGGCAGCACTGCCCGCGACGGTGCCCGGCGCTGTCTTGAAATTCTTTAAGAATCCTTTGAAATACGGTCTGTTCCTCCTTTGCGAGGGACCGCGCCCACGGCGCCCTAGGCTTGTCCCTCGGTCACGCTGACTTCACGTGCTCCCCCGTGAATCCACCCCATGGCCCCCAAGCCCACGGGCACCTCCCTGCTTCCAGGCCCCACCTCAAACATCCCTCTACGGGGTCCCTAATCCTCAGGCAGCCACCTGACAAAAGTACCCCCGTTCTTTCCTTGGACCCAAAGACCTCGGGGAGGAGCCCGGCCTGGAGCCGCCCAGGGCACCGCATCTTCTAACTCGGCAGGCGCGCGACCCCGGGGCTCTGCGGACCCCAGGCCCCTTGCCTTTGATGTTAGGGAATGAAAACGCATAACCTGGCATGGGGCAGGTGCGCAATGCACGCTACACGCCCCCCCTTCCCATCTTTGCATATCCCAGCCCCACCCATCCTGCCAGCCCTGCGATGGTCCCTCCCCCTGGGAGCCTGACCATCCCCAGCCGGACGCTGTCACCAGTCTGCACCCGGCGATCAGCCCTCAAGGCCTGTGGCCGTCTGGAGACTGTTTCACGCGCTACATCAGGGGCCCTCAGGAGGCAAGGACTGGATCTCCCACGGGCCTTAAGTCAGCGGTTCCTAGTGCTTTACGCAGAAGGGGCGGCCCATGAAAGGGTTGTGGGTAAACGAATAAATGAATGAGAGGAGGCGGTGAGCCGGAAGGGGCAGACAGACAGGACAGACGGGGCCTCCTGCATCCCGTCGCCCCTCCTCCGGCGTGTCCGCCTCCAGTCATTCAGTGTCCAGCGCGGGCTCCAGCAGGCACCTGGCAACGACAGATGGATACGCTGCCGGGGGCACCTGGTGATGGCCGAGAAACGAGCAAGGAAGGCAGAGGCTCCGAACACATTTATCTCGGGGTCTCTCGGCATAAAAAAATGGGCAGTCGCCCCGGCCAGTGTGGCCAAGCGGCTGGAGCATCGGCCTGCGCACCGAAGGGCTGCGGGTCCGGCTCCCAGTCTAGGGCACGTACCTGGATGGCAGGTTCGCTCCCCGCCCCCGGTCTGGGTGGGTGCAGGGGGCAGCCAACGGATGTGTCTCTCTCACGTCGGTGTTTCTCTCTCTCCCTCCCCCCTTCCGCTCTCTCTGAAAAGCAATGGGGGGGGCAGTCATAAGGGGTTAGTGTGAGGATGTGACCTCAGCAGAGAGGCTGGGGACCAGCTGGAAGGAGGCCAGAGCTGACGTCCCCAGGGACGGCCACCCTTAGGAAACAGGGCGACCCCGGGGGTGCCCCGGAGACAGTCCACGGAGGTGCGGAGATGCCCAGAGAGACAGCGAGGGGGAAGGATCGTCTTTGGGTCAGTGAGTGAAACAACTTATCGCCTTGTTGAAGGCTCTCCAATCAATGGAGAGGCCAGCTCTGAAGACGCACAGTGCTGGCTGCAAATCCAACTTTGCCGTCAACCCCGTTGCCGTTGGGTGTTACGTGGCCTCCGACACCTCTGCCTCCCCGTCTGTGAGTGGGAGGACCAGCCGTGGGAGAGACTGGCACCGGTCGTCTCAGCCTTTCATGGGCACCGAGTGTTAGCTGAACACCCCCCCCCCCCGTCTTAAAGACCCCACCTCCCAGCCTCCCTGAAGCTACGTGTGGACAGGTGACCGACTTTTGAGATTTAATTGGCAGAGTCGAGGCCCCAACCCTGCCTCCCCTCTGACAGCTGTTGGTCTGTTCTCTTTCTACGAGTCTGTTTCTATTTTGTAACATTGATTCATAGACATTAAAGTCACACGTTAAAGCCAAAATTTTCAACATACACAGAATAGTAAGTTTCAACTAAAAACTCCCCATTTGAATGCAAGAAAAGTGATCCGTGCTATGATAATGCTTTTGTCCATTCTGTTCAAATGCAACGGGAATGATGATATCAGATCCTAACGAAATTATGCCATTCGACTCGCTCAGACAACTGAATTATAGAATTATTATAATTACAGAATTATTAAGTTATAGACGAGACATTGTGCATAGACATTAAAGGGGATTGATGTTATTAAAAGGTCAAGACAGAAATCTAGCTACAAGTTTTTGAAAAATAAGTATTTAAAACGTCTGGAGTTGTAATATTTAGGCCTCCAATCAGTCTGGACAAACAGTAATTGGAATTTAAAAACATCTGCAGTCAATTCCAGTTTCACTGGCACCGGGAAAGCTAGCTCTCTCCGGGGTGAGGCACAGAGCCCGGATTTGCCGTGTCTGCCAATTGCTGTGGTGTTAAAACTCCCAGCGTGTGGACTTCATGTTAGCAACGGTTTACTAGCTGGCCGGATTCCTGACCATTCAGGAGCTGGCCCCACCACACAGCTGCCTGTTACAAAATCTGGATGCTAAATTCCTCTTTCCTCATGTTAAATATGTTTTTATTGGCTTCAGGGAGAGGAAGTGAGACGGAGAGAGAGAGAAACATCAATGATGAGAGAGACAGTCATTGATCAGCTGCCTCTTGCACGCTCCCTACTGGGGATTAAGCCCGAAAAGCAGGCTTGTGCCCTGACTGGGAATCGAACCATAAACTCCTGGTTCACAGGTGGATGCTCAACCACTGAGCCACGCCGGCCAGGCCCTGTTTCCTTTTCTAATGAAGTATTTTGAGGTCAGATGGAAACCTTCTCATCCCAAACAATTACGGAAAGTGTCCCACCATGCAGCCTGGTGATTACGGACCATCTCCTAGCAAAGTAGACCTGAGATGACCTATGGACCATCTCCTAGCAAAGTAGACCTGAGATGACTTACGGACCATCTCCTAGCAAAGTAGACCTGACGTGACCTCAGCCAACTCACCCAACTAGCTCTCATTTACGTGTGTCCTCTAGTTGACAGGTAACACCCTGAAAACAAAGGTTGCCCTTTCCTTACCCATCTCTGCTGTTCTTGGCTCTTTCCATAGCTCATGGCACAAACAGTCTAAGGCATAAACAGAGTGGAAACCCAGCTGCTCTTATACCAACCATTGCCCAAGCCAGAGGTCAACGTGGAGGTTGGACTTTCGATTCCCTCTTTAGAAGGTGAGTAAAACTTCTGCTTGGCCCACTCCGGCACAGGGGTTGCACATAGTAGTTGCTCAGTGAATATTCATAGAATTAATAAAAGGTGAAATACTAGATAACTAACCACAGAGCCTTGCGTGGTCGCCAAGACAGCAACCGTGGTTACTGAGTGTCAGATACAGCCTGACAAGCGTAAGGGCAGGAAAAAGGCCTCTTTCTTTGCTACGGCCGTCCACATTTTATGCGAAGCACTTGTCAATTAAACCCCAAGATTGTTGGTTCCTCTGATTCAAAGAGCCCCTCTGTTCAAACTGCAGAGGAGATTAGCTAATCTCAAGGCTACATTGTTGCACCCTCCCCGAGATCGCTGCTGTTTTCACAACTCTCAAGGCTACATTGTTGCATTCCCCTCCTCCCTGCTGTTTCCACAGCTCAGGGACAATTGGCACCAAGGAGTTTCTAGTTAGTAGAAAGTTCCCTTCCCCCCTCCCCTTCAAACAAGCCTCTTTTGAAGTCTTCATAACTTTGGCTCTAAGCTTGTTTTACAGGCTTGGAAAAAATACTGCTAAGACACCTCCCTAGGACATCTGCTGGACTGTCTCCTGGAAAGCAAACAAACTGTAACTTTTCAAGACAGCCCCTGGTATCTGCTCAATTTCAACTTCCTTGTCACCTAGCAACAGCCTCTGCTTAAAAGGAGAAGCCCCCTTTGTTTCTTGCCCTGTGTAGATTAACATGCATCGGCCCTTTCCCTTCTGGGGGAAAGTAAAATAAACTTCCTCTCTGCATCTGATCTTTTAATTGTAAATTCTTTCACAGCCTGCATCCCCTGCCAAACCCTAACAACAAGTAAATAAGAGATGATTCATGAAATCATGATTTGTCGAGACCCTTTAGCTGGATAACTGATCCCAGCATTGATGTACTATGATTCCTACTCTCTTGTGGCTGGTTTGAGCCAGAAGGTTTTAAGAAATTTCATATGAAGATACGTCTGTGGAAGGAGTAAATTTTATCCTAAAGCCAGCTGCCCATCAGAATCTGGGTCTTGTTTTTTGCACTTACGCCTATTTTCTGTCTCTTCCTGTCTGTTTCCCTTTTCCTCCCCCACATAATCTGTTTCTCCAGCCCCTCATCAAATGTGTTCCTTCCAGCTCCTCGAACTGGGTGGAGGTGGCTTTTTTTAAATGTGATTTTGCAAAGTTCAGCACATGATTATCAAACTTCTTTAAACACCAGAGCGGCACAAAAACTTAGTTCGTAACATTTCTCACAGGCTCCGTGTAAACAAAAGTGGGTAGAAGTGTAGTTCCCCTTTAGCTCAGACTGAAATGTTTCAGTTTGTCTAAAAAAATGAACCAGGACTCCTATGGCGGTTTGAAATTATGGACACATGGAGGACACAGGTAAATACAATTCTTCCAAGTCTAGATCCTACGGCCGTTGCTGTCCATCCAGCTTCCAGAAAATACCCCAAGGCAAGGCAGCTGCCTACATTTAAAATAGAAACTTTGTATGGGTAAGCTGGTGTGATTTCTGGAAAAGCTGCAATTTTCCACTTTAAAAATAATGAAGAGGGGCCTGGCCAGAGTCGCTCAGTGGTTGAGTGTCAACCCATCACAGTTCGAGTCACAATCAAGGCATATGTCTGGGTTGTGGGCTCCACCCCCAGTAGGGGGCGTGCAAGAGGCAGCCGATCAATGACTCTCTCTCATCATCGATGTTTTTATCTCTCTCTCCCTCTCCCTTCCTCTCTCTGAAATCAATAAAAACATATTTAAAAAAAAAAAATGAACGGGTGCTCTTTCAGTGAGAAGTCTTTGGTAAATTGGCTGGGTAAGTAGGGATGGAGAGAGATGCGCTGAAAGCCAATTTTAAGCTTCACTCTGAGTTTGAGAATGAACCATCTCTTGGGAGGTTACCGGATGTCCTCGGAGTGTATAGCCTCCAGGAGCCGAAGCCCCAAACACAGTAGAGAAAAGGGGAGATTTATTGAACCTCTGAAGAGTGACTTGAATGTCCAACCTAGATTTCTGCCTCCAGGATACACGAAAGTCGTTTCAACAGTGGTTCGATTTCCACAGACTCGGGCATCTCAGTGACATGATCATCATCACGGTTCTAAGTTTAAATATATGAAAAAATACTGGACACCTATCACTACACTTGGGATTATCACCTGGTTCCATTTGTACCTTTAGGCTTGCTAGAATACAATGCTAAGACTGGTGGCGGAAAACCCAAATTCGACGCCAGCGCTGAGAGCGAGCACACCTTGAAGAACACAGTTTTGGAAATATGACAACATCCGAGCATTTGAACTTGGTCTTAAAGACTAAAGTCTAGGAAATCCACACGATCCTGACAAAATGCGAATTGAAGAGTCCCGACCCGCCACCTTTGAGGTTCAGAAGAGGAAACGGGGGGAGCATCTTATGCCATTCAGCGCAAAGCGACAGGACTGCGGAGAGCTCTCTGAGGGCAGACGGAGGACGTGGCGCTTCAGGGGGTTTTGCCGGGACTGATAAGCCTCACCCAGGAAAGGACAGAAGGACAGTCCTCCCAGGTCCAGGGAGCTACAAGCACCGGTCAGCCATGCACAGGGCAGAGGGGCTGAAGCCCAGAGCGAGGAGGAAGCGGGGAAACAGCAGCCGCTTGAATATCACGGGAGGGACCACGTGCCCTGCTGAGCACCTGGAGCTTCCTGTCCTGCAGGGGGCGCTGTCATTGGCATACACATGAGTGAACACCAAGGCCTCCTGATGTCCCACCTGGACAACTGTGGGGCCAGAAGGAATATGAGGAGGGAGAGAAAGCGTTCAAGCAAAGCACAATCACGCCCTGAGCCGTCTCCTAGCCCCTAAAGACAAGCCGTCCGCCCTCCTGGAATTTCACCTGCTCGCACGGCGCTGATTGCACAGAAAGGTGTGTACTCACTGTTCCGGGGGTGCCAGCGCACGGCGTTCAGGTAGAAGTTGCAGTAATGGAAGAGAAACTCGTGATCCGAGCGCTGGCTTCTCCCTTGCAGCAGGGGCATCAGGTCACGCCCGTCGATGACCCTGCGGGATAGACCAGGCGGGCATTAGGGCGTGAGCGGCCATGTCGTCCTGGGGCTAAAACGCCCAGACCCCTGAGTTATCCCCCCCACAAAGGAGGGCGTGAGAGGGCTGCATCGTCGGGATCTAGGAACCGGTGCGAATCCTCCGAACACCCAAATACCTGGGCACTCGGTTCCATCTCTGCCGGCTGAGTTGCCCGCTCAGGTTCTAACTGAGTGTATTTCTCTCCTACAAGTAAATCTTCTCCAGCTTTTGCTGTTGTTTGTTCTTTTGTTTCAATTCATTCTTACAAGCGAGACGAGAACTGGGGGCGCAGAGCATGGTCTCTGTCCAGAGGTGACCGCCCCGACCACCGCCGTCAATGTGACGAGCGAGAGCCCCTGGGACGGAAACCCAGCTGATTGGGTGTCTGCGCCCCCTCGTCTGCTTTTCCTAACCCTTATTTTTGGCCCATTTCCTCAGCAATTAGAAAGCTCCCTTCGTGAACCAGAGGGCTACTGAAATTTAGAATATCTGACAGTTTGAGTTAAAGAGAGATGACAGAGCACGGGGAGAACCGGATAGGACAGAGTCCTATTTAATCATCATGAGCCAATCTCTAAATAACAACGTTAATCACCCTGGGACTGGATTGGCCCCCAACACAAATACAGTTAATTCTTGAACAAGTCTCCATTTACGCAGGAATCTATGCACCCCTATGTTGACAGCAGTTATGGACAATAGCTAAGATCTGCAAACGACCCAAGCGCCCGTCAGGAGACAAGTGAATAAAAAGGCTGCGGTACATCTACGCAGTGGAATACTACGCAGCCCTGAAAAAGGACACACTCTTACCAATCGCAACAACAGCGATGGACCTGGAGGGTATTGTGCTAAGTGAACCAAATCAATTAGAGAAAGACGCATGATTTCACTGATATGTGGAATCTAAAAAACACAATAAGCAACACAGAAAGAGACTCACAGATACAGAGAAGGGTCTGATGGTTGCCGGAGGGGCAGGGGCTGGGGAGCTGGGTGGAAAAAGGGGAAGGGATTGAGAAGGGCAGATTGGTGGTTACAGAACAGTCACCGGGATATAAAATGCAAAACAGGGGAAATGGTCAATAATATTGTCATACTATGTATGGTGTCAGGTGAGTACTGCAAATATCAGGGGGATTATCTTGTAGTGTATAGGAAATACCGGGGGGACTACCCTGTAGTGTATAGGAAATATCGGGGGGACTACCCTGTAGTGTATAGGAAATATCAGGGGGACTACCCTGTAGTGCATAGGAAATATCGGGGGGACTACCCTGTAGTGCATAGGAAATATCGGGGGGATTACCCTGTAGTGTATAGGCCTGCCTAACCACTGTACACGTGAAATTAATATAAAATAATAGCAAATGTAAACTGCAAATGAAAAATAAAATTAAAAAACACAGGATGCAGAACCGCTTTCCTAAGATGACTTCTAGAAAACGGAGCTGGCTTCTGATACTATAAACGGGGATTTCATTAAAAAAAAAAAAAAAAAAAAAAAAAGACTCCGAGCCTCACGCAATGTTTTTCTTACGTAAAAGCAAAATATGTAAGATTTTTAAAAAGTGGAGCGCGGCAAAGTCTATTCTTCAAACTCCGTTTTCTTCTAGCTGAGAGACAGATCTCCCTTTTTTCCCCGTGTATCCCACCTCCCGCGCGGTTTCCTAGAAGCGGGCCATAAATCACGCCGCTTTGGGCAGGCACCGTGGAACCGAGCTGAGAAATATGGGCTGTCAAGAAGAGGCTCATTGCTGCCATGAAAGATTGAAAGTGACCCTCGGGAGCCAGGCTTTTAAAAGGTGCCCAGCACCCAAAATACTCGACTCGTTTGCAACCCCGCGTGCCAATCGCCATTTCACGGTGGCAATAACCAGAAACGGGATGGAAACGGTTGTACCACATCCCGATCTGCAGAAGAGGGGTCTGGGCTCCTGCAAACTGACCCAAAGCGTCACTGTTTTTTAAGGGAGTGAGCTAACTGGTCTTTTCTGTAAACCAATTCAAGCTTTCACGCCGGGTTTGCGGCAAGATCGGATGAGCTGTTCCCCGGTGTCTGCCACATCCTGTGAAACCAGTTCCTCCGAGGTTCTGTTTAATTTGGAAAATAAAACATATACTGACTCATGACCACGATAGCGATATTGATGATTTGTTGGCAAGGAGTGTCGTTTCCAAATTTCAGGTTGGATTCGATAGCCTGGGGGGGAGCTTCGTGTAATTGCAAAGAATACGTTTTGGGGACTCTCCTTAGGTTGCGGGACTGATATGAGTGCACCGTCTCCCTCGCAGCCAGTGAACCGTCCACCTGGGATGTCCGTCCCCCCTGCCTTTGCCCGGCCAGCCTGAGAACGATTTGGGGGGGTCCCAGAAGAAGGGAAAGGTTTGGCGGGGCACCGAAGACGAGGTTTTGGGGCCTGGGGTACATGCGGGAGGCAACCCATCAATGTCCGTCTCTCCCATCGATGTTTCTCTCTCTCTCCCTCTCCGTTCCTCTCTCTCTAAAAATCAATAAAAACATTTTATTTTATTTTTTTAAACGTGGGCATGTAGAACGCCTCTCTAAAAGAAAAGAGTCGTGATCTTTTTTTAATATCACGAGCCAGGAGAGAAACGTGCACTTGATGGAATCACCCGAGCCCTGGGTGAGTCATTCGAGAAAGTGTGTGGAGATCGACCCCAAGGGTAAGAACAACGGCCCCCCGGGAAGACGAGATGGGGAGGGAGACTTTTGGCTTCCGAGAAATACAGGTACGAGTTTCCGCGGCCAACGTTTCTGCCGGTCACTAGGGCAGAGAAAGTGGAGTCTGGCTGTGGCGGATCTCAAGAGTCCCCTTCGGCCCTCGTGTCTCTGCGAGGCCGTGATCCCGGATGAATCCTGCACGTGGGCGTCTCAGCTCTCAGCGCCGGGGCGGAGCAGAAACGGCCAATACGCAGGCGTCCTTGCTGCACTTCACGTGCTCTGAGGCCTGGGACCCTCCCACCCACCCCTGACGGGGAACCCAGCCCGGCCCACTCAGCCCAACACTTCCCCGGCAGGGAGGCCTCCATATGGACCCAAGCAGGTGGCTGCAGGGTCTCTGCTCTTTTTTTAAAAAAATATATCTTTATTGATTTCAGAGAGAGGAAAGGAGAGAGAGAGAGAGGGAGAGAGAAACATCAATGATGAGAGAGTCATTGATCGAGCCCACCACCCGGGCGTGTGCCCTGACCGGGAATCGAACCCCGATCGCCTGGATCCCAGGTCGACGCTCAACCGCTGAGCCACACCCGGCCGGGCAGGGTGTCTGCTCTTACCCACAGCACCACCTGCTCCCCACGTGGGGCCCGGAGACCCACCGGGAGCCCCGGGACCCTCGCAGGAGGTCGACAAGGTCAAAACCGTTTTCTCAGTAATAATGCAAAATGGCCTGAGACGTTCTGGAGCCTGCGGTGGACTCCAAGCGGCTACGTGGCCCGTGCTGAGGTCATCACTCTGGCACCCCATGGAAAGTGTGTGCTTGGGTGCTCTTGTGTTTTTTTAATTTTTTAAATATATTTTTTGTTGATTTCAGAGAGAGAGAGAGAGAAACGTCCATGATGAGAGTCATCGATCGGCTGCCTCCCGCAGGCCCCCGACTGGGGATCGAGCCCGCAATCCGGGCCTGGGCCCTGACCGAGACTCGAACCCTGATCTCCTGGATCCTACATTGGGGATCGAGTGGGCCCCGCGCCGAGGTGCGGGAGGTTCCCGGGGCCTTGTCCCAGCCCCGCTTTGGGGCACAGACGGGAAACCCAGGAGCCGCAGGAGGCGGGGAGCGGAAGGCAGTTAAACACCATGCTCCACGCCGGGGAGCTGGTTTCCCGCTGGGATCCACGGAGGGGTTTTCACGCCGGTGGGCCCGCCCGTAACTACAGGCGGATGATGAGTCGTGCTGGGAAAGCCTCGACGTGAGAGACACCCTGTGCACACCCCCCAATCGGAGACAGGCAGCCAGCGGACCTGCCACCCACGTCCCTGCCCCTGACCGGGAATCGAACCCGTGACCCTTTGCTGCGAGGCCCACGCTCTAAGCGCTGGGCCGCACCAGCCACGGTGACAGACACGCAGGCGACACAGGACGCCCCCCGCCGTGAGCTCTGAGCCACACGCCCCCCCCTCCGCGCGTCTCTCGGTCACCATACCTGTCCTCGGGCAGCGGGGATCCGGCCAGCTTGGCCACCGTGGGGAAGATGTCCATGTTGCTGGTCGGCTCGTGGATCTCCAGCCCGGCCGGTATCACGCCCGGCCAGCGGAGGAGGCCCGGCACCCGGATGCCTCCTTCCCAGTTGTTGCCTTTCCCCCCTGAAACGGAAAACGGGGGAGTCAACAGGGGGACGTGAGTGTTCGCAGTGCTCACCGAGGGCTCCCCCTCGACGAATTCCTCAACGTCCAACGCGGGGCGGCCAGCCCGGGAGACCCCGGTGCTGCTGTGGCATGGACGCAACTAGAATTTCGTGAGGATATGGAAAACGTTGTAGGAACAGCAATAGTGTGGGTGCAAAGGGGCCCCGCGCTCACCGGACGGGCCCGGGGAGGCCTGCGGGCGGCCTTGCAAACTCAGAGGCCTAAAGGAACCACCCGGGATGGTCTGAAATGAAAACTTTCTAACTAAAAAGCAGTTTATGGAGGGTCGTAAACTGGTATCTCGCCTCGCCTGGTATCTCCCCTGACAAAGGTCCATCTTTACCGGAACTGAGCCTGTCTATTGTCTTTTTGCATCTACGATCACGTATCGTTGGGATGTCAGAGTAATTTCCCTTTTTCCGGACCCCTCAGGGCCCAGGCTCCGCTCTGCAGAGACCACAGGTCCCCTCACTGTCATCGAGTTAATTGTTGACTGTTAACCAATGTGCACCCGCCTGAGTAAAAGACGTGTGTCCATCATTTCACTTTCTACCCAACCCCAGAGGTTTCCCCGCGTTGCTTCCTCCCGCCTCCCTCATCTGTCCCCCGTGGATTTCACGGGACCCCCTGACGTCTCCTTTTTTTTCATTGCAACGCATGAAACAAGGCGCAGAACTGCTTTTGCAGGAACAGAGCAAGAATGGGACAGGATCAGGTACAGATGCGGAATCTGGGCACCTAACCATGGGACTTTCCGGACTCTCGAACCCCTCGGGGCGCAGAACGACATATGAGCAAGGATCTCGCCCTGCAGAAATGGCAAGGCTCAGGGGTACCCACAGGTAACTGATGGGGGGGCGGGGCGGCCAAGAGCCCAGGTGATGCCCGCTACCTGCAAACACCTGCCCTGAGCACCAGGTGCTCAGGGGAAATTAACTAGGGAACGGAGGTGGGGTTCCACGGAGGACACACAAAAAAACCACATTAAGGAATCTGGCTGGTTTCCCTCCCCCTGAAAATGTATGAGCGGAGAAGAAAAGCATCGTCTAAATTTAAAAATTTGGCTCGGCAATCGTCAGAGTCTCACTTTTCCCATCTTGACGGCAGTTTGCCGTGACGGGATGTCAGAGAGATGATGGCCGAGCTCCTCCGTCTCCCTGGCGCAGGCACAGAAATCTCCTCTACCATTTACTCTGAGAATTTAGCAACATCTGTTTCCAAACCCGGCTTCTATTTCTGCGCCCTCCAATGCCGGCACCCAGCAGGTGAAATCCCTTTTAACGGCAAGAGCCCATGCTGGCCCCCATTCTTACGCCGCATCTGGGCACCGAGGTTTAGGAAACAGCCTCCTTTTCCTATTTCTGCTGTTGGGTGTCTTTCTGTCCAGGTAACATCGACCCCCGTGGATTACCGCAAACTGCAAAGACCCCAGGGAGAAGCATTGTTTCCACTAAACGCTTTCTCACCCAAGATGCCGTATTTTATTTTTCTTGATTTATTGATTTCAGGGACTAAACCGGACAAATTACCGATAGGAGACAAGATTATTCAAGTTCTATCAGCCTATTGTCAAGGTGAGAATAAAGAGCGAGGCCTGGCGGGTGTGGCTCAGTCGTGAGAGCGTCGGTCTGCAGCCCCAAGGCTCCCGGGTCGGATTCCCAGTCAACAGCACCTACCTGGGTGCAGGTTCCACCCCCAGCCCTGGTCGGGGTGCATGCGGGAGGCGACCAATGGATGTGTCTCTCTCTCTCTTTCCCTCCTTCCTTGCCTCCCTAAAAAAACCTCAATGGAATAAATATCCTCCGAAGAGAATTAACAAAAAACAAAAACCAAAAAATACATCTACCTGCTCCTTCTAAATCAAACCCTCTCAGGAATTTCACCTTCTCAATTATCTTTGCATCTCCCCGGTCTTGCTGTTAAAGTTTAAGTGGATTAAGAGACGTAGGGCCTCTGCGCCTACGTCTCCACCGAAAGGTGCTCATGAGCATCACACGTGCGGCGGACAGACGGACCCTCGGGGGCCTCATCTTGCCGGTTAGCACCTTTGGTTTCGCCTCACCCGCCTCCCCTCCCCGTCTCTGCCGCCTCAGTTCCTTCCGGTTTACCCAGTGACTCTCCCCACACCTCCCGAGTTCGGTCATCACCTTCCACCTACCTGATCGCACAATCCAGGAACATGAGAGGCACCTTTGACGTCTCCCTTCCTCTGAAACCAATATCCAGTCAACTGCCAATACCAGTGGGTTTACCATATCCATCCAATATCCAATCAACAGCCTACACCAAGGGGTTGACCACATCCATCCAATATCCAATCAACAGCCTACACCAATGGGTTGACCACATCCATCCAATATCCAATCAACAGCCTACACCAATGGGTTGACCTTATCCATCCAATATCCAATCAACAGCCTACACCAATGGGTTGACCATATCCATCCAATATCCAATCAACAGCCTACACCAATGGGTTGACCACATCCATCCAATATCCAATCAACTGCCTACACCAAGGGGTTGACCATATCCATCCAATATCCAATCAACAGCCTACACCAAGGGGTTGACCACATCCATCCAATATCCAATCAACTGCCTACACCAGTGGGTTGACCACATCCATCCAATATCCAATCAACAGCCTACACCAGTGGGTTGACCATATCCATCCAATATCCAATCAACAGCCTACACCAAGGGGTTGACCATATCCATCCAATATCCAATCAACAGCCTACACCAATGGGTTGACCACATCCATCCAATATCCAATCAACAGCCTACACCAGTGGGTTGACCACATCCATCCAATATCCAATCAACAGCCTACACCAGTGGGTTGACCTTATCCATCCAATATCCAATCAACAGCCTACACCAAGGGGTTGACCATATCCATCCAATATCCAATCAACAGCCTACACCAGTGGGTTGACCATATCCATTCAATATCCAATCAACTGCCTACACCAAGGGGTTGACCATATCCATCCAATATTCAATCAACTGCCTACACCAATGGGTTGGCCATTTCCATCCAATATCCAATCAACTTCCTACACCAATGGGTTGACCATATCCATCCAATATTCAATCAACTGCCTACACCAATGGGTTGACCATATCCATCCAATATCCAATCAACTGCCTACACCAATGGGTTTGCAGTTTCCAGACCCCAATCCGTCAAGCTCAAGTATTGTTTTCGTTTACGTATTTAGTTACAAATTATGTCTTAAAGCATGTGCTCACAGACTCTGATAATGTGCTCACAGACTCCGATAATGGTCTGAGCTTTTTTTTTTTTTTAATGTATCTTTATTGATTTCAGAGAGAGGAAGGGAGAGGGGGAGAGAGAGAAACATCGACGATGAGAGAGTCATTGATCAGCTGCCTCCTGCATGCCCCCGACTGGGGATCGAGCCCGCAACCTGGGCATGTGCCCTGACCAGGAATCGAACCATGATCTCCAGAATCATAGGACGATGCTGAACCACTAAGCCACACCGGCCAGGCTCTGAGCTGTTTTGTTGTTTTCATTTACTCACCCTGATGAAATTCCTAACCACTCAGAATGGAGATGCTGTCAAATAAACTAGAAACTCTAATGGAGATAATTATTCTTTAATTCTTAAATGGAATTATGGATTAGCCTGGCCAGTGGGTGTGAAAAGTGGTTGAGCATCAACCTAGGAACCAGGAGGTCTCCAGTTCGATTTCTGGTCAAGGCACATGCCTGGGTTGAGGGCTCCATGCCCAGTGTGGGGGTGTAGGAGGCAGCCGATCAATGACTCTCTCATCATCGATGTTTCTATCTCTCTCTCTCCCTCTCTCTTCCTCTCCCTGAAATCAATAAAAACATATTAAAAATTATTATTTTTTAGATGCACACTACAGTCCTGATCTAATGTTCCTATGATTAAAAAAAAAGAGAGAATAGCCTGTTGGATTCCGCGGAAGGATGGTTTTATCGAGGCCATTCCATCAAATTAGCCCATAGATTTCATTAGTGAAACAGATTTGCCAGGGGAGTAGCGTGGAATCACCCAGTTCAAACAGGAAAGAGCTCTGGGAGGGGTTCTGATGGAGTAGAAACGATTATTGTTCAGAAAAGAGTGTTCTTTGGATCAGGGAGTTTAAATGGTGCGATTCCTCTGTGTTTGCATGAACCAGGAAAGTGCATTTCAGCTGGAGGCATTAGCAAACGAGATACATTGACATTTAGAAGTCGTTGGCTGGAAGCTGCGTATTTGCTTTAAAGCGTTACATTGTAGCAACATTCGCTGTGAACTTGACTGGCACTGAACTGAACACAGGGGTAACGCTCTGCGTTCAAGGCTGAGACTTTACACAGTGTCACACGTGGATGGCATTTCCAGCACTCAAGCCAAACAGCCAGACATTTCCAACACATCCAATAGATTTCTTAAAAAACAAACAGAAACTGGAGTAGCTAGTGGTATGCTTCTAGGATTGCAGGACAGCCCCAGTTCCCAAACATCATTCAGGACCCTGGACACTCTCTCTCCGACCCATACCGCTCACGTATCCAAAAAGTCAACCGTGAAAGCAAACGGTCAGTGTCACCTGCACCCCCCCTCTCTCCTCAGCAAATCCTCAGATGCATCAGCTCACGGAAAAGGTGGCCCACGGGTGAGCTGTGAGGCCAGAGCTCATCGGCACCCTCACCTTTGTAAATCCCGTTACTTCCTCCGTGGAGCTCTCCTTTGGTGGTAATTTCCTCCACGTGGGCCCCTTGGTCCGAGGTGAAGTAGACGAGGGTGTTGTTAGCCAGTCTTAACTCCTCTAGGACATCGAGGATTTGCCCTGAAGGGGGGGAAATAGTCAAGTTTAAAACAGCTGCATATTTTTAAAACCAATTTTTAAAAATATATATGTTTTTATTAATTTCAGAGAGAGGAAGGGAGAGACAGATCGAATCATCAGTGATGAGAGTCATGGATCGGCTGCCTCCTGCGGGCCCCCGACTGGGGATCGAGCCCCCAACCCGGGCCTGTGCCCTGATTGGGAATTGAACCCTGACCTCCTGGTTCATAGGTCGAGATTCAACCATTGAGCAACACCGGCTGGGCAGTTCAATCTTTACAAGAGAAAGGGAGGTTATCTGGCTCGTGGACTTGTCCTCCAGTTCCCTGGGGTGGGAAGGAGATGGTGTGATACACGGGAGCCCTCCCCGGCTGATCCCAACAGAGGACGTGTTGTAATCCAGAGCACAAACTGTGGCAGGGTCCCTGGCCGAGACGACAAGAAGATTCAGTCGTTGAATCAAGGGACACCTATCATCTGGACCCCTCGGCATCATAGAGCGATTCCGTACAGAGAACCGGTGAAATATTCTACAAGAATGAGGCTCGTAGGTCATCGGTCGCTTGGAGGAAGTTGCCAGAAGAGGGAGCCCAGATTTTTGCAATCACCAGCTAGCTGGCCACGGTCCTCAGGTCATAAAGAAGCCTAGTCATTAACTGTCTTTATCGACTGGAAAAAAAAGCAACCCTTTCATGTCTCTCTTGTAGGAACAAATCTGTCTACAGATATTTTATGATGAACGGCCTATTTTAATACCTACGGTAGAGACCCAAGTCCAAAACCTTCCATCGTATCACTGTTTCTCATAGTTTCCTTTCTCTTATCTTCAGGTCCTTTCCTCAAATGTAACATAGTCTCCTACCCCCACATAACAACACTTCAAAGTAATAACAATAGCAACAGCATTAAAAATTAATGATACCGTTGTTTGAATATTGTCTACATGCAAATGACTTATTAAATGTTCTCTTGTTTAGACCACACTGAATGAACCCGATGAGTAATTAGATTTTTTTTTTTTTTTTTGACGGAGGACAGCAGCAATGCTCTGAAAAGATAAGTGACCTTCTCAAGGTCACACAGTGAAGAAGGCAGAAAGGCAGAAAGTAAGAGTGAGGTCTGATTCTGAAATCAAACCCCGCGTGGCCCCGTGCATGGACTCAGTGAGAATCACTGAGAAGCCAAAAAGACGTTAAGGGGGAAAAAAATCAGAGATACGCACTAAGATAGCCACGGACAAAATGATAGGATGGCCGCTGTGGTCTTCCAATGAATGCAGGATGAGGGGGACTACGGGCTGCAGATTAAATAGGGGTGGATCACGGGCACGTGAGAGTCTTTGAACTTTCCTGTCGACTCCCATGCATGCCCCCAATTTTCCATATGGGGCAAAGACAAGCCAGCTGAGGATTTAAGAAGGGGCTGAACATGGACTCTCTGATTAGGAGGCCATCGCTGGCTCTCACGTCAGAAGAAAATGATACTCAAGCTAGAGGGATACAATTTCTAATTTCCACAGAGGCCTATGTACTCATAGGCTGCTGGCTTAATTTAATCAGTCAGTGCAGGCAGGTATACTTTGGGATATCAGAGTCTGAGTCCATTTTTGTTGTTATTAATCTTCATCGAGGATTTTTACATTGCTTTTAGAGATAATGGAAGGGAGGGAGGAGGAGGGGAGAGAGAGAAACATTGATGTGAGAGAGACATCGATTGGTTGCCTCCTGCACATGCCCTGTCCAGGGCTGGGCGTTAAACCTATAACCCAGGTACGTGCCCTTGACCAAGCAACCCTTCGGTGCTCGGGCTGATGCTCCAACCACTGAGCCCCACCGGCCAGAGCTGACTCCAGGTTTCATGATCTGCAACTGTTAAGGGCCTTTAGGCCTCCCCTCCTCCTATCCACTTGCGCTCAATAAACTAAGAAACCCTGGGTGCTGCCTCCTGCTGTGTCTGTGAACCTGGAGGAGCCCTTTCCACTCCCCGACTCCTACCCGCTGGGGAGCTACCATGCTCTCCCCAGAAGCCTCATTCCATGTGTAATAAACCTGCTCATATCCACCTGGTGGGGGTGGGGCATTATCGGTCTGGACACGGGCACCAAATTTTGGGTGGCATTCTTCTCATCACTGTAGGGCAACCCCAACCCCTGGAGTTCTACAAAACACCAGGCATCCTCTGCACAGACATAATAACCAAATACAACCACATCCTATGCAGCAGGTAGGTCCTCCCAAGTGGAGATATCCCCCCACCCCAGGGTGGCACCCTCACCTACTTGGCCGAGAAACGGAGAGAAGAAACACAGAGTCAACCCTCCATGGAGGAGGCAGAGACGATTTCCAATTTCCGATGCAAAAGCAAGACCAAGTCGTTTGTTACAAGATACGTTTTGGCTATTTTGTTGCAAATGCCACCAGCTGAAGCACTTTCCACCTTCCTCAATTAAATGCAAGACCAAGTCTCTTGTTACAAGATATATTTTGGCTATTTTGTTGCAAATGCCACCAGCTGTAGTACGTCCCATTCTTTCTCAGTTCTTTAACTCGTATAAAAAACACCCATAGAAGGCTCACCATATACATAAATGTCACACTCAGGACCAAGAAATAAGATGCATGTGGGACGCTTGAGGGACCCGTCTCCCGACATAAATCTTTAGCAGGCAGACATTTATTCTGGTGTTGTTGGTACAGGTCAGCAAACCACCTGTATGCTAGGGCTTGGTGTTATTTGGCTCTGATGTGAACTTAAGCCCCATCGCTTTGAAAATCGTAATTAGTTTAATGAGTTGAAATAAGAAGGATCACTTCCATTTTGAAGGAAAAAATGCCCCTTTTGGCTCATATAATTTCTAAGTGAAATAATAGACTAGACAGGCAGCAGGAGACTGAGGGGTCTGTTTCCTTGGGTTGTAATTAGTATTTTGCAAAAGGGCATGCAACCGGGCACCTCCATTTCAAATGAAATCCACCTTTCATGTATTTACAAATATCTCAGCATGAAGAAAATCCTGTGAAGAAATTCCTTCTTACAAAACGTGACTTCCAAGACAACGTCTGTGGACACAGAATCCTGCACACAAATATTTACAGCGGGTTTATTTTCAAATGCCAGACCTTGGAAGCATCCAAGCCGTCCCTCAGTAGGTGAGTGGATAGACAAAGGATGGTGCATGGAGACAATGGAATAGCACTGATTACTAAAGATAAATGAGCTATCAAACCATGAAAAAACACGGAGGACGTTTACATGCGTATGACTAAATAAAAGAAGCCAAACTGAAAAGGCTCCCCACTGTCTGATTCCAACTCTGTGACGTCCTAGAAAAGGCAAAACTGTGGAGACTGTAAAAATTTCAGGGGTTGCCAGGGGTTTGGAGGGAGAAATAAATAGGCAGATAAATAGCACTTGTCCAAACCCATAGAACATACAATTCAAACAGCGAACCTTCCTGTAAACTATGCACGTTAGCTGATGAAACAATGTATCAATATTGGCTCATCCGCTGCAACAAATGGACCTCATTGATACAAGATGCTACAAGGGAAGTTATGTGCCAATGAAAGAGTATAGGAAAGCTCTCTGTTCTCTCTACTCAATTTTCCTGTTACCCTAAAACTGTTTTAAAACCCCCCCAAAAACAGTGCAGTGCTGTTTTAAAAATGCCTTTAAGTGCCGCGCTGACTCAGGTCTTCCTCATGCACGCTTTCAACATGAGTTGATGAAGCACATAGAGAATGTGAGCTAGGGGTAAATGCTCAGGTAGGACAGAGCATTAGGGACACCTTTTGTCCCCAAGCCTCCTGGTGACAAGTCCCCTCTGTTCGCAGCAGCTGCATCTCCCTGTCACACCTCCTCCCTGGGCAGTCCCTCCGAATCCCTATATTTCAAATGGCCTCAATGAGATATTTACCTCGCGCCTGTCAATGTTCTTTATTCATTGCCCAGGGCGCTAACTTTAACATTTTCATCCAAAGCGTCACTTACGGCTGGGCTGAGATTTATACGAGAGGATCTAGCTGACAGATGGCAAACTATTTGGTTTAACTGGTGGAGAAATTGTCAGATTTCTGGTTTCCTTTCAGTCTCCCCCCCCCCCCCGAAACACACACTTGGGATCCCCTTCTGTTTAGATCTTAAGCTAGACTCTCACCTGTAAAGCCCCAGAGCCCATTCCGCATTTAATTTTGCCTAAAATGGATCAGATCGGGTGGAGCAAAAGTAAGGTGATAGCCGTCCGTATGAAAAATAATACAATCATTAATAAAAAATAATAAACGAATCAACTCTGTGTTTTGCGTATGCACAACTGTAAACAGACTTCCCCCCAGCCTGCACGAAGATCTGACATATTTCTCTCCTAAAAATTTTGAACAGAACTCTCCCCTGCAAACAAAGCTCCCCGTTTTATTCAGAGCAACACATCGCAAGTCAGAGGTCCGCAAATATTACTTTTCAGGAAGGCTCTCCAGGTATAATGCCGCCAATTTATACCGGATGATAGCTTTGAATTACCGATGGTGGACTGCAGGATGGCTTCTAAATGAAATGTTTTATTTCTGAAGCTTTCTCATCTTGTTCCCCGAATGAAACAAACACTACGGGAAATAAGCCATTTCGAGAGCAATTTGTTATTTAACCGCAGACAACAAGAGCGAGCTTATCAAAAAATGAGGACTCCCTGACCACACTTCCGTAAGCCTCAAATAAGAAACCGTGGAAATGGGGAAATCTGGCTCCTTTGTCTTCCAGCTGCGGGGAAGGGGGGGGACATTAAACTCTACAGAATCCCTTCATTCGGTGTGGTCACCCCACAGACACGTGTTTAGCCACAATTGAGGGTCAGCCCTATGACCTGCTACCCCGGGGGGCGAACAAAAGGGGTTCGCAAAGCACCAGGTCCCGCCTGAAGGGGGCGCTGACACATAAAAACGAAGGGCTCCATTTCTGGCTTCTGGGTCCCGACAGAATCAGACCCTGTTGAATGCTGGGTCCCTGGCTTGCTCCCCAGGAATATTTCCATCAAAGTTGAAAATAATAACCTATAATAGAGCTTTGCCGGGAAAAATAAAGGGTATTGCATCCAAAACACTGAACCCAGGACTGGTCCCTCACTGAATGCTCAACGCCCCTGAGCTCCTGCAACGGAGTTTAAACATCGGCCAGGCTGGTTCTAGACCAATCAGGGTAATTATTTTGTAAGTTATATACATGTCTAATCACTATGCTGTACACCTGAAACTAATTGATATACGACCGGACTGCATGTCAACTGTAATTGAACATTTTTTTAAAAACGGAAAGAATTCATCTTGCCTCAAAGACGCCTCGTGATTTCCACCTGATCTGGCTTTCTCTTTTCTTCCACAGAGCACACAAACTATCGGAGCAACCTTCTGTGAAGCACTGGCTCATTAAATAAAAATAAAAAAATAAAAAAATCTCCTTCCGCCACCCACCAGAAACAATTAAGAAATAACTCCCGCCTACTCCGTGTCATTCCAGGGAACACGGGAAACTCAAATGTCCCCCTAAATGGCGTTAGCACGTCCTTTGTCCCATCACGAGGTTACGGGTGGGAGTGAGATTTCCCCGCTGGGCCCGGAATGTTAAGGGAGCACCGGGCGGTGGCTGGGGCTCTCCACGGACAGGAGGAACGCTCGGCGTTACTCCAGGGAGCCGGCTTCTTTAAAAATGGAACGTCTCGGTGAGACACTGGTTAATAAAATTATATAAGCGTCAAGTGCACAGTTCTCTGCTACATCACTTCCGTACATGGCAATGGGGGCCCACCACCCAGAGTCGAATCTTCTTAGCCTGTGATCAGATGCTCGCCCGCGTCCGCCGCCGAGGGGCCCAGGAAAGCCCTGCTGTCCCCGCCCGAGCACGGCCGCTCTCCGTGGGCTTACAGAGCGTGAGAAACATAACCAACATCCACACATCAGAAGGCACCTGTCAGTGCACAAACAGATTCATTCTCTCCAGCGGGAGGCGGGGTCCGTTCCATGCAGGCGCACCCGCTCTCGCATGTCTCCCCGAAATAAACGGCCGAGCTTATCTCAGGCTCCATCCTGATCCCCTCCACGGCCTGGAGCTCAAGGGATCCCACCGGCGGGACGCTTGGAAGCCTGCGAGTTATCTATTGTAGGGAATCAGGTTCCAAAGCGCTTACGTAAAAGAAAAATTTATGGCCCGAAATAAAAGTCCTAAGAGTGGATTATTTATCTGCTTTCCAGGCGTTGGTCTAGAGACAAAAATGATGTGGTGGCTTATGGGGTGTAAGGGGGGTGGGGATGGGGGAGTTGGTGTTGTTTGTTATGGCGGCTCATCTGTTATTTGATGTCACAATATATATATCTCTATATATTATTGATCTACATAGCTATATATTATTTAGATAGATAGATGATACATAGATATAGATAGATGATGATGATATAGATAGATAGATGATAGATGATAGATAGATACATAGATAGATGATAGATGATGATAGATGATATAGATAGATGATAGATGATAGATAGATAGATAGATAGATAGATGATAGATGATGATAGATTATAGACAGATAGATGATAGATAGGTAGATAGATGATAGATGATGATAGATAGATAGATGATAGATAGATAGATAGATAGATAGATAGATAGATAGATGATAGATAGATAGATGATAGAAGATAGATAGATGATAGATAGATGATGATAGATAGATGATAGATAGATAGATAGATGATAGATAGATAGATAGATAGATGATAGATGATAGAAGATGATAGATAGATAGATAGATATAGATAGATAGATAGATATAGATAGATAGATGATAGATGATAGATAGATAGAGAGATAGATAGACAGATAGACAGATAGATGATAGAAGATAGATGATAGATAGATAGATAGATAGATGATAGAAAGATAGATAGATAGATAGATGATAGATGATAGATAGATAGATAGATGATAGATAGATAGATAGATGATAGATAGATAGATAGATAGATAGATAGATAGATAGATAGATAGATAGATGATAGATATTCCTCACCGAGGACATTTTCTCCATTGCTTTTCAGAGAGAGTGGAAGGCGGGAGAGAGAGAGAAACATCGACGTGAGAGAGACACGTGGATGGGGTGCCTCCTGCACGCACACCAACCGGGGCCGGGCATGGAGCCTGCAGCCCAGGGACGTGCCCTTGACAGAGGACAGCAGCCATGCTCTGAAAAGATAAGTGACCTTCTCAAGGTCACACCGGGAGGAAGGCAGGAAGTGAGAGGGAGGTCTGATTCTGAAACCCAGGCTCTCAGACCCTGCCTGGCCCCGTGCATGGACTCGGTGGTTAGACCGTCGGCCCTCAGACTGAAGGGTCCTGGGTTCGATTCCGGCCAAGGGCACGTCCCTGGGTTGCAGGCTCCATCCCCAGTCCCGGTCGGGGTGCCTGTGGGAGGCAGCCCATCCGTGAGCCTCTCTCACATCGGTGTTTCTCTCTCTCTCTCCCTCCCCCTTCTACGCTCTGAAAAGCAACGGAAAAAATATCCTCGGGTGAGGAATAGAAAACACACCGAAGAATGGAAAAGGGTAAGATGAACACGCTGTCCTGCGGACGGCTCCCTCTCCGTTCGCTCCCGTCTGTTTCCAGGAAACCCGTCCTTAGTTTGCGTGGCCCCCGGCCGCCGTGAAAATGTTGTGATTTCTCCCCATTAGAGCTGCCGCCCCCTCACAGCTGTGACGTGTGATTTCTCCGCCTGCGCTTGCACCTGCTCCCACCATCTGCAAGGCTCTCGCATCTCCGCTCAGCCAGCTTCTGGGATCAGCGAGAATCGGGGAGGGCGCCGCGTCTCCTGCAAATAGTCTGAATGAGCCCGGCTAGTCCTCGGGCTCACAGAGGATGCCAGTGTTTCCCTGAGTCAATGACACACACGCACCCAGAAGAACAGGGCCCTTGTGCGTGTCCCGCGGAATGACCCACGTGCGTCTGGCGGAAAACCAGAGTCAGAGGAAGGCACTTTCGCACCAGTGCCCGTGGTCCCTGAGTCCCCGGGGTCACAGCCATCACAACAGGGTGGCCGACGAGAGCCCCAGGCACTCAGACAGGCAGGTGAAGCCCTAAAAACCCAGTGCTGCCCGGCTGGCGCGGCTCAGCGGTTGAGCGTTGACCTATGAATCTGAAGGTCAGGGTTCGATTCCAGGTCAGGGCACATGCCCAGACTTCAGGCTCAATCCCCAGTTGGGGGCGTGCAGGAGGCAGCCGACCAATGACTCTCTCTCATAGATGTTTCTATCTCTCTCTCTCAAGCCAATAAAAACATGTTTAAAAAAAAAATTGTGTCACATATGCCTTGGGATTTGGAAATCGGGAGCAACAGCTGAATATTTAAACTGCATGTGGCAAAGCTGAACTTAGTGGAGTGGTTAGCAGAGCAAACTGAGGAAGGTTTGGCTGCCGCGGCTCTGTGTCATGTCCCCTCGGACTACAGGCCTTCCGAAAACGTGCTGACCCCACTTGATAAATGACAACAGAGATTTTTGTTTGTTTAATAAAACAGGAAAAATGTTTGACCTTTCTAGGAATCAATAAAATGTGGCATAGGTAACTTTTCAAAAGAGTTACCCTCTTTCACTCATCATATTACCAAAGACATTCATTATTCTTATTTTTTAGAAATCATAACGTTCAATGCTAGCAAATGCGTCGTGAACGGAGCCAATCAATTCTTACGACAAGTTCCCTATTCTGGCATTTATCTTTGCCTGAATATCTCTGTACAAACTCTTTCTATATCTCAAGGATTTTCTTTTTTATTTTACCTATAAGTTGCACATGTTTTTAAATTGGTTTGTTGTTGGTCTTTTTAGTTTGCTATCTTTTCTGACATCAGGGAATTTTAGATATTTTTTTGTAGTTAAATACAGCAATCCTTTCCTTTATTATGTATTAACTTGCTTATGCTTAAAAGGACCTTGCTCGACCATACATCAGACACACAGATCCCAGTATACTTTCTCGCATTCTTAACAGGTGCATTTCCCAAATTCAGTCTGCATGGGAATTTACTTAGACATGTGGGAAACAGCCATGCGGGGTGGTGTGCAAGAGAGTCAGATTAAAATCCTACCCTATCTCCACGACTCACTTCCCTGTAAAGTGGGCTTCTTGATCTTGACCATTATCAAGACTTTTATCCTCCTCCTACCATCTTCACCAATTTCATCTTCATCATTTTCATTCATCATTTTCTTCAACATTATCACCACCATCATCATCACCATGATCATCACCATGATTATCACCACCATCGCCGTCGCCATCACTGTCACCACCATCGCCATCGCCATCACTGTCACCACCATCATCACCATCACCATCATCATCATCATCACCATCATCATCATCACCATCATCATCACCATCACCACCATCGCCATCACCATCACCATCATCATCATCATCACCATCACCATCATCATCACCATCATCATTACCATCATCATCATCACCATCGTCATCACCGTCACCATCATCACCATCCCATCATCATCATCACCATCACCACCATCATCACCATCCCATCATCATCATCACCATCACCACCATCATCACCATCCCATCATCATCACCATCATCACCACCATCATCACCATCCCATCATCACCATCATCACCACCATCATCACCACCCCATCATCATCATCACCATCATCACCACCATCATCACCATCACCACCATCATCACCATCATCACCATCCCATCATCATCACCATCATCACCACCATCATCACCATCGTCATCACCGTCACCATCATCACCATCCCATCATCATCACCATCATCACCACCATCATCACCATCCCATCATCATCACCATCATCACCACCATCATCACCATCACCACCATCATCACCATCATCACCATCATCATGAGCACCGTCATCACCACCATCCCATCATCAACATCATTACCATCACCACCACCACCATCACTATCACCATCATCATCTCTCTTACATTCATGCAAATCACTTACTACAGTGCCAGGCACCACTGAGGTAACTATAATATCCCCCGAAAGCTTAATCATCATTAACGTGCCATCTAGTCTTAGCTGCATGCTCTCAAATGCCACCTTTCCATTTACGCGAGAGTCCCACATTTAAAAGAAGGTCCCATTTATCAAGAATAAGAGCGTTTAAAAAATTCAAGACAGGAAATGGATGCAGTGATCCCAAGGGAAATACCCAGCCTTAGGGCTGAGATTACATCCTGCAAAGAACAAAGGTGTGACAAGGGGGATGCTGGCATTGCCTTTGTAGGCCCTGCAATGTTAGTATTCGAGACCTAGAAGCAAGGAGGTTGATTTGTAAACATTTGTCCTGCATTTAAAGGAAGATAAATCTCAAGTCCTAACTTGCTCAACTGCTTTTAACACCCTTGCAAAGGAACGATATCCAACCCCACAGCTGGACACAAACCTAAGAGAAGGCCGTGCTGGCCTAGAAATTCCAGCACCTTGGACAGGGCCTTGCAAACATCAGGGGCCTGCACCCAGAGAGGGGAGTGCATGGGACGCTCAGGGCCAGGCGCCGGGCAGTCACTTAATAGGTGGTAACTGTGATCATGAGAGAATGTTGGCCCATCCCTGAATTGCATTACAGTCCCAGGATTTTAGCCGAGCCTGCGTGGTTTTACAGCAAAGCCCCTTTCATAGCCCTCACACCACGTCTGAGCGGTCAGTCTCTCCTCGGATCTCGTTAATACCAGATAAGCCATCACGCAGCTCAGAACAAGGCAATGAAGCCCAACAGCGTGGGGAGGAATCGGCCACGGCGGACGATTACAGAATAAAGGCCCTTTGTGACGAATATTTCAGCCTTTACAGGTACAAAGGCACCTGCCATGGAGAAGGTCATGGTCCACAGAACCAGGACGCCTCCCACATTTCTGAAAGAAAATGCCCAGAATGACAGAAATGTACTCTCTCCGGTTAAGTGCTCCTATCTGAGAGCGGGGAGCCTTTCTTTTTAAGCAAATGCCCCCATTTTGTTTTATTGCATAATTATTCGGGACGCCGCGGTCGGCTCCTGTGTGACAATCAAAGGCTCTCCTTGGAGAGAAGGGATGCCCCTCACAACGCTCGCGTGTGTTGGGTTTGTAAAGCGGTGGAAACGCCCTCGCAAATTAATGTCAGGGCTTAGGGGAAGGATTTCGTTTTTGGGCAAAAAAGAAATCAGTCATCTATTAATATTAGATCAGGCTCTGCCGCAGATCTCAAAGGCTGAAAAATAGTCTTTGTTCTGTTCTAGAGGGACCAGTCATTTTAAATAAAAGGGGTGTAAAAAAAAATCAGAAGTTAGAGTTTTAATGAGTCAGGGTATGCGTATGTTCCATAATAATTAAATAAAATGAAGTCGTTAAATAAAACTTAGCGTATAAATGTGTCTCCACCAGCGTGGGATTGCTTGCCACCCAACAGACATCTACTCACGCTGCAGAATATTCTCCTGATCTGCACTATTAAGGGGCAGGAAATATACCCTGGTGGACACGCGACATTTTAAGGAGAAATGAGAGGAGGCAGGTGGGTGTCAGCGTATGTAAAAGCTCGACATAAAATCCATTCTTTTAAATCTCATCAGGGGGAATATTCTGGTTGTGTTTTCCCCTGGAATTCATCATCTGTTGTTTTACCGAGTCACAGAGGGGTACAGGAAACACACACACAGACCCAACGACTTACAACGTGCCTCCTCTGGATTCTTCGTGGAGAGATGATGCCGCGGAAGCCTAGAGATGAAAGACATCTCCCAAGTTCACGGAGATAGTTAAGAAAGGGCTAGAAGCCAGGATGTAAGTCCGGCCTTCTTGTTTTTTAGGACGGCGCTCTTTCCAAGATTTAAAGAAGGCAAAAAGCGAAACAAACAGAAAGCAGAACTTGTTCACACTGGGCGACCATCATCACTTTCAATTTGCCGCTTAAAACAAACCAACAGCCCTGGCCGGTGTGGCTCAGGGGTTGAGAATTGTCCCAGGCACCACGAGGTCAAGGTTCGATTCCCGGTCAGGACACGTGCCCGGGTTGTGGGCTCGATCCCCAGTCGGGAGCGTGCAGGAGGCAGCCAATCCATGACTCTCATCATCGATGTTTCTCTCTCTCTCTCCCTCTCCTTTCCTCTCTCTGAAATCAATAAAAACATATTTAAAACAAAAAAACAGACCAACAAGCTTATGGTTGTCTAACCACTATGCTGTCCATCTGACACTAAAACTATTACAAAATCATATTGAATGGAAACTGACCATTAACAACAACAAACTGCGATCAACAACAAAAACACATGGCAAGGTTCAAATATTTCCGTAACATCGAGATTTAAAGGTTAAAAACAATCAGCGTAGCAACACTCAGAAAAGGGGGGGGACAAAAAATGAGAGACTGAAAACAAAGAGGAAGCAAATATACAAATTCCTCAACAAGCTGGCTGACTGGTGACATTTGGGCCGTTTGTCCAGATGGACTGAGCAATGTCAACACCAGACAACATCCCTAGCGAAGGCCAGGACTGAGCTGGAAGTTCAGAACCCACTGGTTTCCGCGCCTTCACTGAACCCCCACATTCTTGCTACCCCGACACTGTGGGATGGGCCCGAGACTGCCTAGCTGTGCGAAAGAAAATAGCAGAAAGCTCAGTCCTGGTTCCTCAGATGGACAGACAAGACACGTTCTTAAAAGAAAGCCTGAATAAGAAGTCTTCCCAGTACCCAGAAAAAAAAAAAAAAAAGCCCATTTATAAGAAATAGGGTCTTATTCTTTCCAGAAAGGAGAAAGTATATGGAGGCCAACGGGCTCTGAAGTTCTCAGAGCTGTAGCAAGAGGGACACGGCATCTAGAAGAAGCAGATCCAGTGGACTGTGGCAGCGATGATATCAGCACCCATGGGAGACCCCATGGGAAACTCGCCAAGGCTGTACCCGCGTGCAGGTCTCCGCCTTCCCCAATCCACCACTCCGCTAATTTTGCAAAAGACAAAAGTGTTGCCCACAATGAATCGTTACTAGAATAAGTGGTGGTAAGAACTAATACTTTGGCCTGTTTTTCCGTTAATGTCTGATCCCCGGCCCATAGACCCGGACTCCCCCGGGCACTGCATCTATATCCACGGGCTGCACATGATTTTCATATTCTGTTCACCTTTCAGAAATAGCTTGTGTTGGTTACACTTCTGGGTCATTAAAAAGCACATTTACAGTCTATAAAAGTATCAGGAATTAGGTGGAAATTCATAGGAATTCGGCTGGGAGGAGAGAAAGACTCAGCCGCATCTTAAGCACACATGGAAGATAAAGACACACGTACCCACACCCCAGTCCATTTCCTCGGCGGCGTCCCCGTAAGCGCCGTGTTTGCTTTTCCCGGCAAAATCCTTGGACGAGAAGAGGGCCGTGTGCACCTGAATACAGGAGAAGACGAGCAGAAAGGGCGTCTCGGCGTTCCTGGAAAAAAAAAAATCCCAACAGTGAAATAAGCCCATTTGCCACCATTCTGATGAATATCGAACTATTATTGCGCGATGCCATGGCACGGTTCAAAACACACCACGAAAGGACGCCTAAGGGTGGCCCTTTTTTCTTCTTAATTCAGGGAGAGAGAAGGCCCCATAGTGCCTCACAGGGTTAGTGACTCATTGGCAGCCTCTACGGATCGGCAGATGCAAGTGCTGGGTGCGTCCTTGAGACGGTCTCCAAGGACAACACAAGACCGCGGGTCATGGCTGCTTTGCTCTTGAATTGTACCCTTCCCTGTCTCTATGGTGGTTACTATGAATTCAAACGCCTTTCAAAAGACACATGCGTGCACACATACGCACACACACACATGCACACACATGCACACACGCACACGCGCGCGCGCACACACAGGGCACACACGTGCACACATGCACAAACATGCACACACGCGAGTGCAGGCATGCACACACGCGCACATGAGCACACGTGCACACACACGTGCACACATGCACACACGTCTGCACACATGCACACGTGCACACACATGTGCATGCACACGCGCACACGCATACATGCACACACACACTCTAGAGTCAAACGACAAAGTTACCTTTTCTCTCCTGACCTCCCATTGGATGATTAAGCTCACGGTGACACCTGAAGCCCCTCTTGTCACAAGCAGGCACTTTTTTCAGCACGGTCACACACCCACGCGACGTGCACGATCCTGGCCTAGTCCCCTGAGAGCCCACCGCGTCGCCAGGCGGCCGTCCAGCATGTGGGCGGTCCTCCTTTCCTTCCCTGACGCCCCTCCAGAGAGCCTGGCTGGGGATTTCTATTCAGCAAGGCAGGGGAAACGGGGCCAGGAGGACCAGGCAGGTGTCCCACCTTCACGGAAACCACCGTGCTTCCCAGGCACCGTCGGGACGGGATGCGATACCAACCTGCGTATGAACCGGGTGGCGTCTGCGGTGAGTCTCTGCGTGAGGTTGTCATAATTCAGGGGCTGCTCGCTGATGTCCCGGTCGGTCATGAGGAAGCAGTTCAGGGGCCGGAAGAAATGCAGGAAGCACAGCAGGGCGCAGAGGATGGCGGCCGCCAGGAAGAGCAGGAACCAGAAGACGAGGTAGGGCACCTGCAGCAGCCCCAGCCACCTGAGCGCCCCCAGGGTGACCAGGGAGACGGCGATGACCTGCAGGGGAATGAAGACCAGCAGCCGGATGCCCGAGGTGAAGACACTGCCCTCCCCGGGCTTGCAGTCCCTCAGGTTGGTGACAGGGATCCCGTGGAAATAATCGAAGCCGTGCGTGGAGGGGTGGTGACAGAAGTCGGTTTTGTTGTGACAGTGGGTTCCAAGGTGCCACTTCCCTGGGAAGACAAACGGGGGGGGGCTATGTTTAGTACCAAAGACACCCCGACTCGAACGTGAGCTTCTGCCTCCCGCACACGGAAGAGCAGGATCTTCCTGCCGATTTATTAACCAAAGTCCTATTTCCCGGGACCCTACAGTTTGTTTTTAAACTTTGTCCAAAAATTAGATTTTCTTTCATTTTTTTCAAATGTATCTTTATTGTTGAAACTGTTACAAATGTCCCCCCCCCATGGATACTCTCCTCCGCTGCCCCCAGGCCTTCCCCACACTACTATCTGTGTCCACGGGTTATGCACATAAATTCTTTGGTTCATCTCTCCCCACCCCCGCCTTTCCTCTGAGCTCCCTCCGTCTGTTCCATGCTTTTATGTCTCTGGATCTATTTTGTTCACCAGTTTATTTTGTCTTTAGATTCCACATAGGAGTGACCCTACAGTTTTTTGCTTTCTTTCCCACAAACACTAGGGTATTAACTATTTGTTCTACCAGAAAACACAAAGTCATTTAGTTATTAGAAGAAAAAAAATGAAAACGAAAGACCGAAACCTAACATATTTAATGGGCAGGAGATGTAAGTATATAGAAAAAAAAACACCCAACCACGTGTTCTTCTGAGATGGATTTTTTTTTAAAATACATGTCCTTAAAATTAAAGTCTTGGACCTGACTTGATTTTCTGCCCTGAATGGGAACAGTGGAAATGAGTTCTTTCTCAAAAGAATGCCCCTGAGGCATGATGAAGTCATATGCATAATTCAGCAATTATTTTAAGTACCTATGAACATTTCTTATAAAATGTTAACTGTACCACTAAATTACTGAGTGCCTCACACACACAAAAATGATGATGGTTTTACGACTACACGTGTGAGGAAGGAGACTGGTCATCCTGCCCCAATGAGATTTCCTATGATTCGTCGAATAAGGAGGGAGATGGCACCATTCGTATCAATGGGATACAATCAATATGGGAATTGATTCCCAACTGAGACAAATTAGGACACAATTTTAGTATTAAAAAGTAAAATGAAAATATCAATGTCCAGCTGCTGTGGCTCAGCAGTTGAGCATCGACCCAGGAACTAAGAGGTCACCAGTTCGATTCCTGGTCAGGGCACGTGCCTGGGTTGTGGGCTTGATCCCCGGGGGGCGGGGGGGGTGCAGGAGGCAGCCGATCGATGATGTTTCTCTCTCTTCGATGTTTCTATCTCTCTCTCCCTCTCCCTTCCTCTCTCTCTAAAAAAATAAATAAAAACATATTGTTTTAAAAAATAAAATATCAGTAGCATGATGTGTATATGTGGTTTTGTATGGTCTGTGTGTGTAATTATATTATCGATCATCTGTCCCATCTATCTATCTCATATGTCTATCTATCCATCATCCATTCTGTCTATTGAGCTATCTATTCTTGTCTGTCTCTATTACTTATCTCATCTACCTTTCCACATACCCATCCATCCATCCATCCATCCATCATCCATCTCATCTTTATCTCTATTACCTATCTCATCTATCTGTCCATCCACTCATCCATCCATCCATCCATCCATCCATCCATCCATCCATCCATCATTCATCCATCCATCATCCACCCATCCATCCATCCATCCATCATCCATCCATCCATCCATCCATCCATCCATCCATCATCCATCCATCATCCATCCATCATCCATCCATCCATCATCCATCCATCATCCACCCATCCACCTATCATCCATCCATCCATCCATCCATCCATCCACCCATCATCCACCCATCCATCCATCATCCACCCATCCACCCACCCACCCACCCACCCACCCACCCATCCATCCATCCATCCATCATCCACCCATCCATCCACCCATCCATCCATCCATCCATCCATCCACCCATCCATCATCCATCCATCCATCCATCCATCCATCCATCATCCATCCCCCCACCCATCCATCATCCTTCTCATCTATTGATGTATATATCTGTCTCTATTACCTATCTCATCTTTCCTTCCACTTCTCCATCCATCCAAACACTCATCCATCCATCATCCATCTCATTTATTGGTCTATATACCCTTGTCTCAGTCACCTATCTCATCTGTGTCCCATCCATCCATCCATCCATCCATCCATCCATCCATCCATCCATCCATCATCCATGTCATTTATTAGTCTATATACCCTTGTCTCAGGAACCTATCTCATCTGTCTTTCCATCTACCCCTACATCCATCTGTCCATCCATATTTCTGAGTGCCTATCATTATCTATGTATCTATCTATCCATCCACCCACCATGCACCTATCTTCCACGTATTCATCCATGCGTCCACAGACATAACACATGCAAACACACACACAACAACAACAACACACATCTACACAAATAACCCAGGTAGGAACACTGTGTTTTAAATTAAAACTGAAATAATTTCTTCCCTATTTAAAGTTGCACCCGCTGTATCAGCAACTCCAACGCCAACAAGGCTGCTCTCCTGCCCTCCCCACTCTCCCGCTCAGCCCGCCCAGGTCCCCGCCTCCCTGTCCTCAGCGGCCCTCACCTATCAGAGCGGTTGTGTAACCTTGGCTCTTCAGGAGTCTGGCGAAGGTGATCTCACTGTTGGGAAGTCCTCCCGAAGAGGCTGAGAAGAGGAAGACTCCTATTCGAGACTGAGATGCCATCCCTGAATCAGAGGAAACCAGCCATTAGGATGGGGGGGCCGTTAAGAGTGGAGCTGGGAGGAGGCCCCCGGGAAGAGGAGTATGGCCTAAGGATGCAGCCAGGAGGTTACCTGATCGGATGGGGTACCGGCCTGTCATAAAGGCTGCCCTGCTCGGTGTGCACAGGGGCGAGGCTGCCAGGTGCTGAGTGAGTTTCACTCCCCCCTTGGCCAACCTATCAATATTAGGAGTCCTAAAACAAACAAACAAAAAGCCGTTATTCACGATGATGTTGAAAATGCAGCTTTCTCTGTGTCGTTTTATAGTGAACCAGCTCTCAATAATCCAGCGAGAGTGAGGGCTGTGCTCTGCTAACCCGTGTTCACCATCAAGGGAAAAACGGCCTATACACAGAGCCACGTGTTCACACGGTGGCCGGGCCCGTGGCCCTACCTGAGGGTCGTGTTTCCATAGCAGCCAGGATCCCCAATGCCAAGGTCATCGGCCATGATGAGGACAAAGTTGGGCTTGGAGGGTGCGTGGCTCTGAGCCTCGCACAGAACTAGCAGCAGAAGCCAGAGGATCTTCATGTTTCTGCAAAGTCAAGGAGAGGAGAAGTGAGGGGCGCCGGCACCTGCTGGACCGTCCACCGGCCTCTCTAGAACCTTCCTCCCTCCTTACACATGTGTCAGACGGCGGACAGGTCTCCAGAGACATAGTGTCAAAGACATCGCCTGGCGAAACATTGTATCCTGTTTCCTAGGAGTCTGTTTCCAAACAAACGTTTCCTTGTCCTTGGACAGAAATGACCTTTTGTTGAGACCCTAGACCAGAATGTAGGTTCTGTTTAGAAAAATGAAAACCCCACCACCTGCCCCGCTCTCTTTATGGAAGGCTGGCCCTGCGATTAGCTTCAGGTTCTCCGTGGGAGCCCTGAAGAGGCAAGTGTTGCATGAAGATCACATGTCCAGTGCCACAGTCTTTCTAAAATTAGCTACAAATGTAGCTTTTTAAAGGGGAAACAGAAATGCAGGCAAATTTTTCACGGCACAAGGAGCAGGAGGTGGACAGCCGGGGCCGCTGTGGGTGCCGGCTAAGAGGTCAGAGCCAATGACCCCAGGAAGGGGATGCATCCATCCTGCGTGGCTGTCCTCACAGCACACGCCCACCTGGCAGCATCCTATTCCTTCAAAGACTAAAGGCAGCTTTATTTACAATAGCTAAGATCTGGAAACAGCCCAAGTGCCCATCCGTAGGTGAGTGGATAAAAAAGCTGGGGTACATTGACACCGTGGAATACTATGCAGCTGTGAAAAAGGATCTTATACCCTTTGGGGCAGCATGGAGGGACCTGGAGAGTATTATGCTGAGTGAAATAAGCCCGTCAAAGAAAGACAAGTACCACATGATCTCACTCATAGGTAGAATCTAAAGAACAAATTAGATCCAGAGACACGGACGCATGGAACAGACTGACGAATCCCAGAGGGAAGAGGGGGTGGGTGGCAAGAGATTAACCAGAGAACTTCTATGCATCTGTGCGTAACCCATGGACACAGACCATCGTGTGGGGAAGGCCTGGACTGGGGAGGAGGGGTCAATGGGGAGAAAAGGGCAACAGCCGTAATACTTTCAACAATAAAGATAAATTGAAAAAACAAAAGCAAATACAATTTTTAACATAAAGTAAAAGTAACAGCTGGAGGAATTCGGGGAGGGTGGAGCTTGGATGCAGCCACCTAAAACCCCCTCGCAGAGGATCACAGACGTCAGAAGCGGGACTTGAATGCGAGAAGCGGGAGAGGACCTGTGTACACAGGAGCAGCGGGGACCAGTGGCACCCCAGGCCCTGTCACCTGAGCTGCGGAGGGACAGGATGAAACGAGCCAAGGGCCAGACCGGTGGACGCACCCACTTCAGACTCCTGGGAGAACTTGGGAATCGAAAGAAGACCTTGGCAGCACCTACGGCATCAGGGAGACTTGGGGATGGATGGACACGTGGCTCCCACGGGAGCCGTGGGTAAGCACAGGGCACCGTGCTCCTATCTAGACACACGCCCTGACGTGAAACAGTCAATATTTGGTGCCCGAGCCAATGAGCAAACAACTCTGGACGACGCCTGTGGGTGGGAGAGCGGAAAGTGACCCTCCTTCCTCACTGCCCCGCGGGCACCGTGAGGGCAGCCGCCGGTTGGAGAAGCGTCAAGGAAGACCACGTGGAAACAAGAATCGAGGTGGACTCTGTGGAATTCAAAATTCTTCACCCAGCACTGGCCAGTTTGGCTCAGTGGTTAGTGCAGAAGACTGCAACCAAAGGGTCTCGGGTTCGATTTCAACCACGGGCACGAACCTCGGTTGCTGGTGCCATCCCCTGCCCAGGTTGGGGCACCTTCGGGAGGCAACCAATGGGTGTGTCTCTCTCACGTTGACGTTTCTCTCTCTCTTTCTTCCCCCCCCCCCGCCTCCCTCCCTTCCACTCTCCCTCTAAAAATCAATGGAAAAAATATCCCCAGGTGAAGATTAAAAATAAAAATAAAAAATTCCTCACCCTCCCTCAACCAAAGAGACCGTTCAAAAGGGCCATGAACTGTTCCGCAAACGGCCGGAAAGTTTTACGGGCGGCAGAAGGACTCGAACATTAGCATCCGTCTCTAAATACAGGGAGACGCGCAGACGGATTTGAAGATCACCGAAGACTTGCCCATTAGCAATGCCTACGGGCGCTGAGGGCTGGCGCATCGGGGGTCCCTAAGTGGATTTCGGGGCGTGCAAATCCATAACTAATACCAGCAATCTATTAAAGGCCGCGCTTAATCGCCCACTGTTCCCGCGAGAACGCGATCGATAAGGCCCATCGGAGCAGGCGGGAACCGGGGATGCGGTGCGTGGGGGGGGGGTGTCTGCAGCCAGTTAATATGTCATGTTTCACTTAGTGGGGAACATAAATAAGCGAAGATTGTTATTTGAAAACTGCAGTGTTCTCGGTGTTTAGTGAGTAGCAGGCGCTGTGCGTGTTCTGCCTGCTTATTGCCCAAGTTTACTAGGTGATTAACCAGAGAACTTACAGGCCTCTGTGCTTAACCGGTGGACACAGACGACAGTGTGGGGAAGGCCTGAGGGGGGAGCAAATGGAGGGGGCCAGTGGGGGGGAAAAATGGGGACATCTGTAGTACTTTCAACGGTAAAGATAAATTTTTAAAAATATTTCCCGCCTTGCGTTTCCTTTAGCAGTTTTCCACACAGGCCCCCAGCCAGCTGCCTTAGGAACGCAGGCCCGAGGAGCGTTTCTCCCACGTAGCGGCCGTCGGGAGAAACTCCTTTCCCTGTCTCCTGACCGCGAACTTCTCCCCCTCTCTCCCTCTCAAGGGTAAGTTTGTTCCCTTTTTTAAAATTAATCTGTTTTTCTGGGAGTCGAGGGCTGAGTCCCAGCTACAAACTGGGTCTTGGGCTCGGAGCGTGAGCCCGCTGCGTCTCTCTCTCTCTCACAAAACACTCTCACCGAGATGCGGTCTCTGCCACCGGGCAGGCAACAGAGACGACGGGAAAGAGGGTTTCCATGACGTCGAGATCACGGGGGGATACCTGCACCCCATGTTCACTGCGGCACTGTCCACAGGAGCCACGATATGGAGACAACCTGAGCATCTGTTCAGGGATGAACGGGCTTTAAACATGCGGTTGAGAGACAATGGAATACTACGCAGCCCTGAAAAAGAGGGCGTCCTGCCATTCGAGACAACCCAGAGGAGGCCGGGGAGAGTGTTTCTAAGTAAAATAAGCCAGACAGACAGAGACAAATGCTGTATGATCTCACTGATGGGTAGGATAATAAAAATAATATTAATAAAAAACAACCAAAGAGTCAAACAAAAAGGTGAACTGAAAGAAACAGAGAGTAGAATGCTGGCTGCCAGGGGCCGGGGGGCAGACGATGGGGAGAAGTTGGTTAAAGGGTGTAAACTTGGGGCTATACACTGAATAGGTTCTGGGCATGTAAAGCACAGCGTGGCGATTACAGCGGATGCTACCACGTTGTATATTTGAAACGTGTTTCAACAGTAGCTCTTAAGTGATCAGATGCAGTCATTACAAACAATATTATTATAATTTAAATATATATGCAGGGTTTTATATATATATATATATATATGCAGGGTTATATATATATATGCAGGGTTATATATATATGCACGGTTATATATATATATATGCAGGGTTATATATATATATGCAGGGTTATATATATATATGCACGGTTATATATATATATATGCAGGGTTATATATATATATGCACGGTTATATATATATATATGCAGGGTTATATATATATGCAGGGTTATATATATATATATATACAGGGTTATATATATATATGCAGGGTTATATATATATATGCAGGGTTATATATATATGCAGGGTTATATATATATATATATACAGGGTTATATATATATATGCAGGGTTATATATATATATGCAGGGTTATATATATATATGCAGGGTTATATATATATGCAGGGTTATATATATATGCAGGGTTATATATATATATGCAGGGTTATATATATATGCACGGTTATATATATATATATGCAGGGTTATATATATATGCAGGGTTATATATATATATGCACGGTTATATATATATATATATGCAGGGTTATATATATATGCACGGTTATATATATATATATATGCAGGGTTATATATATATGCAGGGTTATATATATATATATATACAGGGTTATATATATATATGCAGGGTTATATATATATATGCAGGGTTATATATATATATGCAGGGTTATATATATATGCACGGTTATATATATATATATGCAGGGTTATATATATATATGCAGGGTTATATATATATATGCACGGTTATATATATATATATGCAGGGTTATATATATATGCACGGTTATATATATATATATGCAGGGTTATATATATATGCAGGGTTATATATATATATATATACAGGGTTATATATATATATGCAGGGTTATATATATATATGCAGGGTTATATATATATGCAGGGTTATATATATATATATATACAGGGTTATATATATATATGCAGGGTTATATATATATATGCAGGGTTATATATATATATGCAGGGTTATATATATATGCAGGGTTATATATATATGCAGGGTTATATATATATATGCAGGGTTATATATATATGCACGGTTATATATATATATATGCAGGGTTATATATATATGCAGGGTTATATATATATATGCACGGTTATATATATATATATATGCAGGGTTATATATATATGCACGGTTATATATATATATATATGCAGGGTTATATATATATGCAGGGTTATATATATATATATATACAGGGTTATATATATATATGCAGGGTTATATATATATATGCAGGGTTATATATATATATGCAGGGTTATATATATATATGCACGGTTATATATATATATATGCAGGGTTATATATATATGCACGGTTATATATATATATATATGCAGGGTTATATATATATGCAGGGTTATATATATATATATACAGGGTTATATATATATATGCAGGGTTATATATATATATGCAGGGTTATATATATATGCAGGGTTATATATATATGCAGGGTTATATATATATATATATGCAGGGTTATATATATATATATATGCAGGGTTATATATATATATGCAGGGTTATATATATATATATATGCAGGGTTATATATATATATATATGCAGGGTTATATATATATATGCAGGGTTATATATATATATATATATATGCAGGGTTATATATATATATATATGCACGGTTATATATATATATGCACGGTTATATATATATATATGCACGGTTATATATATATGCAGGGTTATATATATATATATGCAGGGTTATATATATATATGCAGGGTTATATATATATATATATATATGCACGGTTATATATATATATATATGCACGGTTATATATATATGCAGGGTTATATATATATATATGCAGGGTTTTATATATATATATATATGTAAGGAGATATATATATATATATATATATATATATCCCTACGTAGTCAGAGAAACACTCGGGGGATATGATTCTGTCTGCACTGCTTGTTCTGGGCTTATTTTGAAAATGGGTGAATGCACCAGCCCCCCTAGGACCGTGGGCCCTGTTTTTTGTTTGTTTCAAAGGGGGAGAGAGAGAGAGAGAGAGAGAGAGAAACATCGAGGTGAGAGACACATCACTGGCGGCCTCCTGCATGCACCCCAACCGGAGCTGGGGATCGAACCTGCAACCCAGGCCCGTGCCCTGGGCCGGGAATCAAGCCCATCGCCCTCTGGTGCGCAGGCCAGCGCTCTGACCACTGGGCCGCAGCAGCCAGGGCGAGGCTGAGGATTTTCACTCGGGGCCGACAGGCACGTTTGATTCGCCTCCTAGGAGAGTCACTCTGCTGCTCGGTGACGCAACGAAGTCAGAAAATATCTGCGGCCTCGGAGGACAGGTCCTCTCCGTGCCTAACGGTCCCCGCAGCGGGGGTCTGCCAAGCCTGCGTGTGCTCCCTCGGGAAAACGCGCTCAATTCTCCGTGCTTCGTGGCCAGCGTCTCAGTGCGGGCGCAAAACTTTTATACCGAAATGACGCCCGAGAGGGGAAAAGCCCATTAATGATGATTTATATCTACATTAATTTCTGAATCGCCGCGTGGTTTTGGTGAGCACGCAGCGAGAGTATATCATTAATTATACCTCGATATGTGTCTGGGGTAGATATTATGAGGCCTGGGGTCAGGCGTACCATCCAGCCCAATTAAGAATCCTCGAAAAACGCGAGTTTGTGAATAACCGCTCCGAACCCCACCGCATATAAGTTATTACCGTCTAAGGCACCCCGACCTTATTTTCCCTACAAGCACGAATTAGAACCATGGGTTTGTAACGATGTTTTAAACTATTAAAATGGAGTTAGTGTATAAAGCACTTACCCGTTAAACGACCGTGCTCCCAAATATTAAAAGCGCGGCACATTAACTCTGGATAAACGACATAGTTTCCGCCCCCCAGTTAAAAAAAATAAAAAGATACTATTTTTCTGAACTTGGCAAGATGAGAAACTATTTCGAGACAGTAGCTATTCCTGCAACCGAATGATCGTGGAGAGAGAGACGCAAAAGGGCATTTTCAACCCCAGAGATGTAATTCCGTGAAATGTGTTCATTTAAAGAGAATGCACGTGGCTCTTGTGTAACAGAAACTCCACCACGGCGCTGATCGCGCTACGGATCTGTTTGGCTGATGGGGGAAAAGGCTTATTGAAAATAGGAAAACACCTACAGGACAAACCACATTTTGTTTAGGAAAATCAAAAACAAAAACAAAAAAATGCAGATTTTGTTCAATTCGAGCGATGGAATGAAATCACCCAATAGATCTCCTGCTTTAAACTCATAAACAAAAAGAATCTGACATGTGGGCAGAAAAAAAATATATATATGTGTGTTTAAACGGGTGCTTCTATAGATTTAAGACGTATTTAAATTGCTTGTGATTTTTCTAAGATGAATGTTCACGTTCTGCGTATTTAGCGACCCCCCGTTTGCGCTGACCCTCGGCCCGGGCCCTGCGTTTCTCTGCACACTCAAGCATTCCTGCCGTAAGGGAATCCGTTCAATTAATGTAGGGCTACTAACGAAAAACTGTTTTTAATCTTCACCTGAGGATATGTTTTTATTGATGTTTAGAGAGAGCGAAAGGGAGAGAGAGAAAGGTCGACGGGAGAGAGAGAAACGGGGATCGGTTGGTCGGCTGCCTCCTGTATGCGCCCCGACCGGAGATCGGGCCCTGAGACTGGGAATCGAACCTGCAAACGTCTGGTGTATACAGGGCGATGCTCCAACCAACTGAGCCATCCAGCCAGGGCAAAAAAAGTGTTGTTAATAATAAAATAAAATAATAAAATAAAATAAAATAAAATAATAAAATAAAATAAAATATAAAATAAAATAAAATATAAAATAAAATATAAAATAAAAAAATAAAATAAAATATAAAATAAAAAATAAAATAATAAAATAAAATAAAAAAATAAAATAAAATAAAAAATAATAAAAAATAAAATAATAAAATAAAAAATAAAATAAAATAATAAAATAAAATAATAAAATAAAATAAAAAATAAAAATAAAATAAAATAAAATAAAAAATTAAAATAAAATAAAATAAAATGTCCCACCCAACGTCTTTGTTTGCATTTGCCATCTTCGGAAGAGCTGGGGAGATACTAGATTCTGCAAGACAGGAGCCTCTCCTGGTGTCTCTCATGCCCCTCCCTGTGTCCGTGGTCCAGCAGAGATGGGCGGCGAGGGCCACACGCAAGGCATCCACACACCACGCCCCCCGCCCAGGCGTTAGATGACCAAACCCACTGTGAGAGTGGCGGCTGGAGAGGCGTGAGCCGGGGACGGCAGCTGGGGCTTGCAGGGGATGCCCGGGAGACGTCAGAAACCAAAAACAGACAACGGAGGCCACAGGCCCCAATGTGAGGAGAGATCTCCAGCCCTCCAGGACGCGGTCCAACCGGTGGCATGACGCCTGGGTGCGGGAGCCTCATAGCACCAGGGTCCCGAGGAGACAGCCAGGGCACCCAGGCCTTCCGCTCCTTCCTGCGGGTCCTCACTGGCCCCCACGGCGGGCAGGGCAGGAAGGGGACCGGCGTCCCTGCAGGGTGCTCTGAGCTTTTACCCTAGGCAGTCGTCACTCCTGTCGCTGTCCCCCAGCCAGGATGGCAACCTGAGATCACCAAACCCAGGGCAGGAGACAGGACAGACGACTCCGCAAAGACCCCAGCTGCCAGCAGCCCAGCCGTGAGGCACAGGGAAGGCCTCCGGGCCTCAGCGGGGCTCAGAGTCCAGGCTCTGTCAAAAGGCCACTGGGGATCCCCCTCCACGCGTCTGAAACCAGAGGGAATCTAAACCCTTTTAAATCGGAAATATACGCCCGGCCGGGCGTGGCTCAGCGGTTGAGCGTCGACCTAGGATCAGGCGATCGGGGTTCGATTCCCGGTCAGGGCACATGCCCGGGTTGCGGGCTCGATCAATGACTCTCTCATCATTGATGTTTCTATCCCTCTCTCTCCCTCCTTTCCTCTCTCTGAAATCAATAAAGATGTATTTTAAAAAAAATGCAACAGGGAGACATGTAGCCCACTTGGTAAAGCAACATAATCATGGGCATGAAGGCTCTGCTACTAAGATGTGGCCTGATTAAGACTCTTATGAAAAGTATTTTACCCGGTCAGCGTGGCTCAGCTGTTGAACATTGACCTATGAACCAGGAGGTCCCGGGTTCGATTCCCGGTCAGGGCATAGGCCCGTTTGTGGGCTTGATCCCCAGTACGGGGCATGCAGGAGGCGGCCAATCCAAGACTCTCTCATCATTGATGTTTCTCTCTCTCTCTCTCTCTCTGAAATCAATAAAAACATATTTTTTTTAAAAAAGAATATTTTAGCCTGGCCGGGCGTGGCTCAGCTTTTGAGAGTTGACCTAGGATCCAGGCGAACGGGGTTCAATTCCCGGTCAGGGCACATGCCCGGGTTGAGGGCTCGATCAATGACTCTCTCATCATTTGATGTTTCTATCTGTCTTTCCCTCTCCCTTCCTTTCTCTGAAATCAATAAAGATATATTTAAAAAAAAAAAAAAAGAATATTTTAATCAATGACAAAGTGTTAGCCAGGTGAGCGATACCACGACCTGAAGTCACTCAGATGAAAATTAAGGCTGCTGTAGTCATCACATCAACAGCAAGATGTTCTTGAGACCTGTGGAGAGACACTTGACTCTCTGCATGTCCGACCGCGGCTGGAATAGTTTTCCGTTCCGATCGCAGCTATTTAAGAGGCGTGGGCTGAATGAGCTCACCGCAGAAAGAACAAACGAGACATTAAGGGTGAAAAAACACACAGAAAACGATGCACAGGCAATCACGGTTTTCCAGGAACTGCGGACATGTCACCCAGACCGCAGAAGGCCCTGCAGTTGCCTTTCATTTGCCCGAACGGCTGAGTGCAAAGAGAGAGAAGATTTCGCTGTTGCCTCAGAGGCCGGAGCTAGGACTGTGTCCAAAACTAGGAACAGGATCCTACGAGAGCTGCCAGACCGCGACATGACCAGCCTGCCAAGCCCCATCTTTCCACTGCCGTGACCTGGCAGACGCTGAAAGACCCCATCTGTCCAGATACTGCGGAGGGATTACATCTCGGAGACGTGGGGAATTTGAACAAAGTGACAAGTGGCATCGTCCCCAACCGGGAGATCCATCAGCGCACACGCAAACACGTCCCTAAGACCTGTTGACACAGAAATGACATAGAAAAGCAGGCCCCGTGAGAAAGGAAGGCAACCGGCTCTGCCCGCTGTGGCTCAGCCGGTGGAGCATCGAAAGTCACCGGTTTGATTCCCGGTCAGGGCACTGGGTCAGGTTTTGGGCTTGATCCCCGGGAGGGGGCCTGCAGGACGCAGCCCATCAAATGACTCTCTGTCATTGACGTTTCTCTCTCCCTCCCCCTTCCTCTCTCTCTAAAAACATATTTAAAAATGAAAAGAAAACCCAACCCGACAAGCAACCTCGTGTGTTTTTGCAGGGGACCCGCCTCCCCAATGCTCCTTGCTCTGTGTGCTGGACCTCAGGCGAGATCGCCTCAGGAAACAAACTCACTGGGATCATGACAATTAACAAACGACTTGGCAACCTCCTTTCACGACGGGTCCTTTACATGTTTTCAAACAGCCATCAAAACGATTTGCATCTCACTAATTAGCCCCACTCACACCCCCCTGTAAGCCTTCCCTTGCTAAGCCTCACAGAAAATCATTATAATCGATGGAAACGACCAAGCGACGACAGATTTTTAAAAACAAGCCCACAATACTCGTTGAGAGACCACCCAACAGGAGCAGGGAGCCGGTTTGTTTCACGGTGAAAAGCAACAGGTGTGCTGCTACCTTCCAGGTCCCGCCAGGCCCCGCCCCTGTCGCCGGGGATGCAAGCTGATGGTCCAGGTGACAGCAACCTCACTCCCCGAGCTCTGCTCCCGGTCCCGGCATCAGCGAGCATTTCATAAGCATGTTCTCAGGAGGAACCTTGTCCCCGGAAGGAGGGCCTGTCCAACCTCGGCAAACATTTCCCTTCAGCTTGGCTCAGCCGCCGAGCTTGGCTCATGGCTCGCTTTTGCAGGCCATGCGGGGAAGACAGGCCTCGGCGCCCGTGCTCTTGGTGTCCCCCTAGAATATCTGCTCTCTTTCAGCTCCACAGCAACAAATGGAAGAAGACCTTGCAGGGTTGAAGGCAACCAGGGACCCTGTCGAAACTCACCCCAGCCCTGAGATCTTGGAAGACAGGGACCCCTAAGAAATTCTGTCCTCTGTATTCTGCAAAATGAATGACTGCAAAGAATCCCCCTCCCCCATGGGACTCAGGTAAGATGCATTGATGCCCCCATCCCAACTGTCAGAGCCCAAGGCAGGTCTCCCCCAACCCCCCCACGATGACACGTGGATGACTTTGAATTAGTTACTTCCTCAGCGGCGGGTCAGGAAGGACATGCTGACCCTCCTGTGCCCTCGAAGGCAGGAGATCAATCGGCTGGGACAGGTGCCCCCCTTGTGCGGGGCGACAGAGACGCCCCTGTTGCTGGAGTAAGGAGCCGGAGGCCGGGAGATTGTATCCACAAACCCTGTTACTTTGTTGCTAATTCACTTTCTACCCGAGAGAGCGCAACATTGTTTACATTCCTCAGTAATGAGCTCCCAGCCCGAAGTGTCTTTGTCTCCTTAGTTCTTCATAAATGTATCATTTTCTTTGTCTACAAAGTATAAACAGCTGGCTGGTGCATGGTTTCAGACAGCGCCGTCACTGACGATCTCCCGAGCACCACATTAAATTGGATTTCCTCCTGTTAATCTGCTCTCGTGTCCATTTTATTATTAGTCCAACCCGATGATGTCAAGAAGCGGAGAGGGAAGAGCCTCCATCCCTGACACGATCTGCGACGGGACCAGGCGGCAGAGGCTCTTCAAATTCACACTCTTTGCCTCATAAACGAGGCACCGAATTGCTTGATCGATGGGAACAAAGTGTTTCTTAACCAGATTTCAGGTCTGTTTAGCCACTTCCTCCAGGACCCCGAGCTTCGTCCCGCTTCCCATCCCACCTTCCACCCAGGAGAGCAGACAGACAGGCTCCCCGGAGAACAGGACGGCACTGGGGTCGAACACTCGCTATCGACTGTTCGTCTGGACTCCGCTTCTCCCCACTTTCCCACACCCGCTTCCCCTTTACAATAGAAAATACCTTCTTCGTCTAGCCTTTGAAACCTTGCAGGTCTCTGGTCAAAGCATCTCCCCACTTTGCTGTCATGGTCCTGAATAAAACCCTCTACTGCCCGGCCAGCTTGGTTCCGTGGTTGAGTGTCGACCTATGAACAAGGAGGTCGTGGGTTCGATTCCCCGGTCAGGGCTCATGCCCGGGTTGCAGGCTCGCTCCTCAGTCGGGGGCGTGCAGGAGGCAGCCGATCGATGACCCTCTCATCATTGATGTCTCTATCTCTCTCTCCTTCTCCCTTCCTCTCTCTGGAATCAATAAAAAAAATGGCAAAAAATGTTAAAATTAATATTAATGAATCTCAACCGATAGGGAAAATTGTCAATTCAGCCGTTCCCTTCCCTGGAAGTGTTTATAAGAGAGGATTTCTTGACGGAATTGTGAAGGGTAACAGATACTTTCCAGACCTCCACTTCCCAAGACTATTTTTATTTTTATTTATTTATTTATTTTTTAATCATCACCCGAGAATATTTTTTCCATTGCTTTTCTGAGAGAGTGGGAGAGAGAGAAAGAGACATCGATGGGAGAGAGACTCACTGACTGGATGCCTCCCGCTCCAGGGATGGAGCCTACAACCGAGGTACATGCCCTTGATCGCAATCGAACCCGGGACCCTGCAGTCCTCGGACTCACGCTCTAACCACTGAGCCGCACCGGCCAGGGCCCCAGGACTGTCTTACTCCTGACGGTCTGCCCATTCCGTGGAGGCGGCAGAAGACAACGTCAACAAAATTCACGGGTGAACTCCCAAGCTGCCTTCAGGACGGCGTGCCAGTTGTAATTTCGTGAATAAAAAAAAAGGTAACTCCTTGAGTAATGCGGAGAAATCAATCAGCAGCTCTCCGAGACGTGTTTCCTTTCCATGTGGGAACAGGTGTCACTTTTAATAAAAATGTTAAGCGCTCAGAATGGATTGCAGGACAGGAATGTCAATTCGCTCGTCCACACCAGACGAACGAATTATTTTCTCCGATAACCGCTGGGTCTGGGGGAGACAGCAAGTCCGGAAACTCCCCACAAAGTTTCTCAGCATCGCTTTGGTCAGTGCTGCCTCCAGGTTAGGAAACGCAGGTTAGCCCTGGCCGGCGGGGCTCAGCGGCTGACTATTGCCCGATGAACCAGGGGGTCGCCGGTTCGATTCCCGGTCGGGGCACATGCCCGGGTTGTGGGTTCGATCCCCAGTAGGGAGCGTGCAGGAGGCAGCTGATCAATGACTCTCCTCATTGATGTTTCTCTCTCTCTCCCTCTCCCTTCCTCTCTCTCTAAAATCAATAAAGATGCATTAAAAAAAAAATGCAAAGAATGACATAAACTCGCCGGTAGTCCCCATGCCCTGAAACTCATTGCAAATAAAATGATACGATCTTTCTCTGCAGTTACGTGTCCGCACGTGTATAGTCCACCACGGAAAACGTGCACATCCACACGTAAATCTCTCATTTAAGTCGGCAAGCACGGCGCTGCGTTCCGGGATCGTCCGATTCTGCCTTTCCCACCCTAAAACTAGACCATGAAGCTTTTCTCCGCGACAAAAAAAATCCTTTAAAAACCGTAATGCGCCGTCTCTTGTTCACTGAGTCCGAGACACACAACCTTATAAAAAGGTTGGGCTTATCCTGACCCCAGCATGGGCTTTTGCATCGTGGATCTTTGCTGGTTGGAATGTCGTTAAAAATGTTCACCACCCTCCAAGGATGTATCTTTATTTTTTAAAATTTACCTTTACTGTTGAAAGGATGACAGATGTCCCCTTGTTTTCCTACACTGACCCCTGCACCCCCGCCCAGCGCCCGCCCCAGGCCTTCCGCACACGATTGCCTGTGTCCGTGGGTGATTCTTTCATGCACATTAATTCTTTGGGGTAATCTCTCCCTCTGCACCCACCCCCCCGCCTTCCCTCGTGTCTGTCTCAGCACATCCGGACCCAAGATGAGCCCACAGGCTGCAGGCCGGTCTCACCAAAGAAAATGACGTCTCATAAAATTCCCCTTTTTCTCTCTCTTTTTTTTTTTTTAAATTCTCACTAGAGGATGTTTTTCATTCATTTTAGAGAGAAGAAGGGGGGAGAGAGACAGAGAGGGAGAGAGAGAGAAAGACCTGGACCAGGGCTGGAGATTCAACCTGCAATCCAGGTACGTGCCCTTGACCGGAATCGAACCCGGGACCCTTCAGTCCTCTGGGCAACGCTCTGACCACTGAGCCACACCGGCCAGGGGCGGAAAAATTTATTCTAATATCCCTAAATTTTTTAATTTTTTTTTTTTGAGGGGAACACACTAGAAATCGCAGGCGTTTTCCTGACTGTCACTAACACGTCCACGCAGAGTTTAGCGGCTGGATCCGAGGCCCTGCACTCGGAACCACGAGGTCCAGCACGACGCCCGCGGGGTGGCTCTGTGCTGCTGAGACACGATCAATACTGGCATCAGGCGTTTAGGGATGGCCGTTTTAATCCCCGCTGAATCAGCGCATGAAGGAAGCACTATGAAGACCGTGTTAGTTTAAGATGAATCAACCGTGAGATTTCTCAGACTCACCCTGTTAATTAGCCACGGAGTCTGTCCGCGTTTTCTATCATTCCTGGCGGCCCCCCCCCCCCAAATGCCAATCTCCCTTCTAGACTAAAAGGACCCAAAATAAAAAAAAAATTAAAAAAAAAGACCCCGAGCATTTTCTCGCAAAATGTACAGTTATTTTGTAGCGAAATAAAAATGAAATAAAACCCGACTTAGCAGGCGCCGAAGGCTTCGAAAGCCAGGTCGGAAATCAAAAGCCGCCTCCCGCGTTAACAGCCACATTAGGAACGGAATTAATCTTTCAAACGCTCGGGAAGTGCGTTTCTGCGGCAGAGACTGAGCAACGCGAGATCCTTTTAACGAAGAAATCGCAGAAATCCCAGCGGAAAAGGGGGCTGGTGAGCTGCTCGGCGTGAGGAGCGAACCAAGCCGAGGCTCTGAGCCTCCCCGGACGCCCCCTCCGGTCAGAGAATCCTGTGCCGCGGGGTTTGAATTTAATGGGGGAAAACACATCCTAAAAAAAAACACACGTCGCTGGCTTTTCATCTCTTCCATTCTCATTCCAACTCAGCTCCCTCCAAGGGAAACAGCGTCAGATATTCTACAAAGAAAAAAGACTTGGGGCCGAGCCTCTTGGGCCGCAGAGCAGGGTGTCCCTCCCGCCCTGGGCACCGCGGGCGTGGGGCTGACTCGCTGTCCTGTGTCCGGCCAGATGCTCAGAAGCACCCAGGCCGCCACCCACGAGACGCCAGGAGCAGAGGCCCCTCGAAAGCTATGAAACCCCAATGCCCTCAGACCTGCCAACTCCCCGGGACGGCCAAAGCCCCCTCGGCAACCGGGCTGTCCAAAGCTGTGTTTAAAGATCCTTCCATCTCCCTGAAACCCTCGCTTCATCTCCCATCGCCCAGGCTGGCGGGCGCGGCCAGGTGCGCACACCTGGGCCCACACACGGGCCCCGCTTTGCTCTCAGGACCATCCTGGGCACCGAGGTGTGTCGGCCTCCCGGGAAGGCAGGCCAGCCGACCGAGACTGGGTCTCTCGGACGCTACGCCGCGGTTCCGCCTCCGGAGCCTTCCGTTACCAACGGGAGCTGCTACCTTCTCTGAAGGCCGCTCCGTGGAGCCTGCTGCCGCTGGGGGAGGGGACAGGACTATGACAAGCAGTGTCCCCTGTGACATCACAATGCAGAGGGCCACAGAGCTGGGCCCCTTCCGAGAGACAAGGGTGCTAGAGAGTTCTCACCATCCGGTCCCCTCAACACCCCCCACACATATACTGCAACCAGGGAGAGGTGCCCTCCTCCAGGAAGCCCGCCCGCCTGCTCTGTCCTCAGGTGACAGCACCAGGCTCACCAGGACCCTTCCCCCTGCCATGGGTTCGTAGCTGCGTTCATGCAACTAGAGTCAGCTCCGAGGTCCAGGGGAGCCCTCAAACCATTTACAAAACCCCCACCCCTCTACTTCTCAGGGTCCGGCCTACACACCACCCCCTGCCCTGCCCTCGTCACAAGTACATCTGCTCCCTAGGAAACCACGTTGGCCCTGATTCCCGCTCCCCATCGGCCAAGGGACCTTTTGTTGGACGGTCCTTTCCGAACGAAAACGATACCGGGACAGCTCCGAACGTGGGCCGTCCCCGTGGTATCAGAATCTTCCAAAATACAATTATCCAGGTCGCCACACAGCCCCGTTGGGCTTAGTCGGGGCGGCCAGGCAATGATATTTTCACAGTGTCTTCTACTTACGCCGATAAGAACGTGGAGACAGTCTTGGGCGATGTCCTCGGAAGGTCTTACGTTATGGAGACCACCATGTGCGGGTACGGCCAGGTGAGGGGCTGTCAGCGTCGATGATCGGGGGACATCGGGTGCACCCTGCGGATTCATTGGAAAGAATCATACAGATAAGCGTACGCTGGGCCCCATCAACGAGCTCTTTCTTGCCTAAATAACTCCTTTGTCTGCCGGTTTCTTCCTAACTCCTAGTCACCTGCAGATCTCAGGTGAGTAGCCACCGCGTCAGAGAAGCCCACCTGATTGCCCCATATAAAGCAAATACACAGGGTGTCCCACAAAATGCATACGCCCTTTGAATAATTATTAATTCCAACGGATTAAATCTGAAAACAAAGAAACATCAATTGACTGACCAGCTGTTAAGTGTGTGTACATTTTTGGGGGGACGCCCTGTAGGCCTCCATTGTTGAATCTCACAGTACCTTCCCCCCTTGGTAGCCATCACCAGTATTTGCAATAATGTATTTATTTGTTTTCTTATTATTTGATATCTGTCCTTCCCACAGGTACTAACAATGAAGAGCTTGTGGCCCCCTTGCAAACTCTCAATCAATATATATTTTTTCAGGACGTATCAGATATTTATTTTTGAAATATATGTTAATAACGTATATTCATACAAACATAGCCTAAAAAATATTTAGCATCAATTCTTATTTGACAATGCCTCCCATATAATTTACTACATCAAATAAGCCTAATCCATTTAATATTTTTCTTTTTGTAAGGAAATAGAACTAATCTTTTAATATGTTCCAGGGACCTCTGGAAAATTCCAAAGTTAGTTCAAGGTCAAAAAGACTTCATTTAGAATTTGTTGGTTTTTTTGTATGTGTGAAGACTGTCAGAAATATCAATTTAACAAAGTTACATAGGTTAAAAAAAACGAAAAACTTAGCTCTGTGAATATTGAGTAGACTGGTTTTTCATAAGTCCTCAAAGACCAGAAAAAGACAATGGGAACCACAGCAAATTATTTCAGCAAGACAACATTTTTTTCATTTTTTAGGCACATTAGTTAAATACTCAGAAACCTAAGCATATACATTCTTTTTTACAGGCAAAAGGAAGGAAACCATTATTTGTACAGTTGATCCTGGAAAATATATGGAGTTTGTATGATGCTGTCTTTTAAATGCCGTCTTTTAAAGGTTAAATATTTTCTTAGTAGAGCTGGGGCCACAAACTGCTGTCCTCCCCGAAGTGCTTCTGTAACCAGACAGAGTGTTTTCCTGTTTATGTTTTGAAGTGGCTGAAAAAGGAATACACTGTGAAACCTGAGCAGCGCATGATATTTTGTATCCCTTCGCCCATCAACAAAGTGTCCAGGAACCCAGCCTCGCATGATACTTTGTATCCCTTCGCCCATCAACAAAGTGTCCAGGAACCCAGCCTCGCATGATATTTTGTATCCCTTCGCCCATCAACAGAGTGTCCAGGAACCCAGCCTCGCATGATATTTTGTATCCCTTCGCCCATCAACAGAGTGTCCAGGAACCCAGCCTCGCATGATATTTTGTGTCCCTTCGCCCATCAACAAAGTGTCCAGGAACCCAGCCTCGCATGATATTTTGTATCCCTTCGCCCATCAACAAAGTGTCCAGGAACCCAGCCTCGCTTGATATTTTGTATTCCTTTGCCCATCAACAAAGTGTCCAGGAACCCAGCCTCGCTTGATATTTTGTATTCCTTTGCCCATCAACAAAGTGTCCAGGAACCCAGCCTCGCATGATATTTTGTATCCCTTCATCCATCAACAAAGTGTCCAGGAACCCAGCCTCGCATGATATTTTGCATTCCTTTGCCCAGCAACAAAGTGTCCAGGAGCCCAGCCTCGCCCACTGCTCGCTGATGGTCCACGGCGGCGTCTGCGCTAGCCTCAGACTTGTGTGATTAGGATGGATTGTTTGGCCTGAGGAGCTGAACACGGTCATTACCTGGCCCTCGAGAGAAAGTTTTTCCACCTCTGGTACATAGCCCTGCACAGCAATTGAAAATGAGCTTAGAGCCCTGGTTGGTTCCGCTCAGTGGTTAGAGCATCGACTTTCTAAGGGTCGCAGGTTCGATTCCTGTCAAAGGCATGTACCTGGGTTGCAGGTTTGATGTCTCTCTCACATTGATTTTTTCTCTCTCTCTCTCTCTCCCCTTCCTCCCTCCCTTCCGCTCTCTCTAAAAATTAATGGAAAAAAATATCCTCGGGGGAGGAAGAAAATGAGCTGAGAAAAGGAGCCATAAAGATTGCTTTGAACATAGACACATTTTAAATATATTGTTTCTAGTCATTGACATTTAGACAAATGCTAGCACATGCCTTGCAACAATGTATTAACGTCTAAATCTATCATTTATACTTTTAAAAACACAAAGGATAATCCCGCTCGGTAAATAACGTTCACAGAGAACATGGCATTAGAGGAAAATGTCGTATAGATTTTTGCAAATGTAGATCTTGCTTCACTGTAGTTAAGCTTCCAGCAACAACGTCCTAGGGTCAATCTGTGTCCCAGAAATGCCGTCCTCCCCCGCACCCCCCCGGGTGGCATTTGAAACTGTAATCAATCTTCTCCCGCGGCTTTTCATGTTCGATTCCTGTTGGAACCGAGCGCAGCTCTGTCGTCGAGGAGCCTTCATCCCACCGCAGGGAGCGCCCACCCGCCAGGCAGCCTCCCCTTTTCTGGGCCTTCATCCTGACCTCACTTGGCCAGACGAAGACGGTAAGCTTGTGGATTTGAGCAATCGGACGACTCCCCTTGTGAGGCCTAAAAGCTTCAAATCATTTTCCTTTCTGCGGCCCACACCTTTTAGTTACAGAAAATAGACTTTAAGAAATCAGCTTGGCAGCCCTTTGCCGGATGCTTCATTTTCTGTGCTCACTCCCCCGGGTGACTAACGGGATTAAGTTACAATGCCTGTCGCAGAGGTATGAGCACCAGGGACCGTACTTGCAGAAGGAAGTGAGCACAAAGGAAAATCTAAAGGCCCGATGGGGGGGGCACCCATAGAACAGAGGCTGTCAAGCTAGGACTTGGGGCCAAGCCCCCGCCCGCCGCTGTTCAGGTCAACGCAGCGTTACTGGAAGGCGGCCTCGCCATCCCATTCGGTATTTTCTGCGGCTACTTTTGCAGGGCAATTGCAGAATCGGTTGGCCACAGGTTGGGGGCAGAGATGTCGATCATGCTCTGTTGACCACCACTGTTAGCTATAGTTAGAAGAAATATTGATCAAGTTCTGTGAACTGTGATTGTTCTAATTAGAGACAGCACTTTCCAACCTGGCTAGGAGCTGAACGCCAGGGACAAGGGAAGGTAACACCCTTGTTCTGGAAGGAATGGAGTCCCGGAGGGTCCCGCCCTTTGCAACCTCCAGCCCCATCTCCATCCTCCACCTGGAGGTGCCCCCCCACTTTGCAACCCCCAGCCCGCATTTCCTATAACCTTTAAACCATTCTATGCATTCGTATTGCTTTTTGCCCACTTCCCCATGTAATCTTTGTCCTTTTATCCAATATAAGCGGCTGGTTTTGGGGGGCTGGGGGGTAGAGCAGATTTTATGAGGACAAATCCTGCTGCTCTCTCACACTGTGAGCAATATTGCAATAAACGCTCATATATGATTCAACCCTGTCTCTGCTTAATTGGCTCAAGTAGCGACAGGCAGCCTGGGCCTACTGTGTCCGGTTCCACACACAATCCGTGAAGCCAACAATATTTACCACGTGGCCTGGCATGGAAAACGTTTCCCAACCGTGGACCGGGCTGTGGTTACAATGTGTGACCTGTTAACTGCCGACCTCAGGAACAAAAGGTTGCGGTCACTGGCTTGCGTGAGACGCTGCTCAGGGAAAGCTTGAGGTCGACAAGACGGATGACAATGAAAGAAGTATTTTAAATGGCCAATGCGAGCATCCAGAGATCATGAACATGCATGACAGGTACATGTGCAGGTCTTTTATTTCTTCTGAATTGGCCATAGCTGATGTTTTACTTAGACACGGGAAATAATCAGGGCATGGATGGTCTATTATGTTACAATTACCTCCTCCCATTCTGCCTTATTACTATCTACAGACACTTTAAATTAACTATTATAGCACTTGTGGTCTTCACATATCCCACGGGGAGGAATATTCCCGTGTTTTTCTGCAGGAATATTAATGAGTTGGATTGCTCGGTGCTGCCCCCAGATGCTGAGCGTGCCCCGGGGAGATAAGGCAAAGGCCCATATTATCTTTCTAAAATATGCATAACTCGCCCGTCTGGTTTGGCTCAGTGATTCAGTATCGACCTAGGGGCCAGGAGCTCACAGCTCAATTCCTCAGTCAGGGCACATGCCTGGGTTGTGGGCTTAATACCCAGTAAGGGGCCTGCAGGAGGCAGGCTATCGATGACTCTCTCATCATTGATGTTTCCCTCTTTCTCTCTCCCTTCCTCTCTCTGAATCAATAAAAACGCACATATATAAATAAATATGCATAACTCTGAATTGCAAACCGCATCTGGCTCCCAGGGCCTCAGATAAGAAACTGTGGACGCCCGTCGATCGATATTTAGCATGCGCTGTGAGCGCCTGTTATCTAGGACTGTGGAAATGCTGGGAATTTAACCAGGGCATGTGCCAAGACGTCGCTCTATCCACAAAGAACACCTGGATGATCGCACCGCCTCAGACAGGTGCATCCTAACTCACAGGAGCCCTTTTCTGCAGAACTGCATGTTTCATCGGCCATGTAAAATGACAAGGCGTCCAAGGCAATCGGGTATTTCTCCATGTCATTTGGTGGAGACTCAGCCAAGGGCCTGGGGGCCTGGGTTCGTTTCAAACACACAATTTAAAAATATTATTTTTTGCCCCGCGCCAGTGTGGTTCATTGGTTGAGCACTGTCCTATGAACCAGGAGGTCACTGGTTTGATTCCCGGTCAGGGCACATGCCCGGGTTGCGGGCTCCATCCCCAGTCGGGGGCCTGCAGGAGGCAGCCGATCAATGAATCTCTCTCATCATTGATGTTCCTATCTATTCCTCTCCGTCTCCTTTCCTCTCTCTCTAAAAATCAGTAAAAACTTATTTTTTAAAAAACGTGACAATTTTTGCCCGGCCGGGCGTGGCTCAGCGGTTAAGCATCGACCTAGGATCCAGGCGCTCGGGGTTTGATTCCTGGTCAGGGCACATGCCCGGGTTGCAGGCTGCAGCCGATCAATGACTCTCTCATCATTGATGTTTCTATCTCTCTCTCTCCCTCTCCTTTCCTCTCTCTGAAATCAATAAAGATATATTTAAATAAAAAAAGTGACAATTTTTAATAGTTGAGTTTAACAAGGTAGCAGCCTTTATGCCTGAAATACACCTGAGTTTGAATTTATGACCAAAAAAAAAATTCCTTAAATCAGCTAAACACGATAAGGTTGACCCAGGGAGGGGAAAAAAATCACCACCACCGACGTATCTTGCCGGCCAAGGGGATAGTGTCCATTTTTCCAATGGCCTTAGTGACGGAGGCCACTTTTTGGCTGGCGGAGGACGGGTGAGTTCTTCCTGCTTTAATTTATACGAAGGGCGTTGTCATTTTCAACGGGTCCGGTGCTGACTTGACATTTCTGAGGGAAGGCTACTGGACATGAGAGTGATTGTCCTATTCACATGCCGCACAATGCTAAGGGCTCCATTTGCAAAATTACACTGGGGATTCAGTTACCACCCCCACGAGCCCTGCCGGGAGCCTTCCTGCAGACAGTGGACCGGCGCCCACGGGTGGGGCCTTCACAGGGTCTCACCCTGGCCTAGGGCATGTCCTTGGGGGTATGTCCATTGACACCCCACAGAAAGCAACCTTCCCGATGGTGCCCTAAAAGCATCTCTCGTAGTCTTGACCCGTCACCTGTCTTGGCCTGACCTCGCCTTATGTTCCCCTGTTTTCACGACGACAGCTCCAAGAAGCGGGGTTCGGTTTATACCCTGGGGACCCAACCGTGGGGAGACCGGCCTTCACGGCATTAACATTTTATGCTCAAAAGTGACAATGTATTTATTGAATTTAAGAAAACCCTAAGCCAGGATGAGACCCTGTGAAGGCCCCACCCGTGGGCGCCGGTCCACTGTCTGCAGGAAGGCTCCCGGCAGGGCTCATGGGGGTGGTAACTGAATCCCCAATGTAATTTTGCAAATTGTGCGCAGAACTTTAGAAGCGTAAATGGCGAAACACCACTTTTGTTCGGTGGCTTTGCCAGGGAATGGAGTTCCATAGTCTTCGCTTGGCAGAGAAGTCGGCCCTGCCGACTAAAACATAAAGGATTTAAAAAAAAAAAAAGAAAATCCTCACCCAAGGATATTTTTTTCACTGATTTGTTTTAAAGAGTGGAAGGGAGGCGAGGGAGCGGGGAGAGAAAGAGAGAGAGACAAACATCGATGAGAAACAGACACACTGATTACCTGCCTTCTGCATGTGACCTAAATGGAGCTGGGGATTGAACCTGCCACCCAGGTACGTGCCCTTGACCGGGAATCGAACCCATGGCCCTTCGGTACAAATTGCCTTGCCCAGGGAAAAAGTATTCAGACTTCCTGAGCCACGGCCCTGAGCCACGGCCCTGAGCCACAGCCCTGAGCCACGGCCCTGAGCCACGGCCCTGAGCCACGCCAGCCGGGCATGAAGGGTTTTCTGAATGGACAATAAACGTGCCCTTCTCTGGATGCACAGGTTAGAGTCGGGTTGCTGGGAACGGGCGCCCGGGAATGGGGGTGGGGGACCCCAGCCTTGAGCTTTCCTTGCAGGTAAGGGCCCGATAAGTGCTGTCTGACTTATGAGGGTGGCCTGTCAACTTATGCGCGTGGGTTTTAAACGATGATTTACAGGCGGATTCGTAATTACTTGCTTTCTGTGGAAAATGATTAATCACGGAAGCCTGGGGAATTTATGGCGCGCGCGGGCTCTCCCAGGTGAAGACGTTTACAAATGACCGGATCCTCGATCAACAAGCCCTGGTCCCCTCCCGGCGCAGTCACGGCCGTGGAAAAGCTCGGGACAGCCGGTCTCAGGTTTTAGCCTGAAAAAAATGCGAGTGTGGGGCCCGGACCACAGGGCCGAGTGCGGGATGTGTGAAGAACACCCTCTAGGAATCGAAATCCAAAGAGCTCGATTTACAGGGGACAGGGTGGTGACTGCGTCGGCCACGGTCACACAGCAATGCAGCGGACACCGGAGCAGGACCCCAGGCCTCTGCACCCCAGGCCTGCGTTATCCACGTGACACCCAACTGCCTCGGCCACGGAGAAAGCATCTGACTCCCTGAGCCCTGCAGGGCCGGCCATGGCATCAGCAGGTGAACACACCTCCAGGGCCTCGTGTTTGTCAAGAAACGACTTTTAACAAGTGGAGACACTGACTTTTCCTGCTCTTTCACGAGCAGTCGGGTTCAGAAACCAGAGACCCGGGGCGAAGTGCCTGTGCCATCCCGGAAAGCAGCCGCTGGGCACTGGGGGAAGCTGACTGTGACTCTCTTGAGAAGTTTGGCAGGAAAGGAAAAAAAGAGAAAGTTTTGCCCGGCCGGCGTGGCTCAGAGGTTGAGCTCATGAACCAGAAGGTCATGGGTTCGATTCCCGGTCAGGGCACATGCCCGGGTTGTGGGCTCGATCCCCAGTCGGGCGCATATGGGAGGCAGGTGATCAATGACTCATCACTGGTGTTTCCATCTCTCTCCCTCTCCCTCTCTCTGAAATCGATAAAAAACATTTTTAAAAAGAGAAAATAAGCCTCCAAAATGTTGTAAACATGTATTTCATCCCAGTTTTTGCACAGCAAAGGAAACCACCGGCCCAATGGAAAGACAGCCCCGTGAACGGGAGAACACATTCACCAGTCATCCCTCTGGTGACGCGTCAGTATCCGAAATTTATACCGAACTTACACAAGTCAACACCCAAAAACAAACACCCCAATTAAAAAATGGGCAGAGGACCCGGAGGGACACTTCTCCAAAGAGGGCAGACAGATGGCAAACAGGCATTTGAAAAAATGCCCAATGTCACTATCAGAGAGATGAAAATTAAAACCACAATGAGCCCGGCCGGGCGTGGCTCAGCAGTTGAGCGTCGACCTAGGATCCAGGCGATCAGGGTTCGATTCCCGGTCAGGGCACATGCCCGGGTTGCGGGCGGCAGCCGATCAATGACTCTCTCATCATTGATGTTTCTATCTCTCTCTCCCTCGCCTTTTCTCTCTTTGAAATCAATATATTTTAAAAAAATTTAAAAAATAATACCCCAATGACATACCACCTCGCCCGTCAGGATGCTCTTGCTGATAAATCAACAAGCACACGTGCTGGCGAGGGTGTGGGGAAAGGGGACCCTGGTGCACTGCTGGTGGGCATGCAGACGGGCGCAGCCACAGTGGAAAACAGTGTGGACGTTCCTCAAAAAATTAAAAATGAATCTGCCTGACGAACCAGCAATTCCACTTCTGGGAGTATATCCCAAGGAACCGAAAACGCTGCTTAGAAAGAATCGATGCTCCCCGATGTTCAAAGCAGCATTGTTTACGATAGCCAAGATCTGGAAGCAGCCCCAGTGCCCATCGGTAGACGAGCGGATAAAAAAGCTGTGGTACATCCACGCCGCGGAATACTACGCAGCTGTGAAAAAGGCTGAAATCTTAGCATTCGCGGCAGCCTGGAGGCACCTGGAGGGCACTGTGCTGAGTGGAATAAGCCAGTCAGAGGAAGACAAATACCCTAGGATCTCGCTTAGATGTGGGAGCTACACAAAATAAATGAGCAAATGAAATAGAAACAGACTCATAGATACAGAGAAACGATGGCTGTCAGAGGGGAGGGGGGGTTGGAGGACTGGGGGAAAAATTGAAGGGATTGAGAAGAACAGAAACGGCAGTAATAAAACCGTCACGGGAAGGCAGGCACAGCACCGGGAACCTAGTCGCTGATATTGAAATAACTGTGTACGTGCCGGGGGGGGGGGGCGGCCAGCTTGATCGGGGGATCACTTTGTAAAGCATGTGATTGTCTAACCACCTGTGCTGCACACGTGAAACTAATACAAAACAATACGGCATGTAAACTGTAACTGAAAAATAACATTTTGAAAAGCAAACTCTATCAATGTGGTAAGTTCGCTGTGGGCACCACCCCAAGCATATGGGTCAGGAACCGGCCGTCACACTGATAGGAAACCGTGGGAGCCGCAGGGGTGTTTCCTCATGTTCCTCCCTGTGTGCTCCTCGCGGGTCAGCAGGACCCCGGCCTCCCTGAGCCAACAAATAAAAGGGGCAAATGCAACATGAATGAGCTGAATGCGGAAATCCAGGAATCGACAATCCCTTGGGAAAGGCTGGCGGCACCCGGGTCCCAAGGTCGCTGGGTGTATACAGAATTTCTCTAATCCAAGAGTCGCCGCGTGGGTCTATCAAATATGGATCTAACCCCCTACGTAATGAGGGGTGAGCTACAGTCCACGCTCAGCACCGCATCGCGGCCTCATTAAGGGCTGTGCAGTCGCCGGGAGCTCTCTTTGCAAAAAATAACCTGTAAATATTCACTGAGCCCCTTCTATGATTTTTTTTAAAAAAGTATATCTTTATTGATTTCAGAGAGAGGAAAGGAGAGGGAGAAAGAGAGAGATAGAAACATCAATGATGAGAGAGTCATGGATCAAGCCCACAACCCGGGCCTGTGCCCTGACCGGGAATCGAACCCCGATCGCCTGGATCCCAGGTCGACGCTCAACGGCGGAGCCACGCCCGGCCGGGCCGAGCCCCTTCTATGGATTATGTCTAATAAAATCCCCAAATCGCCTGACTCATCAGCTGGAACGGCATTTGCTGAGGGTGATAAAGTGGGACTTGGAATGGTAGATGTCATTTGGTACAATAAACCCAAAGATAACGGCTCCTGATACGTCTGGAATCGCAGGTATGCATCAGGTGTGGGAGGCTGGCTCCGTGCCCCGGGCCTCACAGCCTCCGGTTCTGGCCTAGACCAAGGGAGAGGGGAAATACTGGGTGCCGGCCGAGCTGGGGCAGAGAGAGGCGGGGTGGTGAAAGAAAAAAATTTTTAAAAAGGCCGGAGGCCCATCCTGGGGAGCAGACAGGCCGGCCGGCCTGCAGGCGGAGGTGACCCTGTTTGCTCCTGGCTCCTGGCCCAGTCCGAGCAGAGAGGCAGGTTCAACTCACCGACTCAGGGCCTCCTGGAGCTGCGGCCGCCTTCCTGGAGAGCCAGAGCGCCAACCCCTCGGCCAGGCCCCATCCTCTACGAATCCGCAAGCCTCACCGAATAGCCAGAGACTTTTCTCCTGCCTGGGGAGCGGCCGCCGTCCCAGGACGCGGGGGAGGGACCCTCCAGACCCATGGCCCGGCCTGAGGCTCCTGCGTGAGTTTATCGCCTGGGAGCATGTGACCCTGCCTATCAGGTGACCCGCGTCCCTGGGACTCCCCCTTCCTTTTTAGGACACCTGAGTCACAACGGCCCGGGCGATGGGTATTCCCAACAGGCTGCAGGGCAGAGAGAAACAAGTCCGTCAAATGCTAACGCAGAACAGAAACAGCCAGGGTGTGCCAGGGGCACCTCGCGGGCGGAGCGGGCGCATTCCGCCCGCACACAGGTTGTGACAGGAGATGTTATAATTCTGCCCAGGGCTGCTGCCCGAGTGGAGGCAGTCCGCCAAGCTGAGCACCTCGAACATGCAGAGAGAGTAAGACGTGCCCCGGGGAACAGGTTTAAAACCTGCTGTGTTAAACACAGAATTCAAAGCAGACCCCCCGCCCCCCGCCCGCCAACAGGCCCCTGCCCACCACGTCCACAGACGCACTGGTCACGGTCGCCAGAAGGTGCAAACAAGCTAAACGCCTGCCCGCAGATGAACGGACGGACACAAGGCGGTGCAGCCCCGTGGTGGAATATTACTCAGCCATGAAAAAGGCGTGCAGCTGGGATAGCGGACACATTGGGTGGTCTTTGAAAACAACAAAACAGCTATATAGCGTGTGATTCTATCCATGCAAAATTGCCCAGAATTAGAAAATCCAGAGGCTGGGAGAGAGGAGAGAGTGGCTGATCTAGGGCATGTTTTATTTTTTTGTTTGTTTTTAGGGGGAGATGAAAATATTCTAGAACGAAACAGGTAGTGGTTGAACAAGGGGGGTGCATGTGCTAAACGCCTCTGAACTGAACACTTTCAAAAGGATCACTGTCTATTATATAAATTTTGCCCCAATTAAAAAAAAAAATAAATGTGAACAAAGCAATCGAAGCCGACGTGTATGTCGGAGAAACACCATCCAGCTTTCTGCTCCCGCCAGCACGAGGTGACGTCCTCAAACTGAGATTCGGCCGAACGCCACAAGCCCTCCTTTACCCGGAAGCTGGATCCAGGTCACAGCTGGCGAGGGTTTCAACGCCCCCCCGCCTTGGCTCTAATGACCACGCGCCTCAGCGCAGAGCGCGGGGCGCTCTAAGGCAGCCTCCCGGGCTCCTGTGAGATTCCTTCCCTCTTGGGTGCGCGTGGGGGCGGGGGTGGGACCTCAGATGGACCTCTAAGCGATCAGACGTGAAAAAGTAAAAGGGACGTCGCCTGTGTCACTGACGTCCCTAAGCTCCGTAGACTTGCGCCCGTCATGAGTGGGCCTGCCCTAATCAGGCGCCGGGCCGTAGAAAACTGACTCCATGCGCAAGACATGCCGGCCCAGAGGAAACAGGGAGGCGTGGCCCCTAAAAGCTGAGGACCCCAGTCCTCTAATCACAGGAACAAGAATCTGCCCGCATCTTGGATGAGCTTGGGATGCACACCCCCGGCCAACAATTTCATGCAGCCTTGGAAGGCCCTGGGCACAGGGCCCAGGTAGGCTGTGCCCACCCACGGCCCTGAGGGGCCGTCCCGAGACACTGAGCTCATGGCGATACGCTACACGGTGATGGATGCCATAGCACCCACTCCCCAGTATTCGTCAAACAGTCCTAATGCTGCAGAATTTAAGCAGAACGCAAACCCAACTACTCCCAAATCCGGCGGTTCCCTCCGTCAGCAGCCAGAGGCAGCAGCTACCGGTCGCGCCAATCAGACCCGCCAGGAGTGTCCGCCGTGTCTTCAACGCAACTGGCCCCGGGTCCCGCGGCGTCTCCGCCGATTCTGTCAACTTCCCGCACGTGCAACTGAAAAAAAACCCCTTTCTGCGCCTGAGCGAGGTGCCCTGGAGATCCTCTCCCTGCCAACCAGCAGCCTGTGACTCAGGCGCCCTCCAGGCCCCGGCGCCCGCGGCAGCCTCCTGGCTGGATGGATCCCTCGCTTGGGCTGATCTGCGATGACAAGTTCCTAAAAAACCCCATTCCCGGTGCTGACTCCCGGCTGCTGATATGTCGATCATTCGATATGACCCAGAAGGGCCACGGAGGCTTTCGACAGGCCTCTTCGTGAGTCACCCAGGGGCGGTGTGAGAATATGATAGGGCAGAGAGGTTTTGTATGTTTTTTGTTTGTTTGTTTTTTTTTGCAATTTGTATGCACCTTTATTCTTAAAAAAAAAACAAAAAACAAACAAACACACAAAAAAACAGAACCTGAGCAATCTCTCTAATTGCTGGAATATCCATTATAATTTTCCTTTAAAGCCCTATTTCATTCCACAGATTTAATACAGAAGAAAAAATTCTAACGCTTCATTGTCACAGAAAAAAAAATCGGCAAATTTCAACTTGCGTATACTTTATGTATTTTGTTGCAGAGAAATTTGGCAGGGCTATCGACAGAAGAATTTCAGAGAGGCTCTTGATGGTGACCGTCTCTAAAGAAAATAGGCTTCATTTTTCCCACCTTTAAAGTCGGGCTCCACACGGAGGAAGACATAGGCCGAGGCGGGCGCTTGGAAACCTGGAGGGCCTCTGCCTGCCGGGGGACACTTGGTGACATCCGGAGATTTCTTTTTTTTTTTTTTCTTAAATTCTCACGTGAGGATATTTTTTTTTCAGGGAGACAGAGAGAGAGAAACACGGATGTGAAAGACACACATCGATTGCTTGCCTCCTGCACGCGCCCAACCTGGGGCCGGGGACCGAGCCTGCGACCGAGGTCCGAGCCCTCAGCTGGAATGAAACCCCGGCCCTTCAGTCGGCGGGCGGACACTCTAACCACTGAGCCACACCGGCCAGGGCCGGAGATAATTTGGACGATCGCAGCTCGTGGGCGGCGCTCCTGGCATCCCGTGGGTAGAGGCCACGGGTGCTACTCCACATCTGACAATGCCCGAGACAGCCCATGCCAAGGGCATGACCGGGCCCCAGATATCCGCCGGGCCGAGGTGGAGACTCCCACTCCCAGGCCAAGTTCCGTCTCGCTCATTTCTAAGAGGTTTTCTAGACCTGGGCTTGTGCACCAGGGGTGACTGTGTTGCCCAGCCCTCCGCAGGAGACTTCTGAACAATGCCCGGCGTCATTTCTGTTATCACAGCCGGGCGGGTGCCCTGGGCGTTTGCGGGAGCAAAGCGACCGCGCTCACTCCGAGAGGCCCCCACCGAGAGACGCAGGCCTCGCAGAACCGTCTCCCTTCCTTCTGCACCCAAAATGGACTTGTTTGCCTGTTTTCGTTGAACTTCTTGGGGTGACATTGGTTAATAAAATTACATAGGTTTCACTTCTTTAGATCGTATGTCTTTTGCATTAAAAAAAAAAAGGGAATCACATCCTTGGCTTTTCGAAAGTCAAGGCAAGGCTTTCGCTGTCTTACCCCCAGGTCAGAGCTCCAGCGCCCAGGAGGTTTCGGTAACGGGTACTTAGGCGCAGGGGCTGAAGCGCAGGGGTCAGAAGAGGCTTCGAGCCCCGGCCGGGCGACTCAGTTGCTTGCAGCGTCCCCAATGAGACCAAAAGGCCACGGGGTTCGATTCCCAGTGAGGGCCCAGGCCCAGGTTGTGGGTTCAATCCCGGCCTGGAAAGCACGCGGGGTACTGATGTTTCTCTCTCCCATCAATGTTTCTCTTTCTTTCTCTCTAAAATCATTTTTTTAAAAAAGTGGCTTAGCCCTGGGCACAGGGGGCCAAAGAGCACATCCATCTACCCGACTCTTCTACCTGGATTTAGGTCTCAGCCTCTTGTGATATCACCGCAGAGCTTGGGGGGTGCCGGCAGCCTCTGAGGGTCCATGGGCGCCCCCGGGGACACTGTGACGGGGGTGGGGGACACACCGCATGGTACACCTGTCACCCGCTGCTCAAAGTCACACGGCTCAACCACCAACCCCCTTCCGCCTGCAATTAAAATTCCAGGCCCACAGTCTCGAAACACAAACGTGTGGCTTTTTTGGATGCGTAGAAGGTACACAGCGGCTTTTTAGAAAAATCAAAATAAATGTAGTGAAAGAATTCGAACGTTGCTTCAAAGCCTGGCTGCCTTCAGGACAGTTCTTGGGACTGAAAATGCAGATTGCAGTTTTCTTCTCAGCGGCACTCACTGCGTGACACGCGCCGTTTCATCACCCAAACCAGACAGGGTTTGTAAGCATGAGAGATGTTAGCTAAACTCACTGTGCCGAGTGTTTCCCAATATACCCGTCTTCAAACCATGATGTCGCAACCTTAAGCTTACACAAATTCAGGACTCGCGTTGCTGCCAGATAAGTTACCCCAAAAAACCTAGTTGCCAATCGTTTTCTTTCCCTTTTTTTTTTTTCTTTTTTTTTTTTTTTTAGGTTTTGGACAAAGGGCTGTCAGTCTGTCATCAGAAAACAGGACTTGGAAACAAGATGTGAGGCCCCGGGGCAAGCCCATCGATGCTCACGAGTACCCCGCCCAAGACGCTCGACCTCATATAACCCCAGAGTTTCCTCACATGCGACAGGGGTGGCAGGTCGGGTCCCAGGGAACCCTCGCCCAGTGACCCAGGTCCAACAAGCTGGGACACCACCCGGCAGCAGGAAAGAGCTGCGTGGAGAGGTGGAGACAGCGGAGACCCGGATACGAAGGGCAGCCTTCAGGCCTCCTTCATCCTTGATCTCCCGGATGCCGTGGCTTGTCTCCAACTCCGTGATCCTAAAACAGGGGTGGTTTTACTCTTCAGGAAATGTGTGGCAATGTCTGGAGGTTTTGTGTTTTTTTTTTATTTCTCACCTGAGGACATTTTTTCCATTGCTTTCCACAGAGAGTGGAAGGGGGAGAGAGACTGAGAGAGACATTGATGTGAGCGAGACACATGGATGGGTTGCCTCCTGCATGTGCCCTGACCAGGGCTGGGGATCCAGCCTGCAACCGAGGTACACTCCCTTGGCGAAAATCGAACCCAGGACCCTTCAGTCTGCAGTCTGATGCTCTAACCCCTGAGCCAAACCAGCCAGGATTGGAGGCTATTCCGGACGGGGGATGAGGGGGTGGACCTTTGCTATGGCGTCTAGTGTGTACATAGATTTTAAATATCCTACAGTGCATGAATCAGCCCCCCAAACAAGAGCCACCTGGCCACAAGCGTCAATACTGCCCAGGATGCAAACCCTGCTGCATGTCAGAGCTGGCCTCATGCATCTGAGACCCTTATTCCAGGCCAGTGTGTCCACTGCAGCTGAGGGGACCTGTGACAATACTTGGAGACAGTTTTGCTTTTTGCTATTTGGGAGGGGGAGGTATTGGCATCTTGTGCCAATATCTAAACACGCTCCATGAGCCCTAGACGGTGTGGCTCAGCGGTTAGACTGTCGGCCTGAGGACTGAAGGGTCCCAGGTTCGATTCCGGCCAAGGGCACATACCTCGGTTGCAGGCTCCATCTCCGGTCTCGGTCGGGGCCAGTGCAAGAGGTAACCGATTGATGTGTCTCTCTCACATCCATGGCCCCCACCCCCCACTCCCTTCCACTCTGTGAAAAGCAATGAAAAAAAATGTCCTCAGCTGAGGATCAAAAACAAACAAACAAACAAAATAATAAACAGGCTACATGGTATCGGTCAGTCGCTACAGTAGCAATGGGGCTACAGTAGCAATGGAGCTACAGTAGCAATGGGGCTACAGTAGCAATGGGGCTACAGTAGCAATGGGGCTACAGTTGCAATGGAGCTACAGTAGCAATGGAGCTCACAGTGAAACAACTGAGAAGGTAAACACAGGGGAAGGCAAGTTAATTATAAAGGAGAACCGCTCCCCACCCCCACCCCGTCTGTCTGCACAAGACACTGTAACCATTAAGAGAAACAGTGGACCCTGGGCCCCGTCTCACCTGCAGGCTGCCTGTCAGACTGAAAGGCAAAGGGGCTGCAGGGAGTGGGGCCGGGGCTGAAATTCCTCCTCCTCAGAATCACAAGCATTCGCTTATTACTGCCATTGGCACTTGCAGTATTTACTCACACTGAGGGGGTGTTTTCCTTCCTGGACAACTTGGAGGTGAGACGGGCCTCCTGTTGCATCATCCCTACCTTGATGATTACCCCGGATCCATAGCTAAGGGCTTGCCGACTCGGTGACCGAGTTTTACAGGGTTAATTTGCGAAGAAAAGGCAGGGATTTCAATGAGACCAAAGAGTGGCAGTGGAGACGGGTCTGCGGATGCGTCTTACGGTCCCTCCCCCTCCGCCCACAGTCTGTTAATTCTGGTTTCTTTCAACCTGTTAAGTGATGCCTGACACGGACAGTTTCGGTTGTTAATGCAAATAAAAGAAGGCTTTATATCTTGTTTATCTTGCGCTGAAAGCTTTTGCATATCTGGATCTGGATACCATTCATTGTGCTATAATCTCATTATAAATGAGTATTGGGCAATTTCTCAGTGGATAGATATTAATGTCACTAAATATTAATTACACCGATTCGTAGGGATAAACCCTCAGGTATGACCACGCGTTGGGCGGGACAAAGAGTGCCTTTTGTCAATGACCATTTAATAGAATCATCTCTCAGTAAAATAGTTTCATCGTTTTTAGTGACATCAACTTCGATGACAACTGTCTTTATCACCTTTCTAATCCCACTGGGGAGGCGAGCACGGGGAACTCAATCGATGTCGACATGGAAAACGCTGTTAGGTGGATGGGAGGAAAACAGCGAGAACTGGGCATCTCAGTGAATCAGCACCATTCACTCGTGATAAAGTTAAGCGTTTACCTACAAATAATCACAGACAGTTTCTGACTTTTCTCTTGATCTCATTTTAACATGATCTCACTCATAGGTGGAGTCTAATGAAGAAAATAAACTGATGAAGAAAGTAGACATAGAAGCTTGGAATGGACTGAGGGATCTCAGAGGGAAGGCAGAGGCGGGGGGTGGATGTGGAGCGATTAACCAGAGAATTTAGATGCATATATGCAGAGCCCACGGACACAGACACTAGTGTGGGGAAGGCCTGGGGGCAGGGCACCGATGTGGGATGGAGGGGGGCAATGGGGGGGGGAAGGGGACATCTGCAATACTTTCAACAATAAAAGTACATTTAAAAAAAATCATGCATTTGGTTGGCTCATAATTGGTAGTTTGCTGTGGCTATTTATGGTGTGCACTGCACAGCTTATGTGGGCCAGGACGGTTCTCTTCTGGAATTGATATCAATTTTTAGAACAGGCTGGTGGATTTCTATACCACACACTCATTTCTTGTCAAGCCCGGCTCCTTTATTTATTGATTTATTAATTCTCACCCGAGGACTTTTTTTTTTTTTTTCCATTGCTTTTCGGAGAGGGTGAAAGGGAGAGAGAGAAAGAGAGAGAGAAACATGGATGTGAGAGAGACTCATCGATTGGTTGCCTCCCACACGCACCTGACCGGGGCTGGGGATCGAACCTGCAACCGAGGTACCTGCCCTTGACCAGAATCAAACCCGAGACCCTTCAGTTCGTGGGCCAACGTTCTAACCACTGAGCCAAACTGGCCAGCGCTTGCCTGGCTCCTTTATAAAAATGATCTACACCGCCACACGCAGTGTCAAACACAGAAATAATAAACGCTCATCTAAAACAAGACCAGCGCAGCCTGTCTAGAAATGCTCAGCTCCATGGTCAAAGGATAAACACGGTGGCCCACATGCACGTCTCTCGATTAAGTAGAAAATTCTGTTCTGTTTCTGTTTTTCAGGAGCCCATTCAAGGGGTTCGTGGCACATTATGGAAATGTGTGTTCACAATGAAAAAAAGTAAATATCAAAAAAAGTTTTAAAACAGGGTCACTGTTATTCATGCCTTCTCAAAGTTACGTTTTAGAAAAGCAACACATGGCAAGCTTAGAGTAACAGCAATCTTTCATGGACTGCATTGGATGGCAATTGTATCTCATTTATATTCATTGTATCCAACTTAGAAGCAGTGGGTGTAATATTATGATACATACGTCTAATTAACTCAATTTCTCTTTAGAGTAAAGCTATAGCTCAAGCCAAATGCCGTCTTTACTGGCTCATTTCTTCTTCTGGGTCTGGTCTCTGCATTTTTCAGTATCCTCAAGCTTGTATCTTCAAACTACCACGTTAAGCCCGAAACAAAGAAAAGCTATCTGGCTCTTACTTTCCTGTCCCTAAAGACCTTGTTTCTGGGCAAATGAACAAATAAAAACAAATTAAGCAAACTGTTGCAGGTGATTTTAAACATTTTTTTTTTTAAAAAAAACAATGTAACACTACCGGTAAAAATGTACAAACTTTCATTCATCCCACAGAAAGATACTTTATAGCCATTGCCCAAAGGGAAGACTTAGCTCTTGAATCTTTTTAAGTTAACCCTTACTCTGCACACACTTTATTCCAGAAAGAGAAACAAAGACAAGCCTGTGGACTACCTTTCAAGCAGATTCCCGAAAGCCGGTATTCCCAGTAGCCTCTGTCATCGTTTATCGCAATATCCCAGCAGCAGAGAGAAAAAAAGAAATTAACCCAACTCACCGGTTCTCAGGAGGCTTTCAGATGGGGCTGCTCAGTGGGAAATCGGACTCCTTCCTCCAAGGACTGCCTGACACAGCTTTTCAATCAAGCAAGCGCCCCAGCCCTGACCTCCCAGGGTGTGAACGATCATCGGACAGCCCAGGCAGTTATATGGACCATCAGTGCCCGTAAGGTCATCCCTGGGTCACTGGTGAATCTATCATAAAAAAGTCATTGGAGCACCTCAGTCTCTCCACCTGGTCGCCCATCCACCCCACGTGTTTCAGATATAAATCAGAGGGAAGCCGGATGTCCTGAATACAGTGATCACATCAGGGCAGACACGTGGTTTCATGTTGAATACTTCAGTGCAATCTTTATTTACCTGCTGGCAACCCGGATGGGGGGGGGGGGGAGATTGCAAGTTCGCCTGGAGCATTTTCTGTGTGCAGGGCAGGAAAACAGCACAAATATTTGTGGAGAGGGTAGGGGGGACATCAGATGCTGGGGAGGCCGGACACGTGGGAACCTGCCTTGCTATCAGTCAGGACCTGGGACTCACGTGGGCCAGGGAGGCTGGTAGGAGTGGGGCTGTGTTTTGAATGCTCTGGCCTGATGCTGGGAAGCCCTGCGAGCGTGTGTGCAATGTGAGTGCCACCCACGTGCGCAGCACACAGAGCCCGGAGGAATTCATTCCTTGTCAACACCGAGGGCTCAGCAGTGAGCAAGGCCACCCGTCAGCTCCGTGGGTGGAGGGCAGGCACTGAGCTATCTATCAGGGCTGATGAAATGAGCAGGGAACCTGCTCCCACATCGCGGGGATATCAGACCCCAGGAGAAATAACTTCCCGTGTGTTCTTTAATAGTTTCCCTAATGTCATTCATTTTGTTTTGATTATGTGGGTTAAAAAAAAAAAAAAAAAAAAGCCTAATTCTGCGCCTTCGTTTCTAGGAATCCATAAATAAAACATGGCTTATTTTTAATTGTTTTGTGTGCCTCGGGCTCTAGGTAGGCGCCTGGATAATTAACACATCACATCACGCCGTGGTTGCTGACATATTTTGCATTCTTAGTGGTAACCCTGGAGGACAGTGCAGAGGAGCCTGAAAAATAAAAAAAAACACTGTGACACGAATAAGGGGACTGGGGTCGCATTGAAACAGGACGTGCGCTCTCCCAGGGTCTCTAGGAAACGCGTGCATTGCAAAGACGTTTTCTACCGGCTTGTGGGCAAAAGTGCAGCGTGTCCAGCTGCTTCTGCTCAAGCCTGCTCCGAAGCTCACAGCGAAATGCCCAGCAGGATATTAAAGCTCCGTGGGCTTCATTCAGGGGGCCCGGACACCGTGCGTGCGCGTGGATGGAAAGATGACGCTTAAGCGGAATCAAGCTCTTCTCCCGCTTCTACTGTTGGGAGCTGTTTTGGGCAGACTGACCCTCCTTCAGGACGCTGGCTGCCTCTGTCCAAGGTTCCTCCGGGGCTTCATTTCTTTGCATGTCAGCCGACACTTTCGACGTCGTACCTCGTTATGGTAAATAATCCACCCCCCGCCCCCCGATGATGTATCTCAGCAAGTGACGGGAGGCCTCTGCAGCCAGGGGGTGTGAATTCAGTCGGACCCTGGCACTGGGCTGCCTGTGGGACCTCAGAAAGCTCTTAGGCTGGGAGCACCAGCCCTCCCTGGGGCACCCAGACAGCATAACAGGTCCTGGGCAAGGTTATTATTATCATTATTTTATTGTTAATCTTCCCCCGAGGATATTTTTTTCCATTGCTTTTTAGAGAGAGGGCGGGAAGGGGGGAGGGGGAGAGAGCGAGAGACATTGATCTGGGGCCAAGCATGGAACCTGCAACGGACGTAAGATGTGCCCTTGACCGGGAATCGAACCTGCAACCCTTCGGTGTGCTGGCCGACGCTCTAACCACTGAGCAGCTCCAGCCAGGGCACAAGGCTATTGATTAGAGATGATGGCCCCGGGAGCCATGCCTGGCACAGACACAGATGTGCCTCCTCAAACTTTAGAGTCGAGAGCGAAGATGCCCCCTAATGGTCCCGGAAACCAGGGGCTTGGTTTTCTTCATCCGAGCAGGTGCACAAGGAAAAACTTCAGGGCGGAACCCAGCGGATGCCATCGGATGGTGACGCAGGTGTCACACGGGAGCCCTCCAGTGACACTTGGCGGAGAGACTGTTGGTGGAAATTCTGGAGCCCCACAGAGCTGGGGCAGGAAGCGGTCCTTCGGGGGTCAGCCAGCCAAGGCTCATTTTCTAAGGCTGAGCATGAGGACTAACCGAGGGTCATCAGGTCCCTAGGGCCTCGGAGGAGCAAGCATCTCAGGGCAGATCGGGAGGCCGGGACAGCAGTGACGTGGTGTTGACAGAAGGGTTCTTGTCTTAGCCACACGGCGAGGAAGGAGCCCGGAGCCCAAGAATCACTGCCCAGGACTCCCTAGGTTTCACCTCCAACCATCTTCCCATCCTATTACCTGCAAAGTCACGTGGCGAAGAGTGTCGCTCTGCTGACGTCCAGGATGGACTCTGCTATCTTCTGGGGCAAGCCCTCTGCTGCCTTCATGACGGGCAGAGAAGCTAACACATCTCGAGTCCTCTGGGAGGTCTAGTCCCGGGACCCTCCCTGCTGATGACCGTGAAGGCGTCTGGGCAGAAGGGGTGAAATCCCATGGGAATGCCCCTCCCAGAGTCTTCCTCTGTGAGATACACCCAAGGTGGGTGGGGGCCACCAACAGAGGGAGATGCAGGATTCTGGGCAGGTGTTTCGGGGCTGTTTGTCTGAGTTTTTTTATTTTTATTTTTTATTTAATTATTTTTTATTGACTTTAGAGAGAGAGGGAGAGAGAGATAGAAACATCAATGATGAGTCATTGATCGGCTGCCTCCTGCACACCTGCTACTGGGCATCGAGCCCGCAACCCGGGCATGTGCCCTGACCAGGAATCGAACCCTGACCTCCTGGATCCTAGGTTGATGCTCAACTGCTGAGCCACACCAGCCAGGCTGTTTGTGATTTTTAAAAATTTTTAGGCACCATCAGGGTGAACCATGGCCTTCTCTTTGACATACTGCATTCTGGGATCTGAAGTGAGAGCTTTATGATTAAGCCCCAAACAAAGTCCTCGTAAATTACCTCCATTTAAGGAGCAATCTGGTTGATTCTAAGAGGCGGGAGTCCTGGGAATTGATGGTCTGTGAGATGCCTTCAGAAGTAGTTTAAGTGGCCCTAGGAGATGGAATTGAAATATAAGCTCCAGAAATGGGATTTTTTTATACATTAATATCACGGCAGCCAGAGTTCAATGGAAATGTGCCCACAAAAGAACAAAATACATTTATTGTACGTGTGTGATTCATGCAGTTCACTTAACCTATTATTGTAGGGCTCCCCAACCCCTGCAATTATATATAAACATATACACATTACATATATACATTGTAGATAAATGTATACATTAGGTAACAACCTTTCCTCTTAAGTTTCTTAAAGCCACATATGTATCTACTTACATAGAATATATGAAGTGCATATATGTCAATTAAATGCGTTTAAATTGTATAGAATGACGTTTCCTCTTAAGTGTCTTAAAACCACCCACACATAACTTATTTATAATATATACCATACACATGTGTGTATGTATGTTAGATTTATTAAATTTTACCTGAAGACATTTCCTCAAGTTTCTTAAAATCACACACAAATATTTTACCTATTCAGGGTGTCCCCCCAAAATGTATACACTCTGTTAATGTGATAGCTCAGCTGGTGTTTCTTTCTTTCCAGATTTAACCCATTGGAATTAATAATTATTCAAACTGTATACATTTTTGGGGGGACACCCTGTATAGTCTATATGTGTGTGTACATGTCTACTGGACACACGCATATCTGATTCCTGTTTAATGTTTGCTACTTGAGGTACGTAAGATTCTCATTCTATACAACTTGCTGTGTAAATTCGCTCTACGATTTCCACACATCAGTGTCCCAGTGCCTGCCTCAGATCCCACAACTCGGGTACCCAGAATTTGAGAGTCCCCGTGGACCCCTATCCAGCCCGTTCATCTGACATTTCAAAAAGCATTTGGGGGAGGGACCAGCCGAATGGGAAGCCCACAGATCTTACTTTCGTTTTAAAGAATGTGGGTGACGTGTTTGGGAGATGTCACGTTATAGATAAAAAACAAGCAGAGCATCGGGGACCGCAGAACGGCGGGTTTTCACTGGGTACAGTGGCTGTGAACACACTGCTTGTGGGTTAGGAGGGATGGCCCGGCACCACCCTTTCCTGGCTTATGTCACCGTGGGGAGGACGCGGCTTCCCCGCCCTGCTTGCCGAATGTGGCCGGACAGTCTGGTTCCCGCCATTCTCGCATTGGGGCGTGATTTACAATATTGTTTCTTCGTGCTTACTTTTTAGACCTTCCTTTTTTCTCACTGTTTTTGGGGGTTTTCTTGCTGGCGGTCTCCAGAATACATAGGGTGTCCCAAAAAATGTACACACACTTTAGCAGCCCATCACTCACTTAATGTTCACTCCTTTTCAGGTTTAACGGATTTGAAATAATGGGTGAAGCCAGGCTAAGCTTTGAACGAAGAAAATTTATCCTAAAGTGTCACTAGACTTTATTTTTATGGGGACACATAAAAGATAAAGTTGACGGTAGAAAACCGGCAGCTGTCAACCTGTTCAGGGTGCACAAACACCGCACGAAATGATTCCTGATGTGGGCAATTCCATTGCTTTGCATTATCAGCAGGGCCTGGACCAGAATGGTCATCCGTTTGAAAACAGGCCTTGACCACAATAAAATGATTCATTTCTGTAGATTCTTTTAAATGTTGAAAAGGAACTGTATGTTAATAACACTGACTTCATCATCAAAGTGTGTCTACATTTTTGGGGGGGACACCCTGTATATAAAAACGCATTTGGTACAATCACGAATGTATTTGATTCTCACGTTTGTTATCCACCAGGGTTTTGTTTTGCTTTAGATTACTTACCCACAAGGGAAGATGTTTTAAAACAGAGACAAACATAAAAATAGACAGTAGTTGTGTTTGTTGGCTCTGAGAGAGGAAGCAAGACCCAGGTAGGATTGCGCCACTCTGCTCTGTGTCAGGCGCGTGACCTGAGGCGATGGACTGCACTTCTCTCAACCTCCCTGTCCTCATTTATTTAATAAGATAATTGCATTGCACCTCATGAGGTCCTGGAGAGAGTGAAACAGGTGATGGTTTATACAGTAGTGAGCATGTCCTGCTCATCTGAGAGCTGGTGGCTTTTACTACAGCTGTTTTGAAACAAAATGCCAATGTATTTTATTTTATTTTTTGGTTAAGCCATACAAGGAGGATATTTTTTCCATTGATTTTTACAGAGAGCGGAAGGGAAGGAGGGAGAGAGGGAGGGAAGGGCAGAGAGAGAGAGAAATATTGATGTGAGATAGACATATTGATTGGTTGCGTACACACATGCCCAGGCCGGGGTGGGATGGGACCTGCAACCCAGGTTCATGCCCTTGACCAGGAACTGAACCCGTGACCCTTCCGTGTGCGGGCTGATGCTCCAACCACTGAGCAACACAGGCCAGGGCTCAAAAGGCCAATTTTAACCACAGATGGCTCAACACTCTTTAAACCAGACTCTCGTCACCTGGCTTGAATAAGTATTTCCAGGAGCTGAAAGCAGCCCAGGGCAGCTTGTGTGTGACTCCGCCTGGCAGCAAAGTCTTTCCCAAGGCCCAGGGCTTTCAGCGCTTGTGTGAGGTGCATGTTAGAGGCAGCACTGGGCCCCGTGATTTACACTTAGCTTATACATTGGGGAGAAACCCTCATCTTTTTATTTGTCCTATCAGTGGCTAGTGAGCTGTGGAGACCACTCTGCAACAGGTCACTGCACCTTCTCTGTTGCATTTAAAGTTGCCGAGAAAAGTAAGCTGTTGCCCTACGGGGTAAAACAGTTTTGCCAAAATAAACTGTGATTTGCGGAAGGACACCTATGCCATCTCTTCTCAGAGGCCATGCATCTTTGACTGTTAGAGTTATGAGAAGCTAAAAGGCATCTAGTTAGCTGCAGAGAACCCACCTAGATAGAACACTGTGTCCTTGCTTTCCAATCTAGCTTGTGGCAAAGAAACTTTAGACTGATCAGGGTTTTTTGTTTGTTTGGCCTTTTGTGTGTGTGTTTGTTAATCCTCACATGAGGTCATTGCTCTTCAGAGAGTGTGGAGGGGAGAGAGGGGGAAGAGAGAGAGAGAGACATTGATGTGAGAGAGATACATGGACTGGTTGTTTCCCACATGCACCCCCACTGGGACCAGGGAACAAACCTGCAGCCCAAGCACGTGCCCCTGACTTGGAATCGAACCCAAGATCCTTCAGTGAATGGGCCAGAGCTCTAATCACTGAGCCACACTGGCCAGGGCTCAGTTTTGTTTTTAAGTGCAGGGGCCTCTTCCACCTACACATGAGATGTTTCTAAAGAGTGAGGAAAGTGACTTAAAAAAATGACTTGAACCACACTTTCACGTCTTTGGGGAACAGAAGCCCAGCAGGTTCCCCCATGCTTCACTTCCTCAATTGCCATGAGGTTTTGGCAGTTCAGCCCCCGAGAAAGGGGAACTCCCTGCCAGCACCCTGGTTCCTGTAAGTGAACACAATGGATTCCCTGGCAAGAGCCATGCCCGGACCTGCTGTGGCTAAAACAGAGCAAGGAGGACCCTCTTTGAGGATCCCTGTCCCAGCATGCCTGACACTTTAATCACCCAAAGTCTTGTGTTTGCTTAGTTTTTTTCAGGCAGCTCTAGGAGGCTTCAAAATCCAGGCAACTCCCTGAGCTCCTTGCATGGCCCCAACTACGCCTGTCGTCAATATCAACTATAGCATCCAGGCTGTTGTGCAACTTCGAATTCTCAGTCCTGGCACTGGAGCTCTCATCCCTTTCCAAAACACTCCTTTTATCTAAGGAATCAACAGAAATGTAACATCGTTACAATGGGAAAGAAAAGCAACTCTCTGCTTTGTGTATCTATTTGTTTCCAGACAAGAGAGACTGGCAACAAGAATTCTAAAGGCTCTAGCAGGTGAGCACTGGATACTGTATAAAGCTGCTCCACCCACATTTGTGGGATGAAGCTGTAATGCGTTACATTGTGTCCGCCCCCAAAAGAAGTATGTTGGAGTTCAAACTTCCAGGACTTCAGAATGTGACTTTATTTGCAGATAGAGTCTGATCAACTTAAAATGTGGTCATTAGCCTGGCTGGTGTGGCTCAGTGGCTGAGCGTCCGATCCAGGAACCGAGAGGTCACAGAAAGAAAGGTTAGAAAACGAAGACAACTCGGGGCAACCAAAGACTGATGGGACAGAAGAAGGCCAAGACGCCAAGGCATTTAAAAAAATTCTTCTTCCATGCCTTTCCTATCACATTGTGGCGTTGGGGGTTTGCTTGGGGACAATTCACCAGCCCAGGATGCTAGGGAGATGCCCCTGAGATGCAGGTGCCAAGGATGCAGAACCTCGAGCCCCTGCCCATGCACCGGGGCAAAGAGGAACCCACGGGAGGCTCCCGTGACTAAGGCCACCTGCCTGCACATTGACCTGGGGACTCGCAGTGACGCCAACACGAGCATCTCTGCACCCCGCGCCCACCAACCCGTGCCCGGTCCCTCCAGGCTTTCCCACCGTCACGCCCTTTGCAAATTCACGCCGTGCATTCGCCCCGAGACTGGGAGACCGGCTCCGCGCGGCCCCTGGACGGAGCATCCCGGCCCGTGCACGGGGCTGGAGGGAGCGGAGGCGGCTGCGGGCCAGCGTGTCCCAAAGGCTCCAGCTGCAGGCCGGCGCCGCCGCCGTTTCCAACGCGAGAAACAGCCAAGGCGCGCGTGCGCGGGACATGCCCGCGATGCCCGGAGCGCGCGTGCGCGTGCGCGGCCCAGGGCGCGTATCCGGACGGGCCCGAGAGGCGCGTGCGCGGGCCGCTTCAGGTCGCGCGCGGGCTTTGAGGAGGCCGCGGCCGCGCGTGCGCAGAGCGGCTTGAGCGCTCTCGGGACAGGGGGGAGGCGGGGAGAGGCTCCGAGCGCGCGTGCGCGGGATCGGCTCCGGGCGCGAGCGCGGGCAGGCCCCGAGGCCGGGCATGCGCACAGCGCCTAGGGGCGCGCGGCGAGGCCCCGAGCGCGCGTGCGCGGGCCAGAGGCGCCGGCCGGCGGGTGCGCGCGCCTCCTCCCCGCCCCCACCCGGCGGAGACGGCGGCACAATGGCGGCGCCCGCGCCCTCACCGCGGCCCGTCACCCACCTACTCTTTGACATGGACGGCCTCCTCCTGGGTGGGTAGCCTGCGGCCGCATCCCGCGAGGGCCGTCCGGGGAGGGCGCGGGCCGGGGGCCGCGGCGGGGCCATGCCCGGGACCCCAGGGCGGGCGGGCGCGCGGGTGAGGCGGGCGCGCGCGGGGGGGGGGGCAGAGCCGCCGCCGTCGGTGGCCCCGCTTCCGGTGGCCGCGCCGCGCGTGGGTCACGGCGCAGGAGGGCGCGGCGCTCGGGGGACCCCCTGGCGGGCGGGTGCGCGGGAGATTCGCGACAGGCGTGCGCGCGCCGCCCGGCTTCAGCGTCCCCTCCGCTCGGGGCCCGCGGGACCCCAGGGTGCCCCCCCGGGGCTGCGGCGGCGGGCGCCCGGGACACGCACCTGGCCTGTAGCATCTCGCCGAGCAGCGGTCCTCCCCCTGCACCCGCGGGTGTGGGGACCGCTGGCCGTCCGAGGCATTGGAGCGCCCTTGCTGGGGGGCGGGGGTGCTGTCCTCCCGGGGGCGGAGGCCGGGCCGCTGCGAATCCTCCCGCAGTGCGCGGGACCGCCCCACGGCGCCGCGCGCCACCCAGCCCCACCGGGCTGTCTGCGGGGCGCGGGGGCAGCGAGCGGCCAGCCCAGCGGCCAGGCTGCTCCGAGGGTCCCGCAGCCCGGGCGCCACCTGGGAGCTGCGGGGCGCTGTGGACCCGGGTCCTGGGCCCCCCTCCTGCGCAGGATCATTGCATTTCAACGCCAGGGTTTGGAAGCACACTGAGTTATGCATCCGAGAGGCTTGCCCTTCTGGGTGGGCCCTAGACACAGCGCCCCAATAGTCGATTGGGGTTAGGCCCTGACTTCACCAGCCAGGCCGAGTTCAAGCAGAAAGCAAAGAATTTTTCATTCCTTGGCTGCGACCCAAAGCCTGACCCCACAGCCCGCAGAAGGCTTCACAGGACTAAAAACATGCCCACATATGTTATGTAGATAACTGACCTGCTGGGGGATGGGGAGGTGGGTGCAAACGTTATAATGTCACCTCATAAAATCCTGCAAGGCTGGAGGAAATACAGCGTGTCTCCAAAAACTGGATACATGCTTTCAACGCATTATTAGTTGCAGGGGCTTAAATCTGAAAAGAGACATCAGTTGAGCAATCAGCTTTGAAAGTGTGTATACATTTTTAGGAGGACACCCTGTATTTACATTGACAAATTAAGACAAAAAACACTGCAACTCAGAGAGGGAAAGTTACTTGCCCGAGGTCACACAGCCCATAAAGAGCAGAGCTGAGAAATGACTCCAGATCGATCTGGTTCTAAATATAACTTATGTTCTCACCTCAGCTGGGTGAGTGTGACCTTGTCCCCTGCGGATCACTTTGCCAGGTGGTTCAGTAGTAGGGAGACTGATTTCTTAAAAGGCACACAAATAAACGAGCCCCTCCCTCCCTCCCTCCCTCCCTCCCTCCCTCCCTCCCTCCCTCCCTCCCTCCCTCCCTCCCTCCCTCCCTCCTTCCTTCCTTCCTTCCTTCCTTCCTTCCTTCCTTCCTTCCTTCCTTCCTTCCTTCCTTTTTCTTTCTAATCCTCACCAGAGGGTATTTTTTCCATTGCTTTTTAGAGAGAGTGGAAGGGGTGGAAGAACATTAATGCGACAGAGACACATAGATTGGTTGTCTCCTGCACATGCCTACCATGCTTGGGGATTGAGCCTCTTTACCTATGGACCCAGAGAGATAAACGGACAAATTCCCTAGGGGGAAAAAAGAGTCCCCATAAAGGTCAGTTGCTGGAGAGAACAGGGTAGGCAGCCACTAATTCCTACACGACTCAGTTTCACAAAGCTTCTGGGGTTCATGACTTTAGTTTGTAGACATGAATTTTCCTGCTCAGATGGTCAAGCAGTTACATTGTCAAATTCCTTAGCCTCTAATGAAAGGCCCAGAGAACCTGTTGTGGGCGTCTCATGAATTTTTAATGCACACCGAGATGTCTCATTAAAATTAAATTTATTAAACTTCTAAATGAGCTGGATGCTTACTCCAGACTCTAGATTCCGTAGCTGGTCCCTGAAGCGATAAAATGTGACTTATGTCACGTACCTGCAGATAGGTATCAGCCAGGGTCTCCTCTTTGCTAGTTCAGGCAAGTTTAATGGCATAGCACCTGGCACTGTGACCCAATCCTCTGAAAACCAAGAATTAGTGGCATTTGGGAATATAAGACTTAGCTCCCCCCGCCCCACCACCACCACCCATTTCTGCCCCTTTTTCTGCTTTCCTTCCCTGGCTCAGGCCTTGCACAGATTTCTCAGAAATTCACCATTGTTTATTCGCTCTCTTTTTTCAAAATGTCTTGTATAAAACCCTCCGTTTCAAAACGCGCTCGTTTATCTCATTTAATCTACCCAATTATGCCTGCTCTGATTCTTAAGCACCTCACTTTAAGTGTATCCGTTGTTGGCCAAACAATGTATCATCAGTTTATAATGAGTTCTCCTGTAGTAGGTCTGCTTTTGGGGATTTTGAATGCATTTCCCCAGGAAGTTCTCTTTGTTACTGTGTAGCCCCCATACTTGATTTTCAAGGAAGTGAAACTGAATGCAGTTTCAGGGGGAATTCTTCCAGGAGGAGCCCGTTTAATCAAAGGGGAATGAGGAAGTAAATAGAGATTTTTGCAGAAACTTTTATGGGGACACCAAGACGCTTTCTGGGTATATTTTGAAATGTTTGATGCTGTTGTCCCTTCAAACAGAAAAGGCAATCTGGGATTCAGTTTTTGTTGACATAAGGTCACAATGGGCTTTGATGCAGGTAATCATTTTGGTTTTCATGCCATTTAGGGAAAGAGAGAAGGAGGACTGAGGTCATTTAGGAACCAGAACAAGATTTTGAAAGAATTAAAAAGATGACAAGTATTTAACAGTGTCTCAGCTGCTGGGTAAGGAAGATTATCTAGTTTGAAAATAACTGAAATTAGCACAGGGGTGGGCCCTTCTCTTTAAAAGACAAGGCTGTTTCACCCTGGCTGGTGGGATCAGTGGTTAGAGCATCAGCCCGAGCATGGAAGGATCGTAGATTTGATTCCTGGTCAAGGGCACGTACCTGGGTTGCAGGTTCCATCCTGGGCCCCAGTCTGGGTGGATGCAGGAGGCAACCAATCGATGTTTCTCTCTCTCTCTCTCTCTCTCCTTCTTTCCCTCCCTCTCCCCCCCTTCCTCTTTCCCTTCCATTCTCTTTATTTTTTATTTTTTTTATTTTTTTAGTATATCTTTATTGATTTCAGAGAGAGGAAAGGAGAGGGAGAGAGAGAGATAGAAACATCAATGATGAGAGAGTCATTGATCGAGCCCGCAACCCGGGCATGTGCCCAGACCGGGAATCGAACCCCGATCGCCTGGATCCTAGGTCGACGCTCAACAGCTGAGCCACGCCCGGCCAGGCCCTTCCACTCTCTTTAAAAATCCATGGAAAAAATATCCTCAGGGGAGGATTAACAACAACAACAAAAAGACAAGGAAGTTTGAGATCAAGAGCAGCATTAATACAACCAACGCCAGGTTAAATTTTCTACTGGCAACATTAAAAAAAGCAAAAGCACACAGGTGAAACTTGAATGGTACATTTTTTTTTCTATCCTGTTATCCAAAAGGCTGTCATTCAACACATAATTGGTATAAAAAGCCATTGAGGTATTTTACATAGTTTTCATTGTTGCTAATCGTCACCCGAGGACATTTTTTCCTTTGCTTTTCAGGGAGAGTGGAAGGGAGAGAGGGAGGGAGAAACATCATGTGAGAGAAACACATAGACAGCTTGCCTCCCTTAAAGACTGGTTGCCTCCCACACTCGCCCCCACCGAGGGCAGGGACAAACCCACAACCCAGCTATGTACCCTTGCCTGGGAACCGAACCTTCCACCCTTTGGAGCTCGGGCCAACGTTCTAACCACAGAGCCACACTGGTCAGGGCACTTTACATCATTTTTGATGGCTAGTCTTAGACGTCTGTGCATTTTACACTCATAGCACATCTCAGCTCCAAGTAGCGACACTTCAGGTGGTCAGTAGGCACATTGGGTCAGTGGCTACCTTATTGGGCAGGGTAGGCCCAAAGCTTTAGCAAGCAACCCATGATGTCTGCTGTTGATAATGGGGCCAGGCAGAGGGTGGATATTAAGAATATTCAGAATTAGGGATTTTGGTATATGTGAAATGTGGTAGAATGTGAAAGTGTCAGTGGTTGAGCGTTGACCCATGGACCAAGAGGTCACTGGTTTGATTCCTGGTTAGGGCACATGCCCAGGTTTCAGGGCTTGATCCCCGGTAGGGGGCATGCAGGAGGCAGCCGATCAATGACTCTCATCATTGATGTTTCGATCTCTCTAAAAAATAAAAATAAATAAATAAACATTTAAAAAAATATGTAAAGTGTTTTCCAGGTGTCTCATACAATAATTACTTAGAATCTTTAAAAAAATCAGTCAAGAAAAATAAGCTTATTTTCAAATTCATTAAAAAATCAGCAGGGAATAAGGTAGATCTGTGAGGGGAATTAGCTTCCGTGTTGTTTGTAATTTACCACGTCTCACACTTGGGCTTTATCTCCCCCTGCTAGGTGAAATTCGGTACCTCCCACCTTTGTAAAGGAATGGGCGGCAGGTTGCCGGTCGGTGTGAGGTCTCTGGACGGAGCAGAGCCCACATTGAAGGGGGTGCTGACTGTGGCCTTCTCACTTGAGTTCACTCGATGAGAAATTGCTGGGTAGAATATAGAGGCAGAGAACACCTGTGTTCATATTCAGGGTCCAACAAGATCTGGAGTAAAATGCCGGTGGGGGTTGGGAAATGTCAGAATAGCCCATGCTGTATGTCAGAGAAAATTCATCTGTGATGAGAAAGCTGTCCAATCATAGACTAAAGTGGGCAAATTCAGCGCCCTTTGGTTCAGCTTTCTGGTCAACCCGAGCCATTTAGCCTTACGTCTCTTGTAGTCAGTCAGTGGTTCCTTGTCCGCAGCTGCTCCCATTCTAAAATACCTGAGATGGGAGCGACATCTAAATTGCAACATTTTGCAGATAAACAGGAGTTTTGTCTAGCTGGGAGTGTAACTCAAACACTCAGCAGAATCCCGTCAGGGCAGGGCACATGGCTTTCCCTTGCTGTCCCCTGGCTCCCTCACCTCAGTTTGGTTACTGGAGTCTGAACTACACACACAGGGCACAACCATGGGGAGCAGTCATCGGGCTTTCTCCTCAACCCCTTTATCTCTTTGCTCCCCACTTCTGTGTTTGGGGATTCGCTTTTGTCTTTTATCGTTCTCACTATTGGCTATTTATTGGATATTTTCTTTAATTTCAGTATCAGCTGTGCTCTGTCATTTTTCAGGGTCAGGTGTGGATTTAATGCATGAAAGAGCAAGGGAAATAACCCCCCTCCCCACGGAACGTTCCCAGTACCCGTCATTCATAGATGCCCAGGTGGCCTGTCAGGTCTTAGGATGAGATGTTTGAAAAGCGGTTGATATGCAGCCTGTAGCTGGAAGGCAGCACTGTGTTAGACTAGAATGCATGACATTTGAAAACAAAGTTTCTACTGTCAGGTGTATGTGAATGCTAGTGACTAATAATGACAGCATTTGCCTTATTAAAAGCCTTCTCTAAATTCTGTTACAGTGGGAGGGGCTGGCCTTGGTTTTATGGTGCAGATATCTGTGGTTAAAATTGCCTTCAGGGCGTGCAAGGAGATATTTCTTGAAAACATAATAATTGTGGCGCATACACATTCCTGCTTCAGAACCTTTTTTTCCCCTTGGCTTTGGCAGAATGATCAGATGGAAGACCACACTCACGCCTGACCCCAGGTCCTCACCTCGCTGTTTAACATGATTTTGCAGGAGAGATTTAATCACCTGAATATATTAGGCAGCCCTTCTTTATTCCATTAGTGTTTATTATTAGATCAAGTAAAATAATACCCCACTTAGGGAGAGGATGGAGCTTCTGTGAAGTCGCCTGAAGAAGGTAACAGTTATCTAATTGTATCTGCAGTACTGAGCAGTCAGCAGTGCACCTGTCTTGATGGTTACAATGTATTCTTTCCACTGATGGGTCTGAGAGTAGACCTGGGCCAAGACTTGGTGGCTGGGCTTGATGACTAGCCTCTTCATCAGTGTCCTCGTCTGGGATAAGTTCAGAGGAATCCCCTGCATCATTTCCTCTTTGCCATCAGAATGAGAGGGTCCTCCTGGAATCCTGGTCCCTCCTTCCTCCAGGCAGGAAGTCCCTGCTTCTTTCCCTCTGAATGTTGGCTACTGCTGCTCCTTTGTTTTTTCCCTTCCCTTAATGCTTATATACCTCAAGATAAAGTGTGCTAAACTATCACTTAAACAAAAACAGAAACTCTGCTTCAACCTTCTGGTCCCCCAACAGCCTCTCTGTCTCCACCCTGAGCCATGCTTCCTGAAGAGGCAGGAGACATTCTCTGCTTCTGCCCCCTGATCGCCGTGCCTACCCTCCCGCAAGCTGCCTCTGCCCTACAGCCCTGCGAGATTGTGCAGACCAAGGGAACAATGCCTTCCCCATTATCAGACCCCGTGGACACTCTTTTCTTATACTTCTGGAACTCTCTGTGTCATTGGTCCTTTCCCACTCTGTCCTTGGGAGTCTGTCTCATTGGTCCTTCCCCACTCTGTCCCGGGGAATCTGTCTCATTGGCCTCACTGACCTTTCTCCTCTGTCTCCCCAATGCTCTCTTCTTCCTCTTCACTTCTGTTTCTGGCCCTGGGACTTTGCCTTGGACCCCTTCCTCTCAGAGATGGAGATCTCCTGTGAACTCATGGCTTCAGCCAGTGCTCTTGTTTTAAAGACTCTTTGACCTCTGTCAGCCCCCTTTACCTCTCTCTGAGCTCCATGGACACTTTCCGGTAACCACTGCGCATTCCTACCAGACAGACCCAGAGGCAGCACCATGAGTCTTCCATGCCTCCCCTTCTCCCCTCCCCAGCATTTTAAGTTTTCACTCATTTCCAAATATTTCAGAGCCATTTTTGTGTCATTCTAGCTGCTGCTGCCTTTCTTTAGGCTCAGTCTTTTTCCTCATCTAACAACAATTAACATTTATCGAGAGCCTTTCCCGTGTGTCCCACACTCTTGTGAGCACTTTGCAGGCATCACCTCATGTGACTCAGCTAGCTGACTACACGAGGCCATCATTGCCCATTTTACAGATGAGGGAATGAAGGCTCCATGAGGTCAGGTGACTTAACTCTAGAGGCAGTGACTGACAGTTACCACCTCCTGCCTCTCCTCACGGCCAGAGTCAGGTGCCCCCGTGCAGTTCCATAGTCAGGTGTCCTCCACATGGTGCTAGACAGACCAGTGGTGGTTGTTGGACTTGGGTGCTCACCTGGGTGAAACTGCAGATTCTAGGCCAGGTGTATTTGGATGAAGGAGGCTTTGATGAGAGGCTTGACCTCACCAGGAATGTCCCACCAGAATGTCCCCAATTTCCTTTCTCAGGGGAATTTGACCTGCTCCCTGAGACTTTCCAAGGGAAAGAGCCTTACACAGATAAGATGACCCTCCGCTGTGCCTGTGGTGTGTGTGATGCTCTGTCCCAGGTGCTGGTTTTCATGCTGGGATGTGGTCATAGGCAGACATGTGAGTCATCTCTGGACCAGCCCGTGCAGCCCGCTGAACTTGTTCCCCACTCCTGCCATATCAGCAGCTCCTGTTAATCCAGTTGTGCCAACTCACAGGGCTGACCACAGCCTCATCCCCACAGCCGAAGGCACCCACTGGCTCACCTGAGCAATGCAGGTAGCCGCTGCCGCAGGCCCTTGAAGTGGCTGCAAGCTGTGAGCCTGTGGGTGAGCCCATCCTGATGGGTGGCACCCTCTGCTGTTGAGAGTTTGTTTGGGGATGGAGCTTACCATTCAAAAGGAATTAAGAAAAACATGATGGAAGGGATCTGTGAGGGCTCCCGAGGGTGGGGAGAGAGACGTTCAGGGTATGGGAATGAAATAATGAATTCATGAATGGAAGGAAGCTTTTATAGCATGCTGACAAGCGCCGGTACCGAGACAGGTGCAGGGGGTGGGTGCAATCCCATCCTTGTGCTGCTGGCTGCAGTCAGGGTGCTGGGGCCTGCAGTCGGGTGCTGGGGCCTTCAGTCACGGTGCTGGGGCCTGTCGTCAGGTTGCAGTGGGGGGTGCGTTGGGGGAGGCACACAGTTTCTGTCCTACTGCATTGTTGTTTATCTACTGAGCTGACCTAGTTTCCTGGGGATCCTAGAAGGAGGCTGGAGGTCCAGTGTGCTTCCCAGGAGAGGATTCATGCTGGGCTCTGGGCAGAGCTGTAGGAGTTGCTTTGAGGAGGAGAAAGATGCTGAGATGCTGTGGAACCATGTTTCTGATCCTGTGGGTGACTAAAGCTAGACACTGGGGGACTGGCAAGGAGGCTGTTGCAACTGTCGTCGGTTCTGGGGACTGTGCACAGACCTAGTGTGCTTGTTGGTGGATGCCTGAATGGATGGGTAAATACAGGCTGTCCCCGAAAATGTAGACATACTTTAGCAGCTGATCGCTCAATTTGAGAATGAAATGTATTTTAATGAACATCTTTATAATGGTACAAAGGTGTGTATACATTTTGGGGGACACCCTATGTTGTAGGACACGGCGGGGGACAATGACCCACTATACAGACAGCTTCCGTTTTCCACGCTTGGTTTTCTGTCCGTGCAGCCACTGTGAGCATGGAAGCTGGAGGGCAAGGAGGGTGTACTTTGCCGGAGCCCTGTGATCTCGGTGTCGTTAACTGTTGTTAATGAAATGGTGGGTATGACTAATTACATCCTGGCACCTCTCTCCATGGACCTGCTCCCTCTAATTATGCTCCAAGCAGTGGCTGCCAGAACTGCCAAAGGCCAAGGACTCTGTCCTGCGTTCCCAGGTGAGGCTGTGCTCAGCGCGTCATTTCCCCTGCAGGAGCCCAGAGTCCACCTGCATCTAGATGCAATCACACCTAATAGACAGTTGCCGGGTACCGAGGAGAGATGGCGGGGACCTGGGCTGGGAACGTGTAATCTGCTGTAGACTTATTCCTGGTTATCCGTGGGATGATCCCCTCCGGCCCTGCTCTTTCCTGGGAATTTGGTTTACAGCATCATTCATTTGTACCAACCCTAGCCTGTAAATGAAGGACCTGAAATAATTTAGGTGTCTGGGGCTCCAGTAATTGGAACACATTTCCCCAGATAGAAATGTTATAAATAGAAGTGAGATACCCAGACCCCTGTTCATAAAACCCTTCTGGTACTTGGCACGCTTTCCTGTTTCCAAACAGCCCTGCCCTCCTATTGATAACAATGAACTTTATTCTAGGTTCCGACTTGAAGTTCCAGGAACATAGTTCACCTGAGGCCTTCTGTCCTGGCTGACACACAGGGCAGGGCTCATCACACATGCGCAGTATTCCTGTTGAGACAACCTGGTCTGTGTTGGCTGCTGCACTCTCTGGTTTAAAACCTTATCAGCTATTAGCATTGGAGATTCAGAGACGTACTTATTCCTTAAACACCTAATTTCTTCTGATTCTGTTTACGAATCTCATAGATTTTAACCGCCTATTAAGAGGTCATAACAGTGTTTACTGCTCACAAATGTTTACCAACTTAAACACCTTTATGCTCCTTAAGCCACGGTCATAAAGTGCCTCTGGTTTGTCCCCTGTTCAGTCTTTCCTGTGACTGAACTAACAAACGCCACCTTTTTGAACAGGCAGTGGTCACATTAAGCTTAATAAATGACATTTGTAGAAAGGATGGACATCAAGTTCCCGTGACTGTTCCAGTAGAGTTCCCACAGTGTCGTGGTAAATTGCCACTGAAATGAGCCATTCCAGTGTGCGTTTAAAAGTTTATTTACAGCACTGATGCCCCCGTAGGCCAAATTCAATTAGAGAGTACAAGTAATAAAATCATAAGTAACACGCAAACACATATGCAGTGGTCATCCTACTCTCATAATGGTCTCTCTGAATGTTTGGGAGTTGAGAGGGTGCCTGTCCATTAGGGAACGCCTTTCCCCTCCCACCCAGCCCATTAGATTTTGCATTTCTTAACCTATGTACATGATTTTCCACCCCGGTCCAGTCATCTCTGACCCTGACAAGAATTCTGCATTTTCTCATTGTGCTTCCAGGTTCACCCAGGTCCCAGGGAGGGCTCTTGCAGTGATATCTGATTGAGTGCTGGGCATCCTTCCTGTACTTTCCTCACAGTAACACCTGACAAGGCCTTGAATCTGTGTGAGGTCCACCTGTTGACAGAGAAGGCATCTCCCCCCAGGTGTCTCCCCAGCTCCTCGGAGCTCTGGATTGAAACTCAGGTGCTCTTTGAGAACAGGAGGGGGCATTATTGACCCCTCATCGCTCAGCCCCTGCAGATGGGGGGCTTGGTAAATTGAGCTTTACCTGTGTTTACCAAGCTTGCATCCTTGACTCAGAAATGCTCCCACTCACTACTTTTTAGTTCCAGAGGGATGCTCGGCGTGGGAGGAGGGACCCACACCTTACTGCCTTTCAGTTGTTTGTAGAAACCTTGGGTACAATTAAATAAAAGCTGAGATACGCAAACAAATTTATATAGATAAACACATATTCCCTAAAAAAGGACCTTGATTCCTACTTCTGGGTGATTGTCTTGGTTCCTCCCCCTAAAAGGGACACATACAAGGGTAGTTGTCATTGGTTGGTCTTGCTTTTAGGGAAAGAAATACTGAGTCAATGAAGACCTATAACCCAATGTTTTTAACAGACTCGCATCTCCCCAAAGTTCATATGCTGAAGTCCTGACTGGCAGGACCTCAGAATGGGGCTGTATTTGGAGATGGGTGTTTAAAGAGGTGATTTAGGTAGGATGGGGTCCCTAGGATGGGCCTGGTCCGATAGGACTGGGGTCCTTATAGGACAAGGAGATGAGGGCACAGACACCAAGGGCCAGCCCTGTGAGGACACAGGAGGAGACGGTCTCTACACGCCACGGAGAGAGGCCTCGGGAGGAACCAGCCCTGCCCACGCCTGGGTCTCTCATCTTAGTCCTGCTCTGTGTACAGCTGAGATTCTAGCACCCCTCTACCCCACCCACACAGAAGTCAGTAAAGGAAAACACCCACAGGAGCTACAGCGCTGGGCCCCTGACTTGATGGCTTGTGTGTTTAGAGGCTGAGCAACTTGTACTGACTTGAGCTGAGTGTGTTTCCTAGATTTCATGATTCGTGTTGCTCTATATTACAAGCCTCACTGCTGGAGGTACCTTCCAAAAGACCCTCAGCAGGAGACCCTAGCGTTCGAACAGTAGTGATAGAAATAGAGGAGCGGTAGGAGAGGCCGCTGGAGGGAGATCCTGCAAAAGGTGGGCACTTTGAGTGTGGTGGGGAGACTGTCTTTGCAACCTTCTTGCATTTTGTGGCTGGTGTTCATGTGTTCAACGGGCATAAGACTGTGGGTATTCAGAGTGAATCTGTAAAGCCTAGCCCGGGACACTGGGAATCTGAGTCTTAAGAGGGCTTAGCTATGTATAAGATGGGACAGGCATAGAACTGTATGTATACGTATCTCCTCAAGTTCGAGAAGAATTTAAACTGCTGACATTCACTGAGCGGAAGTGTCACGATGGGTCAGAACCAAATGGGGAAAGAACAACAGTGATGTACAGTAACAGGGTGAGGCCAGGGTGCTCCTTTACAGTGTGGGCTCATTGAGGTCGTCCAAGGTACTCCTATAAACCGTCTGTAGCTGTGGACCTTCAGGTAGTCATAAAGGCACTTGTGGATGAAAAGTTAAGGAAGGTTTATCCTGGTGTGGTATTTTTATCTGTTTCAGAGTCGTCGTACAATCAGAAAAAAGCAAAAGTGGATGGTTGAGAAAGTTTCTTACTGTGTTACTTTTCTGTTGCTGAGGTCACGCGTTGACAGAAACTTGGGGCTCAAGGCAGCGCAGATGTGTTAAGTTGTATTTCTGGAGGTCAGAAATCCCACATCTGGCTCAGGGGGCGGACACAGGTAAGGGCTGGTGCCTCCTGGAGGCTCTAGGGCAGAATATATTTCCTTGTCCTTTCCGGCTTCTAGACACTGGCTGCATTCCTCGCTCACAGTCCCTCCCTCATCAGACCCATCAGCATTTCGCCTCTCTGGCCATTTCTTCTTCATAGAGGCATCTGTAGCCACCGCCTTCCCTCTGACCCCGGCTGTCCTGTCATCACATGCGTCCTGGGATGATGCGCTTTTGTTTATATCGATCCCAAAGTATCTTCTAATTTCTCTTTGAAATTATGTCTTTGACCATTGAATGGTTAGGAGTGTGTTGTTTAATTTCCACATGTTTATGAATTTTCCATTTTTTTTTCTGTTAGTGATTTCTAATTTCACTGAACCGTTGAGTGGGGAAATACTTTGTATGATTTCAGTCCCTCTATAACGCTTGTTTTCTGGCCTATTATATCGTCCTGAAAGCACATTTCATGTGTACCTGAGATGTGTGTTTTGCTATGGTCAGGTGGAGTGTTCCATGGATAATCTGCTACGGCGGGGTGGGTCTTGGTATTTCAGAAGTGCAGTGGTTAAAATAAATATTGTAGTTCCTTTTTAGCTTTCAGTCTCATTGTCCTGTCCATTATTGAAAGTGTGGTGTTGAACTCTAGCTAGTCTTGTTGAATCACCTGTGTCTCCCTTCAGTTTCCTCAGTGTTTGCTTTATGTATTCTGGGCTCTGTTGTTAGGTTCGTACATGTTTACAGCAGCTGCATCTTCCTGATGGAATGACCTCTCCATCATTATAAAATGTTTCTATTAGATGTCTTGGTTTTGTTTCTAGTGAGAATGTGTATCCCAGGTCTGTCTGTGTGGTGCCCAATCTGGCCGTCTTGGTGACTGCACGGGATACCTTTTCCATCCTTTCACGTGAAACCTTTTTGCACCTTTCAGTCGAACGTGTATCTTGTGGACAGTTTTTGTTTTTGTTTCTTTTATCCATTTCACTAATGTTTGCCTTTTAATTGGGGTGTTTAATCATTTACAATTGACCCTTGTACAACTTGGGGGTTAGGGGCACTGCCCCCCCATGCAGTGGGGGAAAAAAGCCTCGCCCATCACATACCCAGCCGATGAACACTTTCTTTTATGTCATATCATATATACTGTATTCTTACAACACAGTGAGCTAGAGGAAATCCAGAGAAAGTCATAAAGAAAAGAAAGAACATTTACACTGCTATTGAAAGTACCCACATATCACGGGAACCCCTGCAGCTCCACTGCCTGTTGCTCTCGGCTGAACTCTGCCTTGGATGCTGTGTTGTACGGTGGGATTCTGTGTGGCGCTGGTGACCTGCTCCCTGTATGTCTTATTTTTAGGTTCCTTTCTCCCTCCATCACTGCCTTCTTATATGTTAACTAGGTGTTTCCCACTGCACCATGTTTAGTCCCCTTGTCATTTCTTGTATTGTATACATTTTTAGTTACTTTCTTGGTGGCTGTTCTGAGGATTACAATGAGCATCTTAAACAATCTCCTTTGCATTAATACCAACTCAGTTGTGGTATTCAAAACGTGGTCCTGTGCAGCTCCATCCCATCCCCACCCATCCTTTGTGTGCTTACTGTCGTGAAGATTACATCTGCATACACTATGTGCCCATCCACAGCGGTTTATCATTATTGCTGTCTGCAGTTGTCTTCTAGATGAGCAGAAACAAAGGTTTACAGACAAAAACCACATCTAGCTTATTTCCTGTGTTTTCTGTCCCCCTGGACAAAATCACACCCCATTTGTGAACTGTTGCTTGAAGGTAATAAAATACGTTAGGTTCACTCTTTCTCATCTCACTTTAAAGTAATTTTGCATCATTAGAAAGATTGACAAAGACATTTTTAAATTGGTCATTGGAAAGTGTGTGAAAAAAAATTCACGCATAACAGGTATTGCATTGTAAAAAAATCCTCACCCAAGGATGTGCTTATTGATTTCACAGAGAGGGAGGGGGAGGGGAAAGATCGCCACGAGAGAGAAACATCGATTGGTTGCCTCCTGCACATGTCCCGACCAGGCATCGAACCTGCAACCTAGCCCTGTACCTTGCCTGGGAATTGAACCCGCGACGTTTCGGTAAACAGGACGGTGCTTCAACCAGCTGAGCCACACTGACCACAACGGGTACTGCATTTTAAGTGTTCCCAAACCTTACTTGATATTTCCCCAAACCAACAGCAAACGTTTATAATAACTCGTGGGTTAAGTGCCACCTACACGTGAGAACTTTTTCTGGTTTGCTAAACTGTATTCAGATACCGAAAGTAATGTTGTTTGAGAAGGGAAATGTCCGGAAAACCGTCACGTGACTGTAGTGGCCGTGTCAGGTGGCTGTGACCTGGGGAGAGTCCCTGAGTGAGACATTATCCTCCTTCACTGCCCCTGTGCTACCTGGGCTGCAGGGTACCTGGGGATTGCACAGTCTGTGGACACGCTCTCTGGTGTGCCTTCTGCATAGACTGTGTTTGCAGGCGGGGTGAGACTCCCCATCACTGTGTAGGTGCCGGCCCAGTGTTTCCAGGTCGCCCAGTGGGGAGGAGGAGCCCTGTCCCAGTCCTGCCCTCTCACTCTCCTGCCACTTGGCCTGGGGTTGGCCCTGCAGCAAGCTGCTGCAGAATGACTTGCAGATGGAGCCCAGATTCCAAAGGGGGGATAGCTATGCGATTCCGTAAGATGCCTCAGGATCTGTACCCTCTGAGATTCTGATGTGAGACCTCATGTGGGATCCTGAGACGGGAGGGCTGCAGGGAGGGGAGGGGCCATGGATTCTGGGACTAGAGCAGAGGGCTGGAAAAAGCTCTTGTTGTGTAGGTGACCTGCTGCGGAAGTGGGCAGCAGGTGTGCGTGTGTGTAGCATGTAACAGTGTGGTTGTGTATCCATCCAGTATCCTCCACCTCCTTTATTGAGTTCAGAGAGAGGAAGGGAGTGGGGGAGAGAGAGATAGAAACATCAATGATGAGAGAGTCATGGATCAGCTGCCTCCTGCACGCCCCCGACTGGGGATTGAGCCCCCAACCCAGGCATGTACCCTGACCGGGAATCGAGCCCCGACCTCCTGGTTCATGGGTCGACGCTCAACCACTGAGCAACACCGGCCAGGCCATCTACGTCTTGATTATGTCTGCGAACCTCTTGCACACATGAACGTAAAAACACTATTTTAATCCCATTTTAGTCTCAGTATCTGCAGGACTTAAGAATCACTTGCCTTTGGACAGCTTAACCTAAAGGTCCTGTAGCTCTCTTGAACTGACCAATCGAGACGCACACCTCTCCACCCTTCCACTGCCCTCCTAAGGCGCAGGAGGGCCCGTCACCCAGCAACCTCGGAGTGGAACAGGCCCACTGTGCTGTCGCCAGCATGGAACCTCCACCAGCCTACCCTTCCCCACCCTGCCGCCCCGGCCCCCTACCTGAGGGTCCTTCTGTCGGAGGAGCTGCACTGCACTGTGTCCGTGGATGGGGCAGGCTGTCACCCCCGGAGCCAGGGTACTGCTCGTCTCTTAAATTATCCCTCCCAGCCCACCTGCCCCATAATTAAAGTGAAGGGGTGTGGAACCTGCTTGTAGCCCCGGACAATGTAGGCGTGGAGGGGTGACTCTTGAAACTCCATGGATTAAGTGGCTCTGTCCTTGGGGGTGGTTTTCCAAATGTGTAAAATATCCCTCCGAAGAGGGTGTTAGATCGTCTCCACTCTCAGAGGGCTCAGTCATTTGTGCAACATTGCAAGTATATATATTTTTAATATGTTCTTATTGATTTTACAGGGAGAGGAAGGGAGAGGGAGAGAGAGATACATCAATGATGAGAGTGAGTCACTGACCGGCTGCCTCCTGCATGCCCCCCACTGGGGATCGAGCCTGCACACGAAACATGTGCCCTGACCAGGAATCGAACTGTGACCTCTTGGTGCGTGGGACGTAGCTCAGCCAACTGAGCCACAGTGCCTGGGCAACATTGTGCATGTTTGAGAACTTAAAGATATGATTTTGATGGAGCCAGCAGATTTCCTGGGCAGCAGGATGGGGTGACATTTGAAGAAGGAAAGTGCCGAGGTCCCAGGAAGCTTTCATCACAGTGGACTTCAGACGTAGTTTCAGGTGCAGCCAGGCCACTGGTAGCCTGTAATTACCTGTGGTGCCACGTCCACACGCAAGGTGATGCAGGTTCCCACAGCTCCTGAGGTCTCCTGGTGCCCATATGCCCTCAGTCCTGCCCTCTTTCCACCCCCATCCCAAGGGAACCTGTCATCTGCATGTAAAACTGTAGCAGATTCAGTTGTACTTGTTAGAATTTTATGTGGAATCATACAGTACATGCTCGTCTTGTGTCTTTCTGTCAGTGAGCATACTTTTTTTGACATGATCATATGATCGCGTATACGGATTTCCCCTCCTTTTTTATTGATACTGGTATACCCTAGGCAAACACTTAATTTTGAAGGAACTGCTAAACTGGTTTCCAAAGTGGTTTTTATGTTGGATGGTGTATTAGTGTCTCACAGCAGCTGTAACAAATGATCAGAAAGCTAATGCTGTAAAACAACACACATTTATTGTCTGATAGTTCTGTCGGCCGGAAGTCCAGAGTTGGGCCTGATGGGCCAAATAAGGAGTTGACAGAACTGCACCCCTTCTGGAATCTCTGGAGCAGAATTCGTTCGTCTTGCCTTTTTGGCATTTCCTTGTGGCCCCACATCACCCCAGCTCTGCTTCTGTCCTTAATGTCCCTGAGTCCGGCCTCCTGTCTCCCTCTCAGAAGGACCCTGGTGGCTACCCTGGACATACCTGGACACCGCAAGGTAGTGTCCCTATCTCAACTCCCTTCATTTCATCACACCTGCAAAGTCCATTTGGCTGTAGAAGGTCCCATATTCACAGGTTCTGGGGACTAGAGTGTAAGCATCTTTGGGGGACTGTCACTGGGCCTACTACAGGTTGTTTTTGTCCTCACTGAGTTGTCAAGTTCTCTATTCTGGGTACAAGCTGTGTGTTTGTGTGTGTGTGTGCGCGTGTGTGTGTGTGCTGTAAATATTTTCTCGGTCTCTGGCTGGCCTTGGCTTACTCAGGGGTCCTGTAACCTTGAGGAAAGCCTCTTTGTCTGTATGCTCTTCTGTGGCCCAGTGCTGTGTGTATGGGAACTTCGTACATCCCACAGGAATTTGTGTCCCTGAAGCTGCTGCTGGTCTGGGGAGCTCTCTTCAAGGACCCCTGATGAAGGAAACCAGGTGCAGAATACCTTAGGTGAACAAAATCAGTGAATTAAAAAAAAAAAATCTATTCAACAATTATCAGTTACCTGCCTACTATCAAAACAGCTTAGAAAAATGGCCCAGCACTTTTATCAAATTGGACTGTGTGCTGAGTTTTTTTTTTTTTAATTAGAGCCATTTCACATTGAAAATAGGTCATTTTCACCGCATTTAAAAACTCTGCTACGCTCAGCTCCTGGGGAGGAGAGGGCTTGCATTCTGCTGCATCGGACCTGCCAGGTGGTGACAACCTGATTTTAACTCCAGCTGGGCCCCCCCAGGTGGCAATGGATTGGGTTTCGTCTTTTTAAGGAACTAGCCTATCTGGAACAGAAAACAGCGGCTTTAGATGCCCCCCCTGTTGTAATTGGAAATTATAAAAGTAAGACTCTTTTCAAGGTATATTAAGTTTTGAGAAAAAGCATTAAATAGTTTTGCTCAAGGTGGGTAAGATAAGCTAGGTATAAGCCGTAATCACAGGAGGGTTCAGAATTTGTTTTCCAAATCACAGGAGCCCGTTCTATTTATAGTTTTTAATTATTTTATTTATTTTTTATTAAATTTATTAGAGTGACATTGCTTAATAGGATCCTGTAGGTTTCAGGTGTGGGTGTTTATGTTACAGGATCTGTATATTGCACTGTGTGCCCGCCACCCAAAGTCATATCTCCTCCTGTCACCCTCTCTTAGGCCCCCTTCACCCCCCACGCCCTTCCCTCTGGCATCCTCCACACCGCTGTTTGTGTCCACACGTTTCAGTTTTATATCCCACATAGGAGTGACATCATATGTGGGTTCTTAGCTTTTTCTGCCTGACTCATTTCACTCAGCACGATATCCTCAAGGTCCATCCGTGTTGTTGCAAAGGGCAGTGTTTCACCCTTTCTCATGGCTGAGTAGTGTCCATCATGTGCATGTCCCACATCCTCTCTGTCCAGTCCTCTACCATAGGGCACTCTGGTGGTCTCCATGTCTTGGCCACCGTGAATCATGCTGCAGTGAACACGGGTGCGTATATCTAGGTGAATACATGTTTTGGTTTTTCGGGTATATACCCAGGAGAGGGATGGCTGGGTCGTATGGTAGCTCTATTCCTAATTTTTTGAGGAATTGCCAGACTGCTTTCCATAGTGGTTGTACCAGTTTACATTCCCCCCAGCACGGAATGGGGCTCCCTTTTCTCCACAACCTCTCCAACACTTGTTATTACTTCTCTTGTTGGTCATGGTCATTCTAACAGGTGCGAGGTGGTCTCTCATTGCAGTTTTGATATGCATTTTCCTAATTGCGAGGTCGAACATATTCATATATTTGTTGGCCGTTTGTATTAGAATGGATATGTTCCATGGTGTTTACAATTTTGGGGGGCTTCTGGGGCAGCCCCCACAATCTAACCCATCGATATTTCTATACGGAACTGGGTAAGGATTCACGCTAAGTGCAATAAATATTAGTCATTAAAACCAACCTCCTGGAATTCCAGATTTTGCTGCTAAGTGAGAGCTTTCCAGTTTCCAAGAGGATTAGAGAGTTGGGGACAGGATTTTGTGTTCCTGCAGCAGGCCGGGCAGGTGGCTACTGAATGTCTACGAAGCTTGTCTGTGTCAGGACAGTGTGGTACTTTCATGAGTGAATTCCAAGGATTTATGTATTTTTATTCAGCCTTAGAAGGAAACAACATAGAGGCCCCCAGGTGTAGCCTTCCTTAGGAGCAGGGATGCCTGTGACAGTTTAATAAACTTAACCTTGGGTGCTTTGCCTTTCCCCGTATGGGAACCAAGTGTGCTGCTCAGGATCACAGCACCCACCTTTCCGCCTGCCTGCCAGGTGCCCGGGCTGCCAGCTCCCGTCGCTCTCAGTGCACAGGTGACCTCGCTACCCGCAGCACCTGCCCAGGCCTATGCTGCCGGGGTTCCCTGAAGGGGGCGGCCCGCATCTCCCTGGGATAGTCCCCTGGTGGTCGGTGTGGCTGTACCACATGCTCTGTACCACGTGCAATGCCATGCGGAGCTCCCTGTGACGGTGCCCAGGTGGAGGAGCTGGAGGCGCCAGAGCAGGGAGCACACGCCTCCCACGGCCCCGCAGCTGCTCATGCTCCGTCCCTTCACTTAGCTTTGGGCCTTTTTCCTTTCACATGTGGCCCTTCAGTTTTCCCCGTGCCCGTCATCAGCTGACACAGTTACTGTAGGACCCAAGGAGTTACTTAATGACTGTGTAGGTCCTCGCTATGCCGCTGAGGATTTGGGTGATTTTATCTTCCTGTGCAGAAGTGGCTGTCTGTGGTCTCCTGAGGATTTATAATCCCCCAGCTCTGTCTTTTAAATTAAAAGCTCGACGGCATTTTAAGCCTTAAATAAAGTGTTTAAGGCCTTTTAAAAGGATATAGCTCTGCGCTTGGAATTCATTTTTCCCCAAAGTCCATTGTCCTTTCTATCCCCTGGCTTTACCGAGAGTCCTGGAACGTACCCAGGTCTTCCCGCCGGCCTGTGTTCCCTCTCCATGCCCCCAGCTTCTTTATGTCACAGCGTCCCCCCTTCTCACTGTGTGCTGGGTTCTCCAGTATCCTCTCAACGGAAAAAGTAGTTAGGCACCATCATTGTGTTTGTATCTCCTTGTGGGAACAGCAGGTAGAACCTATGGAAGTCGCTGAGCTCTTTTCAGGAGCCATTACTGGGTCAGCTGCAGACCTGCAGGGGGCCCTAAGGCCACGGCCAGCACAGGTGGTCATGTATGCGCAGCGGGGCTGGACTTGTCAGGGTCTGTGCACCTGCTTTTCTGGCTGAGCAGGGACAGCCTCAGGCCATCACCTCCTCGGTCCCTGAGCGTGTGTCAGAGCGACAGTGACAGGAAGGCCCCCGACGCAGCCATTCTGCTTTCCCTGGGGTACCTGGACGGACTGTCACCAACGGCATGGCCGTGAGGCTCACCTGCTCCTGATTGGCTGCCCTGGGGACCCTCGTCAGTCCTGCAGTGCCATGTCTGACCATTATCACAGACGCCCCCGTAAGGTCACTTCGACATCACTGGGGCTTCCTAAGCTGACCTCTCGAGCCCATGATTCACACGGTGACGATGGCGCTCGCTCGCAAGGACAGCAGCAGGGAGTGAGGCCACACCGAGTCACGCGCTGTGTGAGAGCCTGACTCAGGGCACTTTAGTCCTCACGATGTATTCCTGTGCCCTGGCACTGTGGGCTGTGCCCTTACTGATGACACTGGCACTGTGAGTGCTGTTTATACACTGAGTCTAAGTCTACAACAGGGAGCATGAATATAAACAAATGTACACATAGAGCACTGTTTATTGCACTGCTTCCGAGGCACTGGGCTATGCTTTAGCGCCATGGTCACCCGTAGTCCCGTTTGCCTCCTGTTAACCTGAAAAGGAGAGCAGGGACCTTAACCAACTTACCTGGGACTTTACCCCTGCAGACTGCCCCTGGGGTCTGATTCTGAGCCCAACTTTCACCATTCATCACACAGGCTTGTGAGATAACAGAAAATATTTGTACATTGGTCTCTGCCCTGATCCTGGGACAGGACTCCCTCCTCCCCCTCCCACCCTGCAGTTTCCTAGGAGGTAAGACACTAGCAGCACGTTTGTTCTAATGTTCTTGGCTCCTAAACCTCAGGAGTTGCTGGGTGAGAGGACCATCTTTTGCTCTTTGAGGTGACTCTGGGGGTGGGGCTTTCTGGATGGGGGCTGGTGACCAGAAAGATCAGGCCATGATCACAAGCTTGGAATTTTCAGCTGCACCCCAGCTGTCCAGAAAGGGGCTGGAGGAGGTGGACTTAGTGACTCATCTTTGCATGAAGCTTCCATAAAAATGCCAATGGGATGGCATCTTCCCGGTGGGGAGGGAACACGCAGAGCTGTGGGGAGAGGACAGGAAGCTCTGGGCCCCTCCCACACACCTTGTCCTAGGCTCTCCTCCATCTCGATGCTCACGGTATAATAAACGTGTAAATAGTTGAGTTTTCCTGAGTTCTCTGAGCCACTCAAGCTAATCAATCAACCTGAGGAGGGGTTGCGGGAGCCTCAGATTCATAGCCAGTCAGCAGCCCAGGTGACAGCCTGGAATTGCAATGGGCATCTGAAGTGGGGTGGGGGGCGGTTGTGTGGGCCTGAGCCCTTCACCTGGGGGATCGGATGCTCTCCCTGGGTAGATAGTGTAGAACTGAGTTGGTGTCAGGGTGCCCAACTGGTGTCACTGAATTGCTTGCCCCCCACATCTGGTATCAGAAATGTTGTGTGTCGTCCTGTGAAGGGAAGGAGAAATGCACGAGGTGTCTTTTTTCAACTCCAGCCTGTGTACAAAGATGTGTTCCTGTGTCTCTCACAGCAGCACCCACAGCTGGGCACCCCTGTTGGGAGTGCTTCCCTGAGACACTGGCTGGGACTCTTAACAGCAGAGGGCCACCGCCACCCTGTGTGCTGCTGGGGAGACTAGCTGATGACCTCCTGGAACATCGGACAGAATTCGCAGTGCATATTTACACTCACATATGTCCATGTTCCTATAAAAGACTATTGGGCTATACTGTGCATTTCATTTCTCTCTCAGCTTTTAACTTCCCACATCACAGCTGCAAGGATTGCCCTACAAACAGAGCAGGGTGCCCAGGTGTTGTTTAGGGCAGGTGAGCTGCAGGTCTTCCCACCATTGCCCCAGGTCTCTATGAAAGCTTTCTCCCTGACCATGACGTACCCTGTACGTCTATATGCTGATCTGTTAGGGACTCACTGTTAACATGGCCTGCACCCTAAACATTCCTCCTTCTCCATCTGTCTCACTGGTTTCCACAGACACCGAGCGCCTCTACTCCGTGGTGTTTCAGGAAATATGTGACCGCTACGGCAAGAAGTACAGCTGGGACGTGAAGTCCCTCGTGATGGGCAAGAAGGCCCTGGAGGCAGCCCAGATCATCATAGACGTCCTGCAGCTGCCCATGTGCAAGGAGGAGCTGCTGGAGGAAAGCCAGGCGAAGCTGAAGGAGGTGTTCCCCAGGGCGGGTCTGATGCCAGGTGCGTGCCCTCGCTGTGCCACGGTTCCCTGTGTGCCTGTTACACACTTGTCTGAAAATGCTTTCTTCTCTCAGACTGTAGGCTCTCCAGACGCAATTTGTTATATGCTGTGATTCGATCTTGCTGTTTGAGGGGCTTCTTAAAATAATACGCATTGCTTTCACCGAGTCAATGAGGCCAAAAACGTTTGAATTTTGTTTGTGTCAGTGTTATATAAAGAACAGACTGACAAATCTCACAGGAAAGTGGGGCGAGAGATTAACCAAAGAACTTATATGCAAATATGCACAACCCATAGACACAGACAATAGTGAGGGGAAGGCCAGGGTAGGGGCAGGAGCTGGGTGGAGGGTCAATGGGGGCAAAACAGAGACATACTCTCAACAGTAGAAATACATTTAAAAAAATTGTATATAGCCCAGCCGGGTGTGGCTCAGCGGTTGAGTGTCGACCTAGGATCCAGGCGATCGGGGTTCGATTCCCGGTCAGGGCACATGCCCGGGTTGTGGGCTCGATCAATGACTCTCTCATCATTGATGTTTCTGTCTCTCTCACTCCCTCTCCTTTCCTCTCCCTAAAATCAATAAAGATATATTAAAAAAAAATTTATATAAAGATAACATTCATGACAGAATTGCTCCCAATGTGACTTTAACATGTGACATTGCCTTTTTCTTGACAAAATCAAGTCCAGGATGAATGTTTCAGCAATGATTCAAACTTGAGCAAATTGATGATAAACAGGCAGCTAAATCTCCCTGGAGGAGCTTAATTTTATTTTTTCCAGTTAAAGGCATCATTCATTTTTAATGTGCCTGTTTGCATGCCCCCACCCCTCTCTTTTCTTGTTTTCCATGAAAAGGAAAGTTGACTTTTCTCCCTTGAGGCTTGTTAGCTGAAAATCTATCAGAATTGCCCAATGTTTCTTGCTGAAAGTGAGAAACTCAAGAATGTTCTAGGTCACAGGGCCAGAAAATGCTTAAAAATGGAATACTAGTTAGGATTCTTCCAGGAAGAAAGGTGAGAGACAGTGGGGGGTGGGGGTGGGAGAGAAACATTGATGTGAGAGAGAGAGAGAAACATTGATGTGAGAGAGAGAGAGCACATCGATTGGTTGCCTCTCACACATGTCCCAACCAGGGCCTGGGATTAAGCCTGCAACCGGGTATATGCCCTTGGCTGGAATCGAACCCCCAGACCCTTCAGTCCACAGGCCAGTGCTCTAACCACTGAGCAGAACAGGCCAGGGCGAGTCACAGCCACTTCTGAATGACCTGTTGTATATATAACATCCTGTATTCGACTCCTCTAGCTGCCTCATAGGAGTGGGATCGCGCAGTATTTGTCCTTTGGTGTCTGGCTCGTTTCACTTAGCAACGTGCCCTCAAGCTTCATCCATGGCGTGGCACGTGTCAGAATGCTCTCCCTTTGTAAGCTGAATAATCCGTTGTAGGGATAGACCCATTCTGTGTGTTCATTCATCTGTGGATAGGCACCTGAGCTGTTTCCACGGCCCGGCTGTTGTGATTAATGCTGCTGTGAACCCGGCGGTGTAGATACCTCTGAGACTCTGCCTTCAGTTCTCTCGGGCACATGCCCAGACGTGGGGTTGTTGGGTTGCATGGCAGTTCTGCTTCTAGTGTTTTGAAGAACCATCACACTGTTTCCTACGGTGCCTGCACGATTTTCTTTTCCCTGCAACAGTGCACGAGGGCTCTAACTTCTCCACATGTCCAGTAACACGCTTTATTGTCTGTTTTTGTCTTTTTGGTGGTACCTATCCATCCTAGTGAGTGCAAAGTGTTTTCTCGCTGTGATATTCGTTTGCATTTTTTTAGTTATTAATGGTGTGGAGCATTGTTCCATAGGCTGTTGGCCGTCCGTATATCTTCTTTGGAGAAATGTCTTTTCAAGTCCTTCGCCCGTTGTTTTAAAAATAGGGTTGTTTGTTTTTTTCTTGTCAAATTCTAGGAATCTCTATATATTCTGGATATAAAGCCCTCATCAGATATGATTTGAAAATATTTTCTCCAGTTTCATAGGCTGCCTGTTGGCTCTGTTGATTGTGTCCTTTGATGCACAAATCTTTAAATTTGGTGCAGTTTCATTTTGCTATTTTTGCTCTTGCCTGTGATTTGAGTGTCATATGTAAGACATCATTACAAAATCCAGTGTCATCAAGCTTTCTCCCTCTGTTTTCTTTCAGGAATTTTATAGTTTTAGATTTTATGGTAAGTCTTTAATCCACTTTAAGTTACTTTTGGTACATGGTGTGAGGTACGGGTCTGATGTCATTCTTTGGCCTGTGGATATCTGGTTGTCCCAACACAGTTTGTTGAAGGGATGGTCCTTTTGCCCTTGGATGCTCTTGGCTCCTTTGTTGAAGACCATATATGTGAGGGTTTATTTCTGTGTTCTCTATCCCATTAGTCTGTATGTCTGTCTTTATGCCAGTACCACACTGTTTTGTTTCCTGTAGCTTTGAATATGTTTTGAAATCAGAAGGTGTGAGACCTCCAACTTTGTTCTTTATTTTCACTGTTGTTACAGGTATTCAGGGTTCCTTGAGGGCCTGTGCAAATTTTCTGGTGGATTTCTGTATTTTTGCAGGAAAAATGCCATTGGGATTTTGATAGGAATTATTTTGAATCTGGGTAGTATCGACATACTAACAATATCAAACCTTGCAGTCCATGAACATAGGATGTTTTCCCATTTATTTGTATGTTCTTTGATTTTAGCAACGTTTTCTAGTTTAAGTGTCCATGTCTTTCACCTTCTTGGTTAAGTTTATTCATTTTTGGTGCTATTGTAAATGTAATTAGTTTATGTTTTTTTCAGATTGTTCATTGTTAGGGTGTGGGAAATAAACTGATTTTTCCAGGTTGAGTTTTAGTTTTGAATTCTGCAGTATTGCTGAGTTTGCTTCTTCATTCCAACACTTTTCTGTGTGTGGATGCGTGAGGGTTTTGTGCATGTAAGAGCATGTCACCTGTAAGCATGTATAACCTCACTTCTTCCTTTCCAGTGTGGATGTCTTTTATTTACTTATTTCCTTGCCTCTTTGCTCTCGGTAGGACTTTCAGTGCTATGTTGGCTAAAAGTGACGAGAGAGACTGGTTATCTTGTTTCTGATCTCGAGGAAAAGGTTCTGGCTTTTTAAAATTGGGGATGACATTAGCTGAGGGCTTGTCATATGTGGCCTTTGTTATGTTGAGGTAGTTTTCTTCTGTTCCTAATTTGAGCATCTGTATCATGAAGGATGTTGAGTTTTGTCAAGTACTTTCTCAACATCAGTTGGAGATGATCATATAGCTTTTTCCTGCATTTTGTTAATATGGTACATCACATTGATTTTTTTATGTTGAACCATCCTTGCATTCCAGGAATAAACCTGGCTTGATCATGGTGCATGATTCTTTTAATGTGCTGTTGAAATCATTTTGTTGGTATTTTGTTGCATATATTTGCATAAGTGTTTATCAGAGATATTGATCTGTACTTTTCTTTTCTTGTAGTGCCCACGTCTGGCTTTGGTGTCAGGGTGCCACTGGCCTCATAGGTTGACTGTGGGAGTACACCCCTCTCTTCAGTATTCTGGAAGAGTTTGAGGGGTATTGGTGCAAGCTCTTCTTTAAATATTTGGTAGAATTCTCCACTGAAGCCGTCTGGTCCTGGATTTTCCCTTCCTGATGACTGACCCAACCTCTTTACTAGTTATAGTTCTGACCAGGCTTTCTATGCATTCTTTTTTTAAAAATTTATTGTATTGTTGAGAGTATTACAGATGTCCTTCATTTTCTATGCATTCTTCATGTGATCTTGAGGCGTTGTATGCTTCTAGCAATTGACCCGTTTCTTCGGTGTGATCCAATTTGTTGGCATAATCCTTTTTCATATCTGCCTTCAGTCCTTTTTTCCTTCTGTGACATTTTACTGTCTCCCCTTCATTTCTGATTTTTGTTGTTTGAGTGGTCTCTCTTTTTTATCACGGTCCATCTGAGAATTTGTCTCTACAGTTACTGTGTGACCTGGAGTCTCATGGCTTAACACACACACGCCCATGATATGTCCCCGTGCAAATTCCTTTTCTATCTAATCCTCTCGAGCCTTTCAAAGGGTCTCTAGAATTTTTGTCCCGTTGTCTAAGATTCAGGTTGAGGTATGTTCCACCACAGTTCCAAGAAATAGGATGTCCATCCGGCCAGCCTGGTGGTTTGGGTGGGATGCTAACAAGTCTATAGTAGGACATTTACCTGGTGCTCCAATCAATGTAGTGTCCTCACTGGGTATCAGTTAGAAAGGTGCCCATCATGGATGATCCTAGATGACAGTTAAACCCAGATACCTGCACCTTAGAAGTGAGCTAGGAGTTAGTGCTTCACAGAGTTAGTCCTGCAGAATTCACCTGGATGACCTGTCTTCCTGGACCACCCCTTACACACCAGAGGGTTGAAGGAGCCATTCAAATCTTCTTATTCGATGCACCTTTTTAGCATAAGAATTTTGTGTGTATTTATCTAAACTGTTACTAGTCTTACAGAGGAGAGGAAGCACCTTTTAGTAACTAGTTCCAAAGTCAGTCTTTGAAAACGTGAGGTCATTTCCTTACACCACACTCAGAAGGCAAACGAAACATGAGGAAAAAACTCAGATAACACCAGAAAAACTTACCACTGTCACTTTTCTAGATCCAGGGGTTCATTCTGTCCACTCAGCTTCATTCCCAGTGTTAAACTGTGGATAACATCATCCTTCACTTGTGTTTCTTTTCTTTCTGGAGGCACCTTCTGTAGCGTGCTTCAGGCTGCGGAAGTCACCTTGAGCTCATTAGCAAAGAAGGCTGTCAGTTAATTAATTCAACATTTTTCTGTGCTTTGAAGGTGAGAGCTGTGGCCCATGCAGGTGTTTAGCAAGTTAAATTGCAGGAATGGATGGCCTATTGCCAGAAGAAATCGTGCCTGAGTATATGCAGGGGTGTGTCCCTTCTGGGCCAGTCACCAGGGGTGTGTCTCCAATCACCAGGGAAATAGCCCCTGATTATATGCAGGGGCATGTCCTTCCTGGGCCAATCACCAGGGAAACAGCCCCTATTATATGCAGGGGCGTGCCCCTCCTGGGCCAATCAGCAGCCCCTGACTATGATGTCAGCATGCGCTTGTACTGTCTCATCAGCGCCTGAGAGTGTAGGGCTGACCCAGGGGGCGTGAGCAGCCCTGACACCACTAGCAGGACTGCTCACAGCCTGGAAGCCCTTCTCCACGCTTGTCCAGGTGGGAAGTACTTTTAACCCCTATGGTCTGTAGCTCTTCACCAGGTGACTTAGTGGTGAAATGTAAATGGATGGTCATCCACGGGTTTCATCATTTCCTGAAAATAGACATCTTTTAAATTGTGACAGAGAGCACCCTGGGTAGAAAATGGGATATTTATTCTGTTTATAAACAACCAGAGGGATATTCGACCTGCAATGAGGAAGGGCATGGAAGGGGCAGAGCCCGTCAGACATAAAGGGAACATCTCCCTACTGAGCTTCCTTCACCTCACCCCCTTTTACACACAACCCATGAGGTACTGGGGCCGTCTTCTCCAGGGACATAGTCACTCATGACAAAGGCTCAGATGCCAGCGTTTCCAGGTCTGCCCACAGACGGGCTAGTTTAGGTAACAGCTTCCACTGGTCACAGCTCCCACCTGTGCCCCGAGCCCACACAAGGGGGGATCCTTCCTGCCTTTCCCAGCTTCTGGGGGCCCCAGTGTCCCGTGGCTCATGGCTGCATCTCTCCAACCTCCGCGCCTGTCTTCAAGTGGCCGTCTTTCCCATGTTGCCTTGTCCTCTCCTTATATGGACAGTAGTCATTGGACTTGGGGCCCACCCTATAAATCCAAGACGGCCTGGGTGTCAGCATGGCCAGGCTCAGGTGAGGGCTCTCTTCTCTGCACCAGACAGCCTCTCTCTCACTGTGTCCTCACAGGGTGGACAGAGCTCTGGGGGCTCCTCCTCTTCTCGTAAGGGCACCAATCTCATCACAGGGCCCCACCCTCATGACCCCATCTAACTCTAATCCCTCCCAAAATGTCTAATGTCCCTTTGTGACCTCATCTTTAACCCATGCCTTACATACAAGTGTGTGTTTAACATCCAGATATTTGTGAATTTCCAGATACCTTTCACTTATTGGTGTCTGTTTTTATTCCATGTGATCAGGGACATACTTTGTGTGTTTTCAATTATTTTAAAACATTTTAGAATTGTTTCCTACCTGTGGACACAATGTTGTATCCACGTGTCTGTTACTAACATGGCCACCCTGACTCTCCTTTGAGTAGTAGGTATATAAGGCTCTCAATCCCTTTATTTTTAACCCGCGTGTTTATATTTCACATAGGTTTCTCACAGACACTATTTGCTGGGTCTCACCTTTATTTGTTTATTTTTCCATTCCGACAGTGTCTAACTCGGGCATATTTGTAACATTTATGAGGCTGTCCTGTAAGGTCCCTCTCTGCTAATTCTGTCAGCCTTGCACTTCGGTGTGCGACTCTGTGGACCACCTGCTTCTCCTGGTGTCTGCTTGTGTTGTTGGCTTCCTTGCAGGCATAGAGGTCCCTGGTTGGATACTGGACACTGAGTTTTACATCAGCAGAGGCCCCCTGTCCCTTTACCTTTAAGGAGTTTCCCGGTGCCCTCGCGAGGAGCTGAGGCCCACCCTTCCCGTGAGCATCTCACAGGACGGCTTCTCTACGGGCCCGGAACTCACAGCGTCACTGCCTGATGGCAGGTGTTGCCTGTGTGAAAACACGACTGTGTCTGTCTTTGCTGAGGCAACTGAGAAAGCAGGGACCTCGTGTGCTGCAGTGACAAACAGCTGTGATTATGTGATTAACATACTGTTTTAGTTGAACCCTGCGCTCTGTGTGGACTGGACATCCCTGTCATCATAATCAGCTGTGATGAGAGCTGGACAGCCCTGTCCCTTTCATCACGTTTCCAATAGGCTGTCCTCTCATAACTGCACCAGGAGTAATGGCATTAACCTTCGTGGCCCCGACTCGGCCTCATAGCTAACAAGGGCGTGGACGCTCCTTCCACCTGGCGACCTGTGCCGTTGGCTGAGGGAGGCAGCTTTATTACACTCTCTGCCCCTTACTCTGGTGCTGCCTCTGTCCCCCGACTGTGAGGCCGCCTCCCGATTTCCTCTCCCAGCAGTGGGAGGGGTCATCCGGTCATCCTCGGGCTTTTGTAGAACATAGAGTTCCCCGGAAAACACCAGGACCTAGTCCTTGCGTATTCATGGCTCCAGAAACAAAGCTGGTCTCCAAGGCCTCTGCAGGTCTCCACCTCCCCAGCCCAGGGTCCACGCTTTCGTAGGACAGGCCCAGCAAACCCAGTGTCCTTTCCTTCCAGGGACATTGCCTGAGGTCCTTGGGGAACAGCTAAGGCCCAGGTCGCTGAGTTGTGTTTTGTTTTGAATGGGGCCATTTGGGAGCTGATGGTCCCCCTGAGATGGTATGTGTCAGGTCAGATCAGATCCTTCCTGGGCAGAGGCATCCACGTGTTGGGGTTTCCGAGCCCGCTGAGGGGCCGTTCCCCCGATTCTCTGGCCTGTCCCCCTCCTCATTAAAGCCTGTCCCCCTCCTCACTGAGGCCTTTCCTCACCTCCCCAGGGGTGGAGAGGCTGATCCACCACCTGCGAGAGCACCGTGTGCCCATGGCCGTGGCCACCAGCTCGGGCTCCGCGTCCTTCCAGATGAAGACCAGCGCGCACAGAGAATTCTTCGGCCTATTCGACCACATCGTCCTGGGGGACGACCCCGAGGTGCGCAGGGGCAAGCCTGACCCAGACATTTTCCTCGCCTGTGCCAAGAGGTTCTCCCCACCTGCTCCTGTGGAAAAGGTACGCACAGCAGGGGTTGGGTGGTGAGTCAGGGAGGAAGGGCGACGTTGCGGGGGTGGGGGTGGGGGTATTGTCAGGGGACACTCTCGAGGTGGGGTTTGTCTGTGTTGGGTCCTGTGTTTGAGGTGTTGTGGGGGCATTAGTCAGGGAGTAGCGATTTCCTGAAAGGTTTCTCACACCTGCTACCCAGGGACCCCGAGTCTGGATGACCGTGTTTCTTACACAAGTCACAGGCTCAGGGGAGGTGACTCAAAACCTTCCACAGGCAGTGAGGGTCCGGGGCACTTGGAATGACCTGTTCTTTTGGTCGAGGGCCCAGCTTACTGCATGGGACCTATAAACGCAGGTGTAACTGTGTGACTGGAGGGCCATTCTTGGATTCTGACCCCAGCTGGGCGTCCTACCAGTGGGAATGCTGCAGTGTTTGTCCCCACTCCACTGGGACACGGTGCCTCACAGCTGACCCTAAATACTGACTTTCCATGGACAGCATCTTCTGCATAATTTACCTGTCATCCTGCTGTGTACAAATAAGCAAACACCACACCACCTCTGAATGTGCCTTCGCCATCGGCCCGAGAATGGGAGATGGGGCAGTGTTAACACTATTCAGGGAGGTGTTTTCCAGGTGCCGACCTGTGTTGACTTCCCTTCAGTGATAAGACAGCTTTCCCTTGTAGAGAAACCTCAGGCAAGGGACCTACAGCCATTGAATTTTGGGGAGGCTTTGCTGTTGGGAAGATATGGTGAGTTGAGAAAATGCCTCTTCCTACAGCTGTTGATGCTCAAAATGTCTTCAGTTCAGAGCAGTCCTTAAGGCCTGTGGCATGCTCTGGACCCCTCCAGCACCAAGAGACCCGGGCTTCCTTTCCTAGCCTCCAGGGCTCCTTTTCTGCCCCCCAGTGCTCACCGTCCAGCTGCACACCAAGGCCTGTGCCCACAGAGCTCTCCCGGCCTCCTCCTTTCTGCGGGACCACCTCTGTTCTCAAGTCCTGCCTTCACCCCAGCTGGTTCACCTCCCACGTGGCCTCAGGGCATATCGCTTCCCAGGATCCCTGGTCCGGTTCCCACTTTCACCAGCTGCTCCCATGGCTGCCCCAGGGCCCTCGCGTCCCGTGGGAGCATCCAGTACTGTGATCCAGGTTTTCACCTTCTCACTCTTGGCTCCTGTGCCCTCCAGCCCTTGAGGCCTCTTATCCCAGGGCTGCCTCTCTCTTCCCAGTTCCTCCCAGTCCCTGCCCCCCTGCCTGGCTGCCCTGCTCTGTTCCTAGTCCAGATCCCCCCCAGTGATGGTGACGGCCTCAGTGCTGAGAACCTCCGGGCTCCTTACCTTCCAGACCTTGTGCAGTGTGGCCCCCTGCTGGTTGCACCGTGGACATGACCCACCACGCATGCCCCTGATTATGGGAGGGGTTGTGCAGCCTTCATAGATTTTGCCCCAGTCATAGACAAATGGACTGTGCAGCCACTGTTAGGCCTAGAACACATATCAAAGGCACATATCTCACTCTTGGCTCACGGGCCCCTGGAATGCTCCATCTCCCAGTCATGGGAAATGTCATTCTTTCTAAATTAAACCCCTCCAGCTATAGTTTAATTAAGCTCATCTGTCCTGCTGGAGACGGAATCCAGATATACTTTAACCGGCCTGGCAGAGTGAAAAGAACATTGAATTCTGGTACCCGAGCTCTGTTCCTGAGTTTCCTGTCCTGCCTGGGTGACCTTGAGTTCACCTCTGAACTCTTGGCCCATGTCCTGTGCCCGTGACAGGAGAGGGCTGGGCCCACCGCTGTCCTGGCTCGGACACTCTGTGGCCCCCGTGTTGGTTGGGAGTGTGTCCTGTGCCAGGCTGTAGAGGTCAGTGTGGGGAGGGCCGGGCTGGTCCCCCAGGGAACAGGAAACTATTTAGAGAGAAAGAGGCAAAGTTGAACCGGTGAGACTCTTCACTAGCTGGATGTGCCAGGTGGAAACTGTCTGAGGTTTCAGTTTGAGTGAGGAAACACTCCCTGCTTTTCTCTGTGTGAGACACAGGCTGTACTATTTTAGCTCCTATCTTTTAATGGTTTCATCGCCTGTGAGGAATAGGGGAAGCCTTCCCGGTGACTCTGGAAGATTCATTCTTTGGTTTCAGTACATAGACAGGCCTTCTGGGAATATTCATACAATATTGAGGCCTTAGGGGTCCTTAGAGGTGCATTAGGTCAGGGGAATCAAGGCAGAGGAAACTGGAGAGTTTTACAGGTGCTTCACAATGTAGACATAGCTTTGCAATTCTGCTCCTGAGGAGGGGAGGGCAGGTGCTGTGCATCACTGAGCATCGAGTCCCGTGGGGAGCCTGGGGTGTGCGGCCACGGAGACCCAGCATGGGGTTCCCCTCCCCCGTGTGCTGCCTGGTGTTGGTTTCTGCGTTGTGTGTGCTGCTCTGTGTCATGTCTGTGATAGCAGCTGCTGGTGGGAGGCCCCACACGTCCCATTTCCTGCAAACCTCCCCTCCTGCACCCCCCACGTTCCAGCCACCGCCTCCTGTGCACTGGGCTCTCAGCTTTCAACAACGGCAGGTGCTGCTTCAGGGTGTCCACATGTCTGAGGCTGAATGCTCATTTGCTGATGTGACGGGCAGCCGTCCAGCTGAGATCCTGTAGACATCTTTGACAACCTCGCAGGGAAGTGGGTGTGTGGGAGGAAGGAGAAGGGGTGTCAGGTGCCGCTGGTGGAGTGTACCCACCCAGGGCTCTGTTGCTCTTTCTGGGGCTGAACTCCCGTCACTCCTGATCTGTCAGTTGCATGCCCATGGCAAGGGGCTTTTGTGCAGGCATCCAAACAAACGGGCTCGTCCGTCTGCCCAGCATTCCCTTGAATCATTTTGAGAGCTCTGGCCAGACGCATGGCCAAGCACACCTCTCAGATGGCCTCTCCTTGTGTGAGCTGGGCAGGTCCCCTCTTCCTGCTCAGTAGCTGCTGCCCTGCTGCTCCTGTGCCCTGTGCTGTCGGCCTCCCTCCATCCCTGAGTGGCCACATCCTTCCTGGTTCAGAGCACAGCCTGTGGTTGAGTAATAATTCTAAACTGGGGGGACGTGATGGATGGACCTCACAGAAGCCGGGAACCTGCGCCTCCTTGAGAAATGTGAGTTTCAGGAAGAGTACGTGCCAGTCGTGCCCGTCCTGGAGCTGTAAACACCACCAAGCTTTCCTCGCCATCCGGACAGCCCTCCTGTCCTGTCCTGGAACCATCTGCAGGTGCACAGAGCCACCGGGCTGCACATGCTCTCAGAGGAGAGTGGATGTGGCAAGCCCTTTGTAAGGGCCACAGTTTCCCAGCTGCCTGCCTTCCCTCTCACCTGCCTGCCATGCTCTCCGGAAGGAACCACTCACAAACGCAGAGCTAAAGTGGCTCCCAGGCCTGCAGCCAGGCACAGTTCCCCACAAGGGATCCACAAAATCTCTCACTCGGCCCCAGCCCAGTTTTTACAAGGGGGCTGCACAGACCTTCAGCATCCTCAGAGAACATAAGGAATATCTCCTCCCCGCCCCAGAAAAGGTCACTGGACATGTAAGTGCACGCCCACGGTCCCAGATACAGCAGTTGGGACATTTACAATAAGGTCAGGTCATAGCTTTAAAAGACGGGGGCAGCGATATCACCCACAGAGTCTCTGAATGAGACCACTAAGAACACAAACCCGGATGGTCTGAGCAGACTCACTTCCATCTCAGACAGAAACCATGGTCTCCCTGGAGATGCAGAGAGAGAGCTTGATCAGAGCTGGGGTTCAGGAGTTCTCGGGAAGTTGGCCGTGGGACTGTCTGCCTGTCCAAGACTCCCCTGTTTCAGCTCTGACAGCCCCGTCTTGGGCAACCAGCTCACTCTGTGAAGGTCGCCCAGTAGTCTCATGGTAGCAGGACCTGCAGTAACTCATTTAGTTCTCAACTCCGCCCTGTGGGGTGAGCCAGCTAGCGACTCGACTCATCGTAGCCCTGATGGAAATGGGGGGAGAGAAGGGGGTAGGAAGGAAGGAAGGAAGGAAGGAAAAGTCAGTGTACCTGCTGTAGAACAGACCACCAGCAAAAACTGTGTGCCTGGGTGTGTGTGTATGAGAGAGAGACTGTGTGTCTGTGTGTGTTGAGCTCCTAGTGTTCAACGGCCCCCACAGCTGGTGTCCCTGAGCCTTTCCCGGTCACCAGCATGTTGGACGCCAGCCACTACACTGGTCATAAGGCGGGGAGACACTTATGATAAAAGGCTGGAAAAAGAGCTGAGGGGACAGTGGAAGGCCCCCCCCCCCCGCATCCTGGGAGTTCAGGGTCACGTAAGGAGAGCAGTGGGACATGGGAGCACATCAGAGTGGCGACAGGAGGGCCCTGCTCACAGGTGTCTGGCCCTCACAGAGTATTAATCGAGAGACTGAGTGAAGCTGCTCTCACATGCAGTATGCGGGGTTGCAGGGCCTCAGGGGATTCTTGGTGCCTGTTTTCCTGGGATGGGGGTGCCACAGCCATGGCACTTGGACCCACAATTGAGTGGAGCTCGGGTCTCTGCCTTGGAGCCTGTCTTGGTGGGAGACCTGCCTTGGCACGTTCCCGTGGTTGCACACTCGGGAGCTCCCCAAGAGCACCGTGCACAGATGCCCCATTTTACACGTGCCTGTGCGTGAGCATCAGTGACCCTAGGAAAAAAGCCAGTTGACTTCATAGAGGAGAGAGATGCCCACAGGCACCACCTTCTGGTGCTAATGACAAGGACTTGTGTCCCCTGACGCTGGCACACGCAGGGACTGAACTTTTCATTCACATACCCTAACCGTTTAATTCCTGAGCTCAAACACTACCAGCTCCGAAGTTACTTAAAAGCGTGTTCCCCCCGCCCCCCAATTTCCTCTCATGCTCAGTTACTGAATGAACAGAGTTTTGTGATTCGAATAAAAAAGTTTTAAACCTAGGAGCCCGCCTGGCCACCCAGCTGCACCTAGTTTGGATTTTGCCTTGGGGGCAGCTGTGGAAGCCGCCCCCTAATGTAACGGGTGTGTGGGACACAGTGTGCTCTCCTGACCACAGTCCCTAACCTGGAAGGACAGTCTCTTCATGTCCGTCTCCATCTGCACGAACCCAACCGGCGGAGATGAGGTGATAACCCTGGTCTAGAGTCTGCTGTGGACAAGGCCGTCTCAACCTTCTGTCTCTCCCTCACCCCACAGTGCCTCGTCTTTGAAGATGCTCCCAATGGGGTGGAAGCGGCCCTTGCTGCTGGGATGCAGGTGGTGATGGTCCCTGACGCAAACCTGAGCCGAGACCTGACGACGAAGGCCACTGTGGTGCTGGCTTCCCTGCAGGACTTCCAGCCCGAGCTCTTTGGACTGCCACCCTATGCATGAGAGGCCTGCCATGCCGCCCTACCTGCTGCGCTCCTCTGAGCCTGGCCCCACCTACAGTGCCCAGCAAAGAGCAGGGGAATCCCTCCCACATCGCCCTGTGGACAGTCCTAGCCTCAGGACTCCTGCAGTTTCTGTAAATGTTAGCAAACCCCAACCTGACCCTGGAGAAAAACCACACAGAGACAGCCCAGAACATAGGTCCACTCTGTCACCTGAGTCACCTTGGAAGGATTGTATGTGAGCAGTAACATACTAGCTGTATACAGGAAATATGTGTACATACATGCATGTACACGCTTGCATGTGTGTATGTACCTGTATATACATACGCATTCCTATGTATGTGCAACATTCCCAAGACAGATGAAGTTATATTTTTCTACACCTTGACCAGCACATGTAACATATGTACATGGATATGGATACACTCTAATGTGTATATATTGTATGTGTGTACATACTCTGTATTTATATCCATTTGCGAGGCTCCACGCATCCATGTTGATCTTAACCTGCTGTGGCCACTGAGAGCAGAGAGGTGGCCTTTTTTCTGAGATGTAACCTGAGTGGGGAACCTTCTATGGATGAGCCTCAGGAAACCAGTGTCCCCATGAGCACACTAACACTCTGTGTCCTCAAAGAACCTCTGCGGCCCTCTGCTGGGAGACTGGCTAAGAATCATATTGTCTGTAGAACATAGCTCTGGCCTGCATCTCATACCCGGGCTCGTCTCCGCATTGCCGAAAGCTCTCTACCTCAGACAAGTCACCTCTTTCCCTTAAGAACACTTATTTTTCTGACGCGTCCTTGGATGTAAAGATAATCTGACTTCAGGAGATGTACTTGGTATCACTTAGAGCCACAGCACACCTTTGGGATAATTCATCAGACATTATACTTTGGCCATGAACCCCTTTTTAATATGTGCTCCGCCTTTTGTGATTTGAAAGGCATTCAGATGGGAAAATGCAATCATGGGGCGTCCCTACTTCCTACACCTTCCATGTGGGCTCTATCTTTGTCATCAAACTCATTTTCTACTCTAAGTTGCAGAAAAACCGTAGCAACGTCTATGATGGTCTGGCGGGGTGATTGCAGGTCAGGGTGGCCCCTGCTGTGGACCAGTTTTGCCTGGTTCAGAAATTCCTTTTAGCATTTCTGATTGCTGGAGACGCGTCTGTTCTCTGAATTCCCTTTCCATCGACTGCTTGTAACATCTTACTGGTTCCCTCACCGGTTAATTTAATGGAATAAAAGTCTTGACACCTGTTCAGGTTATATTGGTGTGAAATTATGATTTTTTTTTACCTTTTTCTCTAAAAAAACCACTATCCTCTAAGAAATGGAAAACGTAACTGTGAGTCATTGACCATTTTTCTTAAACAGCACTCATACTGTATAGTGTCATAGTGGAGTGTAGACAGGATTGTCTGTTTTACCCTGTGGGGTCGTGGAGTGTAGACAGGATTGTCTGTTTTACCCTGCAGGGTCCTGGAGTGTAGACAGGATTGTCTGTTTTACCCTGTGGGGTCGTGGAGTGTAGATAGGATTGTGTCTTTTATCCTGTAGGGTAGTGGAGTGTAGACGACATTAAGTGGAAGAGTTAATAGTAAACCAAATCAGAGCAAAACAAAACAGGGTAGATCTTAGGGTACTTGTCTAGTTAAACTTGAATCATAAAAATATTTGCATTGGGTTCTTGGACCTTTTCCCAGGGCCAGGCTCGCATCAGGTGTGTGACGAAGGATAGGCAGGGATGGGAGACTGGCAGCCAGTCCATGCTGTGGCCCAGTCTCATTTGGTGGCTCCTTGAATCCACTGAATTTTCCTTGCATCTTTTGACCAAGTTGTCTTTGAAGCATTACGTACATACCCCTCTTTTGCTGCTTCTCCACCCTATGGCGGGTGCCTGTCTTGTTCAAAGCCCTTTCAAGACAGCAATCCTGGCCCCTCCCTGTGGAAGCTCCGTATTAAAGTCTTGCTTTTGTCCACTGCCACAGCCACGAGTCCCAGTTTCACGTGGATTTCTATAGCACTGTGTGTGCAATGAGTATTTTTATGTTAAAGTATCTCCAATTATTTACCAAAATGCCAGCAATGTATTTCCTTAGGGGATGGAAATTATAAAGAACTATTTAAGAATCCTAATAGTATCTAATCTCTTAATAAAAAACCAGGCCTTGGGAAATGTAGTCATATATATTTAATTACATAAGACCTTGTAATAGGCATGGTGAATCCATAATAATATTATGCAAAGCCACTGAAAGTGGTGTATTTTCAAAATCCACGTAGGGGGAGAATGGGCATGCCTTCCATATTTTAAGTCTGAATAAGTGAAAGGTAGATATTTAACTGATATGAAGGATACCTGTTTCTCTAAGTCAATGCTGTCCTGGGTGGTAAGTTGACACATTTAAAAGCCAGGAACAAGCAAAAAAGGGAATCCTGCTCTCTGTAAATTTTTATCATTGTTCCAGGAATTGCTTTCCCCTCTGCAAAAGGCTGTTCTCCACACTCCCCATCCCCCTACCACCCTCACACACCCAGTGAGAATGGAAATGGGCTGCCTGACCTCCAGGGTGATGAAAGTCGCCCTTTTGCCCCTGGTTAAATGTTCCCAGTGTCCTGTTCACTCCCTCAGCTGAGCTGTCAACACTCACCTGCCCTTCTCCGGCCACAGCTTCCTCCCAGGAATAGTTCAGAACATACCCCAGGAGTTCTGGGGAACAAAGACAAGCAGCACCCAATTCCCCTGATGGTTTTGTTTTTCATCATTGCAAAAGCGGGTGGATGGCCTGGCTGGCATGGCTCAGCAGTTGAGCATCAATCTAGGATCCAGGAGATTGCAGTTCGATTCCTGGTCAGAGCACATGTCTGGGTTGCAGGCTCGATCCCCAGTCAGGGATGCGCAGGAGGCAGTCGATCAATGACTCTCTCTTATCATTCATGTTTCTACCCCTCTCTCCCTTTCCCTCCCTCTCTCTGAAATCAATATATTTTAAAAAACAAACAGATGGACGTGGCCCTCACTGCCCCGAGCCCATGCAGTGTGTCATTTATAGTGTGGGACACACAGCAGGGAGTTATACACATAAAGGCACAATTGCAAATTGTTATAAAGGCTGCAAAGGAAAAGTAAACACTAAGACAGCAGCAGTGGGCTCAGATTTAAACGTAGGGTCTCTTTCTAGTTTAAGCCTATGATTTTCCCCCCCAAAGTCTCATTTTTTCATCATTATAAACCCTTTGTAACAGAAGTTAGTAAACAATAGCTATTAATTTCCACCCCACCATAATGGGATGGACTTTGAGAATTTTATCGGTTCATTGACAATTTTGAATGTTTTTCTACCCACCAGCAGTACTAGCGGGTAGAGTCCTCTCCTAAACCTTTACTTTGTTGCAGTAAGTCAACTGCAATAAAGTATCAAAGCGAACACTTCCTCTAATCCACACATTTCCCCTCATTGTAACTATGTTGCAAAGGAGATTTCAAACACTTTGAAAATAAAAGGAAGCCACTACCTGGGACACCGGGGTCTCTGAGCATGATTTATATGACCAGTGTGACTTCCCCCTATGCTGCCAGCTTAAGTGTCGCCCCCAGACGCCCTCCCTGCAGGTTCGCTCATCTGGGCCAACAGCCTGCTGCACCACAGCCTGCCAGCCTCACATGGGGGACGCGCACGCTGCAGAGGAATTGGGGAGGGAAGGGGGTAGATGTGAAGGTCGCGGAGGGACGTGTGTCATATACACACCCACATATCTGTGTGGAGATAACATCTAAAACCCATCTCTCTCTGTATTTCACACCCGTATCGATTCTGCATCCACATATATGGGTCTCCTTTGGTACATTTCTGTCAAAATACCTCAGAGGGAGTTGGGTGTGGCCCTCTGTGCGATCCGATTGTTTAGCATTAAAGAGAATATCACTCTGTCTGCACACCGTCTCTCTGGTAGGAAGCGTTAAAATTATGCGTCAGGCTTGTTCCTGCAGCTCTTCACCCTCCTTAATCGTATATCTGCAGAGAGCGCCCAGATCTGGCATGGAAAAGGGGCCTCGTAGCCTCGTGGACTGTTCTGCGCCCTTTACCTGTGAGCTTTGAGGGTGCGTTAGGCATCCTTCTTAAGTCCTCTCTCTCTGTTGTGTCTCTGTCTCTGTGTCATATCAAATTCATTGATTCGAACAGGGGTGGGGAACCTGTTTTCTGCCCAGGGCCATTTGGATATTTATAACATCATCCGCGGGCCATACGAAATGATCAATGTAAAAATTAGCTATGAAAAAATCTCCTAGATGTATCGGATTTCGCGTCCCCGCCTGCAGCTGCCTTGGCGGGGCCAGACTGAAGGATTTCGCAGGCCCTATAGGGCCCGCCGGCCAGACGTGCCCCACCCCTGGACTAGAATGAAAGAGAAAAACAAAAGGAGTGGATTTAAAGGGAGGACTTGTTCCTTCCCTTTCAGATGGTTGTGTAAACATATTTCTGTACCATTTCCTTTGTAACCCAACCCCAAACAGCCAAGACAATTAGAACCAAGGCCCTATAGAACCAAGGAAGGAAACATCATCTTTGGAGAAGCCAGGGAACCCCTAGGACCGGATCACAGTGTGTGCAGAAAGGGGGCCAGGCGTGGGAGGGGTGGGGGGAAGGGCCCGGGACAGCAGGAGCAGGCGTCCTCTCCGTGGGACTTGGGCAGGGACGGCAGAGCTCGGAGTGATTCCAGGTAGGCAGCAGGCATTAGAAGGAAAAGCAACGATTCCTTGCCTAGATGAGTGAGGCCAAGGTCGAGGGGTGGGCCTCGGAAGCCTCCTCACATCACACTTCAATCATGGGGTTGTGCGGAAGTGACAAGAAAACGCCAACAGTTTGCCCGGAGCCGACTGTGCGTTTGGCAAAGGGAGGGGATGTCAAGGTGTGTCACAGCCGAGCAAGGGCTCATCTTCTCCTGGGGAAGACACCATCAGGAGAGGTGAGCTCATGGAGACTTTCTGACGTGCACACCTCCCTGTGAGCCAGAGAGGGGCCCCCGCAGACCCACAAAGGTCAAGAAATCCCTAAAGATGCAGCCTGAGCTCAGGCTCCCCCACTGTTGCTCACCCTACGTGTCCCCCCAGAAATGCAGGCTGAGCTCAGGCTCCCCCACTATTGCTTACCCTGCATGTCCCCCCAGAAATGCAGCCTGAGCTCAGGCTCCCCCACTGTCCCCCGAGAAATGCAGCCTGAGCTTAGGCTCCCTCACTGTTGCTCACCCTACGTGTCCCCCCAGAGGTGCAGCCTGAGCTCAGGCTCCCCCACTGTCCCCCCAGAAATGCAACCTGCGCTCAGGCTCCCCCACTGTAGCATATTGGCTGGGGTAGCCCAATTTCAAGGAACATTTCTTTGCATGTTCTGGATAACAAACACTTGGTCTCAACGGGTGTGAATTGCCTTTTAATCAATCTTGAAGAGCGGATTTATTTTTGAAGTGAAGTTTATGATGTTCCCTTTTATGTTGAGCGCTAGGTATTTGCCTGGGAAATCTTTACCTCCCTCTGTTTCCTTCTAGAACCTTCCTAGCTTTAGGCTTCACATTTAGGTCAGATCTCAATTAATTTCAGTGTAACGTCTGTGTAAACAGGGAGGTACGGAATCAAAGTTTATCTTTATCCATATGTCTGTCCAATTGTTCCAATTCTACTTGTGGGAAAAAAACCCCTATTTCCCCCCATTAATTTCCTTGACAGCTTTGTTGAAAATCAGTGGATTGTTTAAGGGTGAGATGTACTTCTTTTTTTAAAAAAAATATAATGTTTGAATTGACTTTATTAGGGTGACACTGGTTAATAGAATTATATAGGTTTCAGGTGTGCAATTCTATAATAAACCGTCCGTATATTGTGTGTCCGCCACCCCAAGCCAAGTCTCCGTTAATTCCTTGACCCTTCTCACCCTGAACCTCAAATCCCCTCCCCTCTGCCCTCTGCCAGCCTGTTCTCCGGGACTTTCTTTTCAAAACAATCGGCCTCAACAAAACACCAGTCTTAAGCCAAGTCCACATTCCTGGGGGGGGAACTTGTGGTGTGAGGGTGGAGGGTGGAGCCCTCCTTCAGAACCCAGACACAGCTCATCCTGACATTGGGCAGGGAAGGTGGAACTCCCCCCCCCCCCGAGGCCTCCCACACGGGCGTTTGCCTCCCACACCCACCCTAGCTGATGGTTTTGGTAAAGAATGCCTGAGCTGAGGTCATCCCGGAGGTCCGCTCCCAGTCCAAACCCTTGCTTGTGCGTGTGCAGGAAGGCCGATCACACAGGGGCTCACTGAACCCCCACCTCTCATCAGTTTGTGCGGGAGCCGGGGCTGCACCCATGCCTGAGAGTGGACGACCTCCCATCGTCCCACAGCCTGTTCCACGCATCCTCAGTACCACGGGTGGCCTGGGCGGGTGGGGCCCGTGGCTGTCTGTGGGCCAGAGCACAGCGCCCTCTAGGGGAAGCTCTCTGCGCTTGTCGTGGGCACGGTGCTGGGTTGAGAGCCAGGCTGCACTCGGGCTTTTCCAGTTCAGCCCCGCGTTTCCTCCTGTCGTCATCACAGAGCCCTTCATTCAAGCCCCTTGTGCCAACGTGCTCTGGGACCCGCTTGGGCACAGGAGGGTCTTGGTTTTCTTTGGCTGTCATTCTTGTCATCCAGCCGGCAAACATTGACCGAAACAGCAAGGGTAGAAGGTGTGGGCGACCTTGGCTGCAGGACCCCTGCTGAGCCTTGTTATTTCCTAAAGATGCTTTGTTTAGATTCCAGGATACAGAGCAATGAGAGCCAACGGTGGAAATAACTCGTGTTCTGGCCAGGACTCCTCACGTATTTGACACCATGAGTGAAAATAAATTATTGTTTAAAAAATTCATCTTTATTGTTGACAGTATTACAGATGCCCCCTTTTAACGCCATTCATCCCTCCACCCTGCGTCTGCCCCCCCAGACCTTCCCCACACTATTGACTGTGTCCGTGGGTCATGCATATCTATACCTATAGGTTCTCCGATTAATCTCCTCCTGGCCCCCCCACCCCCTTCCCTCTGAGCTCCCTCCGTCTGCTCCGCGCTTCCACGTCTCTGGACCTATTTTGTTCATCACTTTATTTTGTTCATTAGATTCCACACAGGAGTGAGATCCTGGGGTACTTGTCTTTTCTATGCCTGGCTTGTTTCACTCAGCATAAGACTCTCGAAAACCCTGCCCAGATTCTGCATTGAGTCTTTCTTCCTCCTGAGCGGGACATGGGGACTTGGGGAGCCCCCCTCCCCCACAGAGAAATCGGTCTAGCGTTCATTTCAGATTTGCTTAGAGCAGCTCTCCTGCAGCAGGCGCCGGGTCTCCACCATCCCCCCAGCCAACGAGTGTGGGGGAAATTCGGGTGAGATTAAACTGCCAACAGAGACGCTAAGTGAAGGCTATTGATTTAGCGGGCGGCCGTGAGCAGGCCTCCCCTGGAAGGTGGCCAGGAAAACGCCCTGTCCGGTTCCGGAAGTACAGGAGGCAGCTTCTCTCAGCACCGTAATCTTTTCAGTGCGAGTCTCCGCAGGTATTGTTCCTGATGATGTGCTCAGTGAGAAATCTATCACGAGGTCGAAACCGGCTCCAGCAACTGATATCAGTCTCCCCATCAGCTCCGTGGATTGAAAGGCATTGACAGCCAGCTCCCCACCCTGCCCTTGGGTGCCTGGGGGCACCCACTGCCATGAAGGACCCCGCTGCTCATATTACATCAGTGTTCAGGGGTCCCCTTGCCTCAAAACAATGCTGTGGGACAGGCACTAGAAGTACTTGTTATGGGCTCATTTGCGTGTCCCCCCCCAAAGGTCCTATGTGAAGCCCTAACCTCCAGGGCCTCAGAATGGGGCTGCATTTGGAGATGAGCCTTTAAAGAGGACATTTAGGTAAAATGAGGTCACTAGGTGGCCCTGATCCTATAGGACTGGGGTCCTTGTAAGAAGAGAAGATGACACAGACACACAGGGACGACGCTGTGAGGACATGGGGAGGAGGCGGCGCCTACACGCCAAGGAGAGAGGCCTCAGGAGGCCCCAACGTGCCCACACCTGGGTCTTCTGGCCTCTAGAATTGTAACAAAACAAATGCCTGTCTCTTAAGCCTCCCCACCTCTGCTACTAGGCTCTGGCAGCCCCAGCTGACGAGTCAGAGGCTAATGGGATCTTCCCAGCTGTGGCAGGTCTGTAAGTGCCACCTGCCCCTTCCTACCTGTTTCATCTGGTGACTGGCAGCCACTCGGTGCCTATTAGACCTGAGTGTCACCTGTGACCATAGCGCTGAGCACCGTAGACAGCTTTCTCCAGGACAGCTGATTCCTCTAGTTCCATTCCTCACCTGTTTCCCCCACATCTCTACCTCCACTGGGTCCTTCAGCACCCCTGGTCCTAGCTGACTGACCCTGGGTACGCTGAGGCCTCTCATTCTAGCTCACACAGCTCACATGTCTGTGGGATCTCGTCATTACCCAGTGATTCAATGAGGGGGTCTAGAAGCCAGACTTTTTTTTTTTAAAAGAATTTTTTATTTTGTTTCATGACAATTGACACACAATATTATATTAGTTCCAGGTGTGCAACATAGTGATTAGACATTTATATAACTTATGAAGTGATCACCCCAGTAAGTCCGGTACCCGCCTGACACCTAATTATTCCAATATTATTTGTTGCAATGACGCCTGGGACTTGCCAGTAATGAGCCTTGTCTTGTCTCTGTCGAGGCGTCTGTGCTCGGTAACACCTGCTTATGCCTTTCACCTTGGATACAAAGTGACGTGCGTCTCTCCCTCCTTCAGAAGATACTTGTATCATTTTCCCGCATTGCCAGTGCAGCGTGGAAGAGCTCTCCTCGGGTAGGCTCAGAGGACGTCCGTCAAGGCATGCGGTGACGCGTACGCGCATGGTTGGTTCTGTGCACAGGTTTCCTTGTTCAGTCCATGGCAGGAGCGTGTGAGCGGCACCCTGGACCTGGCCTTGTTAGGTGGTGGCTCCAGGCCACGGCTGCATCTCAGTGACACAGCTCAGGTGGGAGACCTGCAGGGAATGGAGGAGGTGGGGCAGGGCTGCACGGCAGGATGAGCCGACCCAGTCTGCTGGGAGCGTCCTGGCACGAGGACCTGTGCAACCTGAACACAGCCTGTCCCGCTCATGCCTGGCTTGGGCGACATGGGCACCCGAGGGAGTGCAGTGAGGGTTTCCAGAAAACCAGTAGAAACACGGAGTCAGCCTTCCGCTGGTGAGCATTTGCAGGGTTAGCAGGTCTCCTAAGGAAAGGCTGGGGGGATTTAGGCATGGAAATCCCGGCTGCGTGGATGGAGCTGTGGATCAGAGCTGCTTCGTAGAGGAGAGAGAACCTCAGGTTTCCATCTCAGACAGACCAGGGTCCCCCTGCCCGGCACTATTGGCATTTGAGCGAGATCCTGCTCTGATGTGGGGCGTCCGTCCTGTGCACTGTGGGATGTTGAGGAGCATCCCTGGTCTCCACCCTCTAGATGTCATTTGCACCTTCCCTAGTGGTGGAGACCAAAAATATCTCTAGACATTGCCACATGTCCCCTGGGTGGGCCACGTCACTCATGATGAGAACCCCTGAGGTAGAAGGAAGGAATGGCCCCACGGAGAGTGTCAGCACCATGGACAGGGCCCAGGGTGCTGCACTAGGTAGCCCTGTGCTTCCAGCTCCCAACTGTAGAGGCGGAGCTGGGTGTCTGACAGCTGATAGGAGGGATGGAGACCCAGCTCCAGGGAGAGCATCGTGTGACTAATTTACAGTGACTGCCCAAAGCAGAGGATGGGGGGATGGAGGCAATTCTCTCTCTACCCTGGGCCGCATGACCCAGGAGGGAGGGGAGGGGTGCCCTGACTCCTTGGGTCTCAGGAGAGAGTGGAGGGGTGCTCTGACTCCTTGGGCCTGCTTTCCAACTGGACGAACCCTGCTCCCTGTGAACAGAAGACCCCCTGGCCCTGCTGGTGTGGTCCCTTCCCTTTGCTGCCCTGCATGAGGCAGGGGCTGGGGCCACTAGCCCAGGCAGGCTAGTGGGGCCACTGCAAAGTCTGGCTGGAGATAATTGCACGTTTATAGTTCTGAGAGGTTACGTAATATGTACCCCCACTTCCATATGCGAATAAAACAGCCTCAGTTCTCTCAGAGCACAGAGGCTTGTGGGGCGGTGGACACATTAATTCAGAACTTCAACAGAAATCCCTAAGTGAGTTGTGCATGGTGTACCTTCCCTTTCACATTTAAGTAAAGATACGTCCCCCAGTATGGAGATTTATGCCTGATGATGTATAACAATTAGGCAAAAGCATCTGTCTGCTTACCTACGAAATCTGGTTTTTATAGCGAACGTTGGTAAATCAATTTTCAAAGTTGACATAGTGTATTTATCATTTTATGCCTAATGGTCTTTCTATGGTAAATTCTCTTAAGTGTTATGTACTGGAAAATTAGCATAAATTACCTTTTTTTATTAAAATAAGGGGAGGGATGCGATGGCAAGCTTGCCTCCGTTGGGGCTGAGTAATGCCCATCTCTCGTAGAATTGGGTGTTGTAAAGTCAGAAGACCTGTGAGAGCTCATGGCTCGTCCCAACTGCAAGCAAGATGCCCCATTTACCAAGAAGCTCAGGATCAGGAAAGTCGGGTCCTGATAGATCCTAGACCTATATGTAAAACCTAAAACCACAACACTCTGAGGAGAAAATAGAGGGCGGAATCTTTGAGGCCCTAAAGCACAACCTGACTTGTCCATCCATTCCGGATCCGCTTTAACTGATTTTTAAATCTTAATTTTTTTTTTTTTTTTCAGCACATTGTGTGTCTGGACATTTTTGTTTGTATGCTTGACATTGTGTTTCTACCTTTTAGATACTGGATATTTTTGTATCCCTATAAATATTTTTGAACTATATTATTTTCCATGAAGTTACTTGGAAACAATTTGCAACGTTGGGTCTTACTTTTATGGTTTGTTAGAAAGGCCCCGAGCAGTGCCCCATCTAGGATTAATTATTTCCCATGATGGAGGCGAGACCTTTCTGAGTGCTCTACCCTGTTTCCTTTTCAGTCTGCCTGTCTCTTCCCAGCCCTGTGTGAGCACCAAGTGCTCTCTCCTCTAATTATCCTGGGTGGTTCTTTCCATGGCCCCATGTAGTTTTCTCGGACTTACGCCCTGATCAGAACTCTGCTGAGCATTCAGGGGGACCCTCTGGTGATCTCTGGGACCCCCGCCTGTACAGCCGTACTCCCACCCATGGGAACCTCACACCGGCAGCATTTGGGTGACCAAGCCAAGCATTGTCAGGAGGTGGGCTCAGCTGTAGAACCACTGTGTGTAGCACTGTATTGACCGTGAGGTTTGGGGACGGACTCAGGGTGGAGTCCAGTTGGTGTTGATCGGATCATTGAAGTCGGGGATGTGGGTAGAGGAGGACTTTTACCCTGTGCCTCTCAACCTGTTCATTCCCCCCACCCCCCCGCTTCATTGAAATATAATCGACGTATAACTTTGTGTAAGGTTAAGACGTACAACCTGGTGATTTAACACACTTATATATGGTGAAATGACTTCCGCACCAGGGTCAGCTGCCACCTCCATCATGTCACATAATTAACATTTCTTTTTCATGGTAAAAACACTTAAGATCTACTCTTCTAGCAACTTGCAAGTATACCATACAGTACTGCTAGCTATAATCACCTTGCTGTCCATCACATCCTCAGAACTTACTCATCTTATAACTGCACGTCTGTCCCCGTGGACTGACATCTCCCCATTTCCCCACCCCTGGCCCCTGGGAACCCCCATCCTACTCCCTGTATCTGTGAATTTGCCTTTATTTATTTATTTTTTAGATTCCATAGATGAGTGAGAACATGCAGAATTTGTCTTTCTCTGACTTATTGCACTTGGCATAGTGCTCTTTAAGACCCGTCCGTATTGTTGCAAGTGGCAGGATTTCTTCTTTCTTATGGCTGAAGGATATTCCTTGGTGTGTGTGGGCCTCTGTGTCCATCCCACCTTGACCATTTATCTACAGATGGACATGGAAGGCATTCGTACCTTTGTTATTCTGAATAATGAGTGCTGCAGTGAAAGGTGCAGATATTTTTTCAAATGAATGATTTTATTTTATTTTTTCCAGATAATTATGCAACAGTGGGATTGCTACATCATTAGGTTGTTTTATTTTTAATTTTTTGAGGAACCTCCATGCTGTTTTCCACAGTGGCTGCACCGATTCACATTCCCACCAACTGCGCACAAGGGGTCCCTTTCCCCCAAGTCCTTGCCAACACTTGTTTGTGGATTTATTGACGGTGGCCATCGGACAGGTCTGAGGATCCCGTTGTGGCTTTGATGGGCGTTTCCTCGATCACTAGTGATGTTGAGCGTCTTTTCATGGACCTCTTGGCCACCTGTATGTGTTTGGCCCGTGTCTCTTCCTGTCCCCACCCACCGGGGGTATATGACGGACTTACGGGCCGGAGCGCCCACTAGCGGTGGGCTTGGGAGTTATGTGAGCCCGTTTCAGGAGGCGGTTTTTTTTTATGATTTGTATTTTTAATTTAATTTATTTAACGTATCTTTATTGTTGAAAGGATTACAGGTGTCCTCTTCATGGGGGATATTTTATAGTGAAAAAATGCCCTTCCCTTGAGATTCATGACTGTAGAGCAATGAGCTTGATATTGATCCCAGTCAAGAATGGGGAACGCCTGCCCAGCCGGCGTGGCTCAGCAGTTGAACATCGACCTGTGAACCAGGAGGTCATGGTTTGATTCCTGGTCAGGGCACATGCCTGGGTTGTGGGCTCGATCCCCAGTAGGGGGCGTGCAGGAGGCAGCCGATCAATGACTCTCATCATTGATGTTTCTCTCTCCCTCTCCCTTCCTCTCTGAAATCAATAAAAACATATTTTAAAAAATGGGGAACGCCTTGTTTGATTTCTGCCTCCTGAATACTAAGAAGGGAAGAGGTGGAAAAGCGGACCAGTAGGTACAAGTTACAGGAAGGCAGATCTGTTCCTTCTGCTAGAAAACACATTTTAAACATGGATGTTCATGATCAGAAGGATGTTTCCATTCGTTAAACCTTGACTTCCCCCTCCCTGGACATTCTCTAACTTTCCGGACTCTCCGGGTTGGCTTCGGTGCCTCAGGGGTGCTCAGGGCCTCCCTTTCGTTCCCCACATTGTTCTGGAATGTTCTAGGTAAGATATTGGCGCTGGGGCCATCTCCAGGTTGTAAACCTTTCCCGGGCAGAGATTAATTATGTCTTGCTCACTTTGTATTGCTAGCATCTGACACAGCTTTTGGGTACCTCAGAGTTCCATGCAAAATATCCCTGGAGTTGAAAGGATCTTTGAGGTTGGGGAGGTCATTAAACGCGTTGGACGATCGTATCTGACTCATTTGAAATCCTTCTAGATGTGGAGATTCTCTGTATGTGCCTCTCACTGAGGATTCTAAGGACGGCCCCTCCTTACAAACTCTCCAGTGCTTTGTACTGACCCTGCCGTGCACCTGAAAAAAACCTCTCCTGCCTTTCAGTTCTCCAGGTCCTGGCTCATGTGACAACCAGACACTTATCCTGTCAGCCTAGGAAACATTCAAACCTGTAGAGGAGTTTTGTGAGTTTATTTGAGCCAAACTGTTGACAATTGCTGGGAAGCAGGATCTCAACGGGCTGAGATAACGCTCCCGAGAAGGGCAGTTTCGCCCCTTGTTTTGCACATTACAATCCAAAGAGGAGACGTAAGGGGGTCCCCTGAAATCCATGGGTGACAGATGAGGGAGGCGGGAGGAAGCAAAGCGGGGAAACCTCTGGGGTTGGGTAGAAAGTGAAATGACAGACACACGTCTTTTACTCAGCTGGGTGCAGGATGGGTAACAGTCAACAATTAACTCGATGACAATGAGGGGACCTGTGGTGTCTGCAGAGCAGTGCCTGTGCCCTGAGGGGTCTGGAAAAAGGAATTTATTCTGACATCCCAACGGTATGTTATTGTAGGTGCAAAAGACAATAGGCAGGCTCAGTTCCAGTAAAGATGGACTTTTGTCAAAGGAGATACCAGCCTAGGACCTGACGACCCTCCATAAACTGCTTTTAGTTGGAAAGTTTTCATTTCAGACCATCCCGTGTGGCTCCTTTAGGCCTCTGAGTTTGCAGGCCGCCTGCAGGCCTCCCCTGAGCTCTTCGGGTTAGCGTGTGGCCTTTGTGCATCCACAGTCCAATAGCTCATGTGGGCACGCACTCGAGCGAGCTTTAATATCCTGGAGGAGACCACGGCCAACACTACGTCTTGGACATTTTATTTTGCTGGTAACATACCACAAAGCTGAGGACACAGAAGTTATTCCCGTGAAAAAATGCCCCAAGTCAGGATGTGTCACCAAACCACCTCCTTTCCTGCAAACCGATGGCAGAGCAAACACGTGCTTTCTGTCCTTGCTGCTTTCTTCCGTTTCATTCCTGGTTGGTGGCCTGTTCCCTTGGAGTTTATATTGGATCGACTGGATCCCACATAAAGGGACAGAAAGGATTTAAAAATCCCTCCATCCTACAGTTTGGAGAATCAGTCCCAATCCCCGCCATCATCTTCCAGGCCGGCTGATGACGGACGGCTTGTGGCTGCGCCGGAGAGTTTCTGTTCTGTCCCTTCCCCCTGAGCCCACCCACAGCCTCACAACTAACCAAGAATGTGTCTCAGTCCTCCTTTCATTTTAATCTCTAAGCGCTCGGTGGCGTTGATCGTATCATTCCGTGCCCTCCCGATAACTCCGTCTCCATTTACGAAAATGGAGAGAGAAATTAGGAGTGAGTGCCACTCACATCGCAGGAAAATTTCTCTGTCTCTCCCTCTGTCTCCCCCTCTCCTCTCTGTCTCTGTCTGTCTCTGTGTCTGTCTCTGTCTCTGTCTCTCCCTGCCTCTATCTCTGTGTCTCTATGTGTCTGTATCTCTCTCTGTCTCTGTCTCTCTATCTCTGTCTCTGTGTCTCTGTGTCTGTCTATCTCTGTCTCTGTGTCTGTCTATCTCTGTCTCTCTGTGTCTCTGTCTCTGTGTCTCTATGTCTCTGTATCAGTCTCTCTCTGTCTCTGTGTCTCTGTCTCTCTCTGTCTCTGTCTCTGTGTCTCTGTCTCTGTGTCTCTGTGTCTCTGTGTCTCTATGTCTCTGTATCTGTCTCTGCCTCTCTGTCTATCTCTGTCTCTCTGTGTCTCTGTCTCTGTGTCTCTATGTCTCTGTATCTGTCTCTGTCTCTGTCTCTCTGTATCTCTTTCTCTCCCTCTCTCCTCTCTTTTCTCTCTCTCACACACATACACACAATTTCTATCTTCACACATGATCTTTCCCCAGAGTGGATGACACTCTTACCAGGAAAAAATGTGCCCACGATCCGGAGAAGGCATTGTGTTTAAGATGAATGAGGAGCCGGGCCTCCTCTGGGGACTAATGTCTCCGTGCGGAGGGAGAAAAAGGACTTGCCGAGAGGCCTGGACAGGAGAGCCTCGGTGTGAATCACTCCCACCCGCCCCTCCGACCCGGGCCACCAGCTCCATCCACCTGCTCGTGTTCTCTGCCCTCGGCTCCCCTGTGCATCCCCACAGCCCGACTGTCCCGTGAACCGAAGGGTCTCCTCCCTCCCTAACCTGCCCCCACCACCGGGGCCAGCCTCGGTGGGTGCAGCACAGACTCCCGGGAGCACGGTGCCCCCTCGGATGCCCCACCGCACCTCCGAGCAGAGCCCCTGCCCACGGAGAGCGTGGCTCTCTCAGAAGACGGTGCTATCGGAACAAGTGTCCGGAGGCTAAAGATAGCAGGCTTTGGAAGAGGAAAGCTTGTCAGTTTCCAAAGATAAAATCTGCGGCGCTGGAGAATGATGTTTGAGGAGCACCTCGCTGCCAGGGGCTGGAAGCTCTTTTCTCTTCTAATCACCGAACCTTGGCATCAAAACTTTACTCCACGTGGCCGAGGGGCATCTCTCCTCCCCACTGTCCCACAAAGGAAACGAGATAAAAGGCTTAAGTGGTTTTACCCACGGGGACAGAGACAAATTGGCGGCGGTGGCTCCAGAAAGAAGGGAAAATCGCTCAACATATGTTCTACGCTGTGCTATATTCTACAACCTCGTGACATAAATAAATGCTTTGATACGTATATTTGTAGGCATAAGTTACACACACACACACACACACACACACACCCTCTCCCACGCCCCAACTGGTGGAGCATGCTTGAGGTCGCAATATTTCACGTTCAAAACACAAACGACCGGAATGAAAATAGCTGTATTGTAGTCCGAGCTCTAATGTCCCCCTAGTCCGACACCCCCGAGTCAGACCACGGCCATCCAGTCGTGTCCGCGGTGCAGCTGCTATCGAGTTGGCCCGAGGTAACTGACAGGGGCCGTTTACCTTCGCTTCTCTTCTTACCCACCCTGACTTTTTTTGGGGTCTGTTTTACAGGCCTCTTGGCACTAAGTTAACCCACTATGAGGCAGGGTGGGCTCCTCTCCCCGGGCCTCTCCTGCTGACCGTTTTAATGCATGAGTCAGTCGGATGAACAAAAGAGACCCTGCTGATCAGGGCTGCACCCTAAGGGAGGCTCGGTTGATTAGCTAATACACTGAATGGCACCGGCTGAGTCCCAAAGAAACCGAGCATGGATAGGACAGAAATAAGAAACAGCTCCAAAGCCGACCTGCTGGGCTGGATGAAAGGAAGGGACCTAACAAGACGGAGACTGATCGCAGCCGAGGACTCGCTCAGATATTCCAGCCGCTTACGGACCAAGTCGGGGGCGGGGGGCTGAACAACTCTGTACTAAAATAACCGGACCTTTTAATCCACCGGCAGGGCTGTATGCATCCTTACTCCCTAACCAACCCCAAAACACCTCCTATAACCTCACGCACGAAAGGCCTAACGTGATGAAATAAACTCCGTGTGGACCTCCCCTTGGGTGGCCGCCTTCCCCAGAAACATAGAGAACACGGACTCTACCTAAACATATATATTTATATTTACATATGCACCTTGCCAGTTCAGAGCACAGTTCGATATAGCATGTATCGCCTGGATCGCAAAAATCAGCCTGCGGAGCGTGTGAGGTATTGGAGACCCTACAGAACAGGTCACGCCCGAGGCGTGAATGGCATATTTCACAGAAGTGGAACAAACACTCCACACATTTCCATGGAACCCACAAAGAGCCCGAATAGCCACGGCAATCTTAGGAACGAAGAACAGAGTGGGAGGGATCACTTTGCCAGGCATGAAACTATCCTACAAAGCCGCTCTCATCAAAACAGCCTGGTACCGGCACAGGAACAGGCATATTGATCAATGGAACAGGACAGAGACCCCGGAAATTGACCCACACCATATGGTCAGTTAATATTTAACAAGGCAGGCAAGAGCGTGCACTGGAGTAAAGACGGTCTCTTCAATAAATGGTGTTGAGATAATTGGACAGGACATGCAAAAAAATGAAACTAGACCAACAACTTACATCGTACACAAGAATAAACTCAAAACGGATCAAAGACTGAAATGCAAGACATGAAACCATAAAAATCCTAGAAAAAAACAGGCAGTAAAATCTCAGACACGTCTCGTAGCAATATGTTTACTGATATGTCTCCTCGGGCAAGGGAAGCAAAGGAGGACATTTAAAAACGGGTAATTTTGTCGCAGAAGGTGAAGGCCAATGGCGGAGGGGAAGCCCGGCCGGTGCCGCCTGGGGCGCCATCTGACCCGGGCGTCGCCTCTGCGCTCTCAGGTTTGCTCAAACCCGGCATCGGCCCATCCAGCCCACGCCCCACCCGCCCGCAGGGCTTTCAAAAATTATTTCCCTGCCCAAGGAAATAGTTATTATAAGAGGCCGCTTGCAGATACCTCTGTGCACTGTCACAGAACACAACACAATCGTGTGCACTTTGACCTTTGAATAACAGCTTCGCGTCCAAAACCAAGACGGCGGGATGGTGGACGGAGGGGTTCCTCTGTTGCGTTTGCTCAAAATGCATCATCTAGACCTGTAGCTACTTAGCACAGAGCTCATTAGATGATATATTTTTTTTCATTCGGATTTCCTTAGAGGCAAGCGCCCCGCGCTTAGAAACTGGGATTATACCTTCAGCGTGATCAGATGCGATAGACGGTGTCCCCACCGCTGGGGTCAGGGCTGGGAGGCCGACCAGCATTTGCAAACACGTTCATGTTTGTGGCTGGACCGGGGCCTCCGGCGGGAACTTCCCCCGCACCTCCTTAGTGGCCCTGTAGAGTACAATCCAGACCACACGGCGGTGGCCGCAGTGACGATATGGGATGCATGGTGGCAGAACTTGGCCCAGCCCTGCTCGGGCTCTTAGCTGAGGGAGAGCCGGCTGGCCCAGCCTTCCGTAGGCCCGGCCGTGCCCGTTGCGACCTTCCGCGGTGGTTAGGTGTGCCTGTGTTCTACCCGGGCGACGCCGGGCAGAGACGTGTCCATGCCCGCTCTCAAGTCTCTCCCTGGTCTTCCTTCCAGCCGGCCGATGCCCCCAAGGTCTCCTGAGACATGGACGCAAGACGGTGGAAGCGTGACCACCTGGGTCCCCGAATGACTGCGTGGAGCAGAGCTTTCCACCACCCTGGGCACCGGTCGGCACCGCGCCCGAGAGTGGGTGCGTCTGAGACAGACGGGCCGGGCTGTTCTCCCTGCTTCTGAGCCCACCTTGACCTGGGGCCTCTGGTGAGTACTGTTCCTCCCTGGAACGTCATTTACCACGTAGACTTGGCAACAACGCCGACGTCTTCTGTTCTGCCGAGGACACATTCAACAAACACGCAAAGAGCTTTGTGGCTGAATTGTTGCACAGATATCTATTGTCAGGGTTGATCTAGGTGTGAGGAGTCAGGGCGCATCCCTCATGGCTGGAACGGGATCTTATTCACAGAGCATGGCGGGAGGGGGGTGAGAGGTGCTGTTTTCAGAAAATACAGAGAGGGACCACACAATAGCCATTGTAAGCAATTTTAAAAACTCTAAATACTGCTTTTGCAGAGAACTGGAAAAATATGAAAAAATTAAAACCAAGACAGTCCTTTGTAACGGACATGAGGAAATTGAAAGAAACGGGCCCCCTTGGCAGAGGTTCACGGCAGAAAGTTTGCGTTTTCCAAGGACTCTAGTTACATAGACTCACGCTCAGGGACACATTGAACAGGATAAGAGGTTTCCGAATGGCTGTGTTATGTAAAACACGCGTTCACGGGGCAGAAATCATAGACTCTAATCCAACCCTGGGGCTTTATGGAATTGTCTTTTATACTGTGGGTAGAGCGGACTGAACACTAGACAGAACTGCCTGGCCTGTGTGGCTCAGTGGTTGAGCATCGACCTAGGATCCAGAAGGTCAGGGCTCGAGTCCTGCTCAGGGCACAGGCCCGGGTTGTGGGCTCGATCCCCAGTCGGGGGCGTGCAGGAGGCAGCCGATCCATGACTCTCATCATGGATGTTTCTCTTTCTATTTCCCTCTCCCTTCCTCTCTCTGAAATCAGTTAAAAAAAGAAGTCAACTAGACAGAACTGTGAGACATTAATAAAGACAGTCGTGAGCACCTTGAACTTACTGGGCGTGGTTGCTCCCAGTGGCTCTAGCATGGAGGAAGAGGACTTAGACACATCTTACGGAATTAGGCAATGTAATGAGAGCACGTGTGCTGTTTTATTTGACTTTTTTAAAACCTCTCCGAGACCGGCTGGGCGTGGCTCCGCGGTTAAGCGTCAACCTAGGATCGAGGCGATCAGGGTTCGATTCCCGGTCAGGGCACATGCCCGGGTTGTGGGCTGCAGCCGATCAATGACTCTCTCATCATTGATGTTTCTATCTCTCTCTCCCTCTCCTTTCCTGTTTATCAAGCTGGAGACAGTGGGGAGCACAGACACCACCCAGGACCTGTGACGGCTGGAAACAGCACATTCAGCGCAAGGGGGCAAATATTGTTGTGGGCTGTAGTAATCAGTGAGTGCTTCCTGGAGGAGGTGGTTGGTCATCAGCCAAGCTGCGTAGATAAGAGATATTTGGGGAGCCCACTTGGAGAGTGGGGGCTACAGGAGCGAATGTAGGAGGCCCTGACGTTTAGGAAATGCCCCTGCTGCAGGGCACAGATCTGTTCTTCTGTACGCGGTGGGTCGATGTAGTAGGGTGGCAAGACTCAGATTGCAGAAGTTTGTGGGTGATCGGGAACGTCTAGCTAAAGAATTTTGTTTCTATTCAACCTGTTTTATTACTTACTGTCTAACTGGGGCCTCGGGAAAATTGGTTTCTCCAATTGAAGAAAACGGTCCGTTAATATTTAATTTAGAGTGCTCCTGTGAAATGTAATTAGGAAATGTATATAAAATATTTATTACATTTCCTCACACCTCGGAGATACTCAAAGTGTGGCTTTCCTTTCATCCCAACCCAGAATAGCCTCCGAATTTAAGCAGGAGAGTTGTATGAGGAATGTGGTATCTGAGAATTTTATTTGGGGGGGGGAGAAAAAACAAGAATGAAATTAAATTAGGTATAAATTGAAAACAGGAAAAAAGAAACCCGATAAAAATAAGAAATAAATAAACTTTAGGCATTTTGAGAAGTGAGAATTTAAGAAAAAAAATGCCATGGTGCCCGACCGGCGTGGCTCAGCGGTTGAGCGTCAACCCATGAACCAGGAGATTACTGTTCGATTTGGTTCGATTCGCAATCAGGGCACATGCCCAGCAGGGGGCATGTGGGAGGCAGCCGATCAATGACTCCCACTCATCATTGATGTTCCTCTCTCTCTCTCCCTCTCCCTTCCTCTCTCTGAAATCAATAAAGGCATATTTTTAAAAAATAATTTAAAAAAACTAAAAATAGAGACCATAGTGTGGTGAAGACCTGGGGCAGGGAGTAGGTGCCGGGTGGGGAAAACAGGGGACATCTGTAATATTTTCAACAATAAAGATAAATTTTAAAAAAATTTAAAAATAAATTTAAAAAATCCCATGGTCATACTAACCAATGGGTGACTAACACTGAAGAAACTCAACAGATACTTTATTTACCGGGTGACAAAAAAACCTCATTAGCCATGAGTCATGGATGCGTCGGGTTCCTGATATGGCCTGATGAGAAAGGCACCTGTCCTCTGAGGACTTTGTCCCCAAACCCATAATTCCAGTTTAATCACCAGAAAAGCATCAGACAAACCCAGATTGAAGGACATGGCCAGAAATAGCTGACTGTCAAGGTCGTGAAGATTGTGATGAATTGTCACAGCGCCGGAGAGACTCGGAAGGCGCTATGACTAAGTGTGAAGTTGTACCCTGGATGGGGTCCTGGGACAGAAATAGATCGTTTCTGGAAAAATTGGGAAAGTCCTTATAAAAAAAAGTCTGTCCTACAGTTAATGATAATGTCCCCAAGATTGGTGTCATTCATAGTTCTGACAAATGTGCCCTGGTTATGTAAGATGTTAATACCCAGGGACACTGAAGGAGAGATACGTGGGAGATCTCTGTACACTCTTTCCAGCTTTCCTATAAATCTAACATTATTGCAAAATTTAAAAAAATGTTTACTGGCCCTGGCTGGTGTGGTTCAGTTGGTCCAGCATCATACTGTGCACCAAAAGGTCGCTGGTTCGATTCCTGGTCAGGTCGCATGTCCGGGTTGGGGGCTCGATCCCCAGTAGGGGGCATAGAGGAGGCAGCTGATCAATGATGTTTCTCTCTCATCAATGTTTCTCTCTCTCTCTCTCCCCTCTCTCTAAAATTAAAAACAAACAAACACACCAAAAACATGTTAAGAAAAGTTTTCTACAATGGGTGTTTCCCTGGCAACAGGCAACAGAAGGCGCTGAGGTCGCTGGGTCCTGAATGGAACCTCATCTAGACACATTCTAGGGGGGCTCCAGTCAGGCCTTCGGATGTAACACTCACTGAGTGTGGAATCAACTCTCCCAGTTTTGAGATGAACCCTGTCGTTTAGGGAATCCGAATTTTCCCCATTATCTTATTGGCTCCTTAAACGATTCTTGTCTAATAAATTTAGGGAAAGCAGGGTCTCTTGGCATTTTTAGTGAGCGTCTTGTACAGCTGGATGACTGGGGTCTGGCAGAAGGAGTCCCTTTACTTGAGGGAAGCTCAGCCTTTTTTGTTCTAGTCACACCGTCAACTGCTTGGATGAGACCCACCCACATCAGGTAGGGCAATCTGCTTTAAATCGACATATTTAAATGTGGAAAAACACACACTCAGAAAAACACTCCGAATCATGTTTGACCCATAGAATATGACAAAGGATGGGAGTCACCCTCATGAAGGACTCTATCTGGGTAGCAGACCCTCTCTGTTGGGCACATGGCAAGGTTCCAGGTCTGGATGGCAGGGAACTGAGGGAACTCTGGCCCGTGGCCCACGAGGAACAAAATCCCCCCAACAGCCATATGGATGAGCTTGCAAAGAGGTAGGCTCTCCTCCCCTGAGACTCTTCAGATTAACTAACTCCACATGGTTGAGGAGAGAAGATAGATGGGCAGTATGGATGCCCGGGCATGGTCGGTGCTGAGAAACAACGGGAGGTGTTTCCAAAGAGTCGGGGACAGAGGAGTCCCTGAGAAAGATCCGCCAGGTACAGAACTGGAGTCCAGATTCTTTAATGGCACCTCTCGGCCCAAGATACAGTAGAGTTTTCTGTTTCCATGGGATCAACTTAACAGAAAGAAGTTAAACTTCGGACGGTAGCAGTGGCCTGTGATTTAAGTGACAAGAGCGTGCCACAAAAATGACCGGATCGGGGGAAGGAGGTGTGGACGGCTTTCCTCTTAATTCCCCCCCCAGCTCTGTTCATGTTGAATAGCCTCGAGCTGAGGCCCCGACCCCTCGACAACAGAGAAGGGATGTGTAACGTTTCACCCAGGGGCAGTAAGTACTCGCGTCCCTCGGTGGCCCTGTGTTGGATGCTGGGTGAAGCAGTGAGAAGGTGGTGCCGCTCGGAGGGTCAAACTCATGCCCTAGGCGGCCTCTCTTTACCACTGAGATGCCTCCAGTTTCATTTATTTATTCAACCCATCATTCAGAGCAGGAGTGACACGAAGCTGCTGCCCCGGAGGCACTTTGGGGCACAGAGGTGACTGAGAGCCGGCAGTGATGGGAGGATGTTGCCGAGACGTCTGCATACGTGGATTTGTTTCCTTCGGGTGCTGGAACAGACTGCTACACCTGGGTGGCCGACGGTGGCAGAGGTGTCTTCTCTGACAGTCAGGACGCCAGACACCGGAATGTAGGTGTTGGCAGGGGCGGCTCCCTCTGAAGGCTTTAAGGAGCAGCCCTTCCCCGACTCCCCGGCTCCAGGTGGCCCTGCCCTCGGCCGCAACAACCAAACCGAATGCCCTTCCTCTGGGATGTGACAAGCAGTGCACGTCAGAAGCTGGAGGTAAAACACGGAACAAAACGATCGGACATTTCAAACAGCCGTCCTCAAGTTGGCTCACCCAGGACTCCCAGACCAGTCTTCCCTGCCCTGCTCCACACAAGGTAGTTATCTGATTGTCGAAAAGCACATTGGTCATTTTATTTTATTGTTTTAAAATAGGTTTTTATTGGTTTTTAGAGAGACAGGAAGGGAGAGAGAGAGAGAAACACCAATAGTGAGTGTCATTGATCGGCTGCCTCCTGCACGCCCCCGACTGGGGATCGAGCCCACAATCCGGGCATGTGCCCTGACTGGGAATCGAACCCATGACCTCCTGGATCCTAGGTCGATGCTCAACCGCTGAGCCACTCCGGCCAGGCGCACATTTGTCATTTTAAAGTTTTCAGAAACCGGGGCCTGTGTGGGTCCCCGGGTTTTGACTGATAGCAATTTCTTTTTTTTTTCTTTGTTTCCTGTAACTCAGTCCTTGTAAACCAGGCATTTGACTGGCCTGAGTTCGCTGAGTCTCATAAGCACCCATACCTCCTGCTGTAGCCTGAAAGCAGCCCCAGACAATAGGTGAGCGAATGCTTGTGGCTGTGTGCCGATAAAACTTTATTTACAAAACCAGACCGAGGGCCGGATGTGCCCGTGGGCTGCAGCCTGCTAACCCTGTGCTGGAAAACATTCATCAAGCTGGGTCAGGAACAGAGCTCCGAAGACCCTTTATTTTAAGAGGGCGAGAGAGGGCAGAGGTCTGCTCCCTGAGACTCCATCCTGTGCTCACACCTGCCCGAGCCTGGCTTTTGTCTCCCAATTTCAGTGGACACAGCCCTGCCGAGGAAAGAGCTGTCCCAGAGTCGCAGATGCCAAGGGTAGAAATGAACATATTCAATTTTTTTTAAATTTTTTTTATTTTGCAAACATATTGATGGGATTCCTGCTTAAGCTACCGGGAATTCTTAATTTTTTTAAATGAAGTAACACCTCCAGGTTGTAATGATTACTGTCTTTAAGGAATGGGAAATTCACAATAAAATATAAGATTACTTCCTCCAATGTTGAGGTGCTTTGCCTTCACTGTGGATAAAGGATAAATATCTCTCTCATCTTTACGGAAAAGAAATTGGGTTTCCTTCACCTCCTGCAATGTAAAAGATTTCCCGCGATGTCTTCAAATGAGGGGCGTGACCTGGACATAAAACTCGCCGCGTTTGCATAAATCAAAAGAACTGAGGAGTTGAGAGCAAGTTTGCAGAGATAACTTTCCGCAGTCGTCGTAACTGGTCCACCTGAGCCCTTTCCCATTATTGGCTTTTTTTTTTTTTTTTTTTTTAGTCATTACCAATTTTCTGGGACAGAATGGGTAATTGCGCTTCGGGATTTGAAAGTAAAATGTGACATTTGCATAAAGGTTGCCTGCTCACCTCTGCACCTCTCAGCTTTGGCGGGGCTGGTACTGCAAAAAAAATTAAAAAGTTGCTTCGTGAAGGTGGTTCGTAAGTGGGCGTAATGCACGGGACCCTTGACCTGAAGCGGGTAGCTTGCTCCCCTTTGCGAGATTGGATCCTGCCTCTAATATTCCCAGTGGAACCGATGCTCGACTCCACGGACATGAACAGATGGTGGTTGAGAAGCACAGCGGATGAGATATTCACGCCCACGGGGGTGGGAGAAAGGAAAACCCAAGGCCATCACCCTGCCCCATGGTGCAGGGCCACTGCCTCCATGCGTAGTCTTGGGGGGTCGATGCAAAGGGGCCCCATGCTCACCGGACGAGCTCAGGGGAGGCTGCGGGCGGCCTTACAAACTCAGAGGCCTAAAGGAACCACCCGGGATGGTCTGAAAGGAAAAGTTTTTAAACTAAAAGCAGTTTATGGAGGGTTGTCGTGTCCTAGGTCCCTATGTCCCCTGACAAAGGTCCCTCTTTACCGGAACTGAGCCTGTCTATTGTCTTTTTGCATCTATGATAAGGTGTAGCTGGGATGTCAGAGTAATTTCCCTTTTTCCGGACCCCTCAGGGCACAGGCTCCGCTCTGCGGAGACCACAGGTCCCCTCGTTGTCATCGCGTTAATTGTTGCCTGTCAACCATCCTGCACCCGCCTGAGTAAAAGACGTGTGTCTATCATTTTATTTTCTACCCAACCCGGGAGGTTTCCCCGCTTTGCTTTCTCCCGCCTCCCTCACCTATCACCCCATCACGGATTCGTATGACCCCCTTACGTCTCCTTTTTGGATTGTAATGCATAAAACAAGGGGCAAAATTGCCAGTCTCTGGAGGATTATCTCAGTCCTTTGCGATTCTGCTTCCCGGAAACTGTCGACAGTCTGACCCAAATAAACTCACAAAAATGCTTCCCGGGCTTGAATGTTCCTTCTATTGACAGGGGTGAGGTCCCGCAGGGCAGGAACCATCTGCCCTCCGTGAGACGGTGGAGCCCAGGTAAGCCTGTCCTTACCTGTGCAGGTTGGCGCCAGGGCCTTCCCGGGCGGCTCCGCTCTCTGCCTGCAAAACTGAGTCCCTACACGGTTGCCAGGCCGAGGACCCAAGTTTCCTTGAAGAAATTGTTACGCATGGTGCACACGTAAACACACACACACACACACACACACACACACACACACAGGCCTTTATTTACACGCACACCTTTAATTAAAGAGGAAGCAGCCTGTGGAAGGTGTTTGCGGAGATAAGGGCCGAACGCATTTTCACTAATTTAGGGGCTCTGAGGCATGAAGCCGCGTGAGTTAAACATCTCTGAGCTACGTTTTAAACACTGAAGGTGTTTTAAGTAGCCAGAGAGAGTTTTACCACCGGCTGCAGCTGCGGCTACAGGAATTGGAGGAAAGAGCTGCGGAGCCGAACTAGTCATCTCGTCGGCGTTGGGGTAGCTCTTGGGCCACCGCAGGCTGCATCCTGTCTGCGGCCCCAGAAGTCCCTGGACCCCACTGCGCCCAGCAGAGCATCCTCCGATGTCAACATCCCCGCACGGAACAGCTCCTCCCCCTAAATTTCCTAATTTACGTTCACTTTCTCAGTAGCAATTAGGGACAGAAACCGAAATAGCAAAGCCGTTGCTTTCCCGGCTCCCTTCCCTACCATCCTGGGGTGTGTAACAAATGTACCTAATTACGCCCCGAGCTTTAGACAATTTTGCTATTATTTTAAAAAAATATGTCTTTATTGATTTCAGAGAGAGGAAGGTAAAGGGAAAGAGAGAGAGAAACATCCATGATGAGAGAGAGTCGTTGATCGGCTGCCTCCTGCACGCCCCCGACTGGGGATCCAGCCTGCAACCCGGGCATGTGCCCCAACCGGGAATCGAACCAGGATCACGTGGATCCTCGATTGATGCTGAACCGCTGAGTCCTGCCGTCCAGGCGACATTTTTGCTTTTAAATACAGCACAAGTTCGAACCTTCAGGTCTTCAGTCCCCCTTGTCTCTCCTCGTTCTTGAGATAGTGGCCGTGCCTGCTGTTGCCACTCGCTAACTCCCCTTCACCTCCCAGCACCCCAACCCCTTCCCTCTGGCAACCTGCACAGTGCTGTGTGTCCATGAGTTTCAGTTTTATATCCCACATACGAGTGACATCATATGGTTCTTAGCTTTTTCTGCCTGACCTATTTCACTCAGCATATTCTCAAGGCCCATTCATGTTGTTACAAGTGGCAGGATTCCACCCTTTTTCATGGCTGAGTAGTATTCCATTGTGTGCATGTAACACATCCTCTCGGTCCAGTCCTCAGTCACAGGGGACTTTGCTTGTCTCCATGTCTTGGCCACCGTGAGTCATGCTGCAATGAACACAGGGGTGCGTATATCTAGGTGAATACATGTTTTGGTTTTTCGGGTATATACCCAGGAGACGGATGGCTGGGTCGTATGGTAGCTCTATTCCTAATTTTTTGAGGAGCCCCCAGACTGCTTTCCATAGTGGTTGTACCAGTCTGCATTCCCCTCAGCTTGGAATGAGGGTTCGAAGGGGACTTTTTGAAGGTTAAGATGGCCTAGGCCATGTGGGTTTCAGCATTTTAAAGAGAAGCCCCAAGTAGAGGGTGGTTTGTAGCTGCAGCCTGCGAGGAGTCTCTGTTCCGCCCAGCAGAACTCCGGGCACGGGCGCGGAATCGGAGGGGGAGGGCTGGGTTTCCGTGAGATGAGTTTGCAAACGCCGATGTCCCCGGAGGCTCATCGCTTTTCCTGAACATGAAGGGATCACACGCTTCTTGCTAATCTCTCCCTTAGATGTTGGGATTCCCTCATTCCGTATGCGTTTATTGACTGCCTGCCAGGGGCTGTGTGAGGGATGTTGGAAAATCAAAGACAAATCAAATGTAGATTGATAAGGCTGGTGTCTCCGGCGTTATTCATATTTAATGGGTCCTTCCTAGGCTTGTTAGGAGGCAGAGAACGTTGCTGAGGGAAGGTGTCGGTGGGATGCTGCTCAGAAGTGAGAGGGCACCGACCTCAGCCAGAGTCAGGCTCCGCACAACTTCCGCATCTTAAGGCCTGAGTCTTAAGTTTGCTAGTTTAGTCCATGCTAATTGTGTGTGCACCTGTGTGCATGCCTGTGTGTGCATGTGTTCACGTGTGTGCATGTGTGTGCATGTGCATGTGTTTGCCTGTCTCTGTGTGTGCAAGTGTGTGTTTGCATGTCTCTGTGTGTGCAAGTTTGCCTTGTGTGCATTGTGTGCCTATGTGTGCATGTGTGCGTGCATGCATGTGCAAGCGTGTGCTTACATGTCTCTGTGTGCATGTTTGCATATGTGTGTGCATGTGCATGTGTGTGATTGCCTGTCTCCGTGTGCGCAAGTGTGTTTGCGTGTCTCTGTGTGTGCATGTTTGCATGTGTGTGCCTATGTGTGCATGTGTGTGTGCATGCATGTGCGTGTGATTGCCTGTCTCCGTGTGTGCAAGTGTGTGTGCTTGCATGTCCGTGTGTGCATGTGTGTGCATGTGTGTGTGTGCGTGTGCACGGGTGTGCGCGTGTTTGTGTGTGTGTGACTAAGCCAGAAACATGCTTGGCCAGATGGCTGACTGGGTGGAAATGCATACGCATGAGAGGGATGGTTAATTTTACTTGTGAGCAGAACTGGATCATGGACTGTTTCCCGACAAGATTAGCCTTTGCATCAGCAGCTGAATGGAGCAGGCGGCTGGCTCTCCCCAGTGTGGGGGGTGGGCCTCCTGCAGTCTGTTGACGGCCAGGTTGGACGAGATGATGGAGGGAGGGAGGACTGGCCTTTCTCTCTGACCCGCTGAGCTGGGGAATGGCTGGGCCTGCCCTCAGGTGCAGCTGAGAGCGTTGGCTGTCTGGGTCCTCGAGCCTTCACACCCGCTCTCCTGGGTCTCCCTTGATAGACGGCAGGTCCTGGAACTGCCCAGGATTCATAACCGTGTGGGCCAACTCCTCATAATGTATGATACAAGGATACTGTTATCACATCTGCACATATGGTTACAGGGCTCATGTCGGCTCTGTTTCTTTCTCTGTAAAACCCCAGGAAAATTACTTAGACGCGCAGTGGTAAAGATCGCCATGCGGTCGAATCTACTCCGTTTATTATAGTGTCACCGTACATGCGTTCACCTGTCCTTGTCTCTCGAGGACTGAACGTTTTGTGACAGCACATTGCGCATCGTTGAAATAATAATAATATTTTCTGTTGGAAGGTGCAGCGATGACCCAGCTAATGCATGTTTTCAGATCCTCGATAAAGCATAAGTATCTCACTAGGAGGCAGAACAGGAGCAGAGCAAGAGTGAGGGTGGCTTGGCCAGTGTGGCTCAGCGGTGAACCAGGAGGTCGCAGGTTCGATTCCCAGTCAGGGCACGTGCCCGGGCTGTGGGCTCGATCCCCAGTCGGGGGCGTGCAGGAGGCAGCTGGTCTGTGTTTCTCTGTCATCACGGATGTTTCTATCTCTCTCTCCCTCTCCGTTCCTCTCTCTGAAATCAGTAAAAACATATTAAAAAACAAAGATTGGGGAGTGAAGCTCGAGTGCCCGGGTTCCGATCCTGCTCGACCCCTCCCTGACCTTGAAGGGACTGTGTACTCTGGGCCTCAGTTTCCTCGCCTGCAGCATGGGACACATGACAGCAGCTCCCTCCAGGGGTCCTGGGAGTATCGTGTGTGTCTCTGCTTCCACCCCAGACTCTGTGCCCTGCAACTAAGCCCTTGCCGCAGGCACCTGGAATTAGTGCCGACCCCACACATCCGGTCCTCAGGAGGGTTTTCCTAACTCCATATGCCAGCCTGTGCACCCACACGTTGGACCAACAAGCTATAAATTCAGGGGTTCCCACGACCCCTCGTTTTGAAGCCCATTAGAGTGACTCAGAACTGGGGAAAGTCCCGTCCCGCGATGACGCTTATTAAAAGGACACACACGGGGCGAGGTCTGGGAGGACAGGCAGGGCTTTGAGCCCTCTGCCCGTGGACTGCGAGCCCTCCCCCTCCCTCTGCCAGCACATCCACGTGTTCGCCAGCCGGGGGGCTCCCCTGAGCCTCAGGGTCCCCGGTTCTGACTGAGTTTTCACCTGCCGTGGCCCTCATCCCAGGAACGGTGCCTTCTCCTGCCTAGAAATCAGGTTGAATCAGCGGCGGCCGCAGCCTGGCCGAGGGATGCAGTGCCATCGGGCAGATGGGCCGTGTCACCTTCCTGCCACTCAGCCTTTCTAATTTGGGGCTCGCATGACTTGGCGCCAGGGCCCCGTGGGGATGCCCGGCGGGAGAGCAGGGCCTGTGAGGGGAGGAGATGTGCTCTGTCTCTTTCCCCCATTTCTCGTGCTCCCGGAGTGGCCCAAGCCCACGGTCCGGGCGCGACCTCACTGCCCAGCGGGCTGTCCTGTCCTCCGCGATTTCCTCAGCTGTTCTGCAGAAAAACACCAGAAGCTTCATTCCACAGACAGGAGCGGAGCGATTGGCAGGTTCCCGTAACAGATGTCCCGGCTTCCCTCCTCCACGCAGAACGACCGCCAACCCCACGCAGCAGTTGGAAACGGTCAAGATCGCTTAGCGTCCCGGCATCGCGGGCTGGGCGAGGGTCCCCGGGGACGGTGTGGCCTCGGGCCATCGTTCCCGCGGGAAGGGATTTGCTGTCCGGGACTGGAGCGGGTCTCGAGCGTCATGTCCCGCATGATGCCAGGATTAAGGCGACGCCCACGTCGCTCCGCGTCCCCCAGGGCCAAGGGGTCTGCTGTCGTCCGGCGTTGTTTTTGTAGTGTTGTCCGGTGTCCACACCACGGGAGGTCTACACGGGACAGTTTACCATTCCGTGCGACCTGTTGTCTGTATCAGGTTGAAGGATGCTCCGTAATTATAGTGACCGTGAAATGACATCTCCGAATGATGCAGTTAATAGGGTTTATTTTATAGGCTCAGCTTCCTCTCTCCCTCTGCATCTCTCCTCCCGACCCTGCTAAGGAAGCTCGGGGTAAAATCCTGTCCACGCACTATTTTCGCAATGACAAAGTGCCACCTGCAATACGCGCCCCGTCACCCGCACGCAGCCGTCTCTGGAAATGGCACTGCGAGCGGGAGAGATGAAGGATGGCGCCTGATCTGCTCGGCCTCCCTGGAGACCCCCGGAGAAGCGTTACCATCTGGCGCGGGGTCGATGCCCCTAAGAGCTGTTGGCTTTTCTCAGAGCCAGGCCTTCCCTGGTTTTGCAAATTACCCTCCCTCTTCTTTCCTTCCATCGCAGTGCCTCCCTCTCCTGTCCTCTCCCTGTTAAAAAAAAAAAAAAAATTAAATTAAAAAAATGTCCCGGCCGCTGTGGCTCAGTTGGTTGGACTTCATCCCGAGCACCCAAAGGTCGTGGGTTCGATTCCCAGTCAGCACAAGGCCCGGTTGTGGGCTCGGTCCCCAGCGGGAGACGAGCAGGAGGCAGCCCATCAGTGACTCTCATCATCGATGTTTCTCTCTCTCCCTCTCTCTAAAAAAATAAAATTAAATTAAAAATCGATAAAAATAGGCTCTTTCAAAAAAAAGACAGGAAATGACCGTCTTTTCATTGGCACCATCGTACGAAAATATATATGATTCCAAAGGCTGTGCAGTAAGTTCGATGCCTGGGAGATTTTGTTAAAAATAAAAATTTCAAAATCGGCCATGGATCCGTCCCGTTCTCTTTGCTCCTAAGCGGCCACCGTATTGCTGTCGGCGGAATAGTCCTCTGGCTGTTTATTTTAGTTTCCTCTTTAATATATATCACCCGTGCCTGAGGCCGTTGGGTAAACCTCAGACGAATTTTTTCCGTACATCTCCGGAAGGGGGCCTTGGAGCGTCTGCCCCGTTCCTTGTAACGCGTGTGTTTCCTAATGGCAGCCGAGCCCGGCCATGCGTCCCGGAGAGGCCCCAACGAGCACTCCTGACTCCCAGCCCTTCGGAGATGATGACCGAAAGCATCAGGAGGCTCCTCAGTGTCACGTTCAGACGAATGCTGTGGACGGGGACACTGCGAGCACCGCCCGCGGCTTGTGTGCATCTCTGTCTCTCTCGGGGCCTCCTGCTCCCCCGGGCGGCCTGCCCCGTTTGAGACTCAGAAGTAATCTGTCATTTCAATTAGTTAAATACTCCGACCCTGTGCTTTTGTTTTGTTTGTTTATTTCTTTGTTGTTAATCGTAACCCAAGGATATTCTTTCCATTGACTTTTTTGGAGAGAGTGGGAGACAGGGAGGGAGGGGGAGAGAGAGAGAAACGTGGGTGAGGGAGACACAAGGATCGGTTCCTCCCGCACACACCCAGACAGGGGCTGTGGACGGAACTGCGCCCAGGGACCTGCCCTTAACCGGGACTCGAACCCGACACCCTTCATGGCGGGACCGGCGCTCTAACCACGGAGCCCCACCGGCCAGGGCTGTTTGTTTTGTTTCCGATCTGTGACAAATCGGCGTTGGTCGGAATTTCAGTTTTTCACCCTGGGGAGTGAGCTCCGAAACAACAGATGGACGCCCCGCTTTTCTGCCCGGGGACCCTGAGCAGGCACGGCAGGTGCAGGCTGGGTGCGAACTGCTCGTGGGCACCTCGTAGCCGTGTGGCTTTAAATGGCACGTGGCACCCTGGCCGCTGTGGCCCCGTGGATAGAGCGTCGGCCTGCAGACAGAAGGGTCCAGGGTCAGATTCCTGGTCGAGGGCACGTACCTGGGGTGCAGGTTCGATGGCTGAACCAGGTCAGGGCGCGTGCAGGAGGCAGCCCATCGACCTGTCTCTCTCACACCCACGTTTCTCTCTGTCTCCCCACCCCCCACTCCCTTCCACTTTCTCTTAAAATTAATGGGAAAAACATGTCCTCGGGTGAAGCGTAACAACACTACCAAAAAACAAAAACAAACTTAGAAAAATAAAGACAGAAAGAAATAAATTGCACGTGGCTGGGGGAAGTCGGGGCCTTTGAAGCTGTGGTTCTTGGAGAATCCCAACCGTTACCTGACTTTTACGTAGGTTCCCTCTCGTCTAGAAACACACGGAGTTGCCTGCGGGAGGTTAAGGCTTTATCTAAAGAAATCCGGGACACAGAAAACAGCCAGGCGGCAACTATGAGTTCAAAGCTGGTGATGCATAAAGACTGGGATCTTTCTGTATCGTTTAGAACGACGAGTCTGTTGAAAACGGGACAGATCTTCCATGTGACGCAAGAATTCCTCTCTTCTTGGCCACGCTGTGTTTGAGTTTTAAATATTATGGTGGTTCTTTCAGAAGAGTGTGGGTTTAGGCGTAATTCTATTTCTTTTCTCTTTTTGGGAGAAGGGGGCAGGTCCGCACTCATTTCTGCTTCAGATCTTTCCATGACGATTTCTGGGCCCCGAACCATAGAGTCACGTCATCAAATGACAACCTCCGGGCACCTCGGGGACATTTTCACGATTCCTGCAAGAAACATCGAGCTTTCTTGAAAATGTACATCCTGTTGAAAGGATGCCTCTGAAATCATTAATTTTCCTGTTGAGCAGAGACCCTGTGCAATTAGCTACTTAGAATCCGTATCTCCGGAGGGTTTTCGGAGAAGCGGCCACAGAGCCTCGAGGGCAGAGCATTTTTATAGTTTGAGGCGGGCATCACGGGACTTCAGATGGGCGACGACCCTGAACTCGGGAAGATTAAGTTATAATGATTTGGCAAAACTAGACACGACCCCTCGGTATAGAAATGAAGCGAGGCAGCCGGGATGGAATGTGAGCTGGTCCCCAGACCGGCTCGGCGGTTACTGTCTTTGGAGTCCATTTCCCCATCCATGACGCGACGCCCCACCTCGGTGGTGCTGTACGGATAAAAAAGGCTGTTTAAAATTGCTCGGCGGTGCTTCACACATAGTAGACATTCAATAGTGAGCAATTTTTTTTTTTTTAAATATGTTTTTATTGATTTCAGAGAGAGGGAGAGAGAGAAGCATCATTGATCGGCTGCCTCCTGCACACCCCTTGCTGAGGATCGAACCCGCAACCCGGGCCTGTGCCCTGACCGGGAATCGAACCCTGATCTCCTGGTTCCGAGGTTGACGCCCAACCGCTGAGCCACGCCGGCCGGGCACGCACACTTTGTTTTTAAGCCAAGTATTTGGGTTATTAAAAAAAAAAAAAAAAGCCCGAACTCTTGGCTCTTTGGGAATGATCCTCTCCTGTGCTGTTGCTGTTGACAGTCTCCTTGGTTACAGACGAAACTCTTCGGATACCGATTTCTTTACTCTCAAAAGAGAGAGGCATTTCTAACTCAGCCCCCTCACGAAACGCCGGAGCACCCCATGGTCTGCCTCCTCGTGGGCAGCCCCTTTTCAGTGCTGTTTCTCCTGCCTGGATGCCTGCAGCGTCCTTCCCCTTTATCCTGAACAGAAAGACTCGGACACAGAAAGACTCAGAGACAGAAAGACTCGAGATCGCACGTGGGCTCCAGTGGTTCCTTCTCAGCCTTCAGCTGGACATTGTCTATCCTGGTCCCTCCCCCCCCATACATTCATGTCCATATTCACGTCTATTCTTGACTCTTTGCACGAAGGGAGATGTGTTTGCGCCTGACCCGTGCCAGCCGACGGCCCGACCCGGTGGCTCCTCCTTTGCTCCCGTCTGTCCCCTTGCTCTGGGGAAGGTCAAGTACTCCCTCAGGTCCCCACGCCAGGGGCCCGTCCCCGGCTGCCCCTACTCACTGCCTCCCGCAGTGCCGCTGCTTGCTGGGAACGCCTCTCGTCCCACAGCCAGACTGTGATTTTTCTTTTCTATTCTGCATCCCTAGGATTCATCCTGCAGCTCGCCGGGGGCACCGGCCTCAGCCCCCTCGTGCTTACCAGTCTGTGGTTTTCTGAGACTTGCCATCCCTGAGGGCAGAGGCTCTGGGGGAGGAGGGAAGAATAGATTCTCTGCCTTAAAATCCAACGATGTGAGGTGCGGGCATGTGCAGGAAGCTTTCCATGTCCTGCTCCATGGGCAGCCCGGACCGTGGGAGCAGGGCCGGCATGCACTGGGGTGCACACGGACCCCACACTTGGACTCAAATCTAAAGAACTGAAAAGCGCATTATTTTTTTTGTCACCGTCTTGCATGGAGCTTATATTTTACCTGGAACGGATAATACAGGCCAGAGGAAGAAAGCAAGCAGGCATTTAGCTGATCACACATGCTACCTGGGACCTGGGCTTGTCCCTGAGTTAATTCCCTGTATAGACGGCCAGCTGAGGTCCTGTGCGTATGTAACAGTCACGGTGTTAAGGACACTGGTTTGCATTGCAGTTTGGAGGAGAGGGGTGCACCCCCTCTGACTGAGTGTTGTGCATTTTGGACACACGCAATCTCACAGGGAGGAGATGACAAATCCAGAGGGTTGATTGCATGTGCTCCGTCGGCTCCCGGAGCCCAGCCTGTTTGTGAATTCATTCACGTGGAGTTGGGAGTCTCCGGCCTGCAGACGCTGATCTATTGCATGCTAAAATGTGTTTGCTGGGTTCTCACAATGGCCGTCTGTTTGTGACCCGAAACAGACCAAAGGGAACTAAAAATAAAACCGCCTGGTCGATTCCAACTGTGAGATAATCTTTGCAGACCTTTCTCGGTTCCACCGAGAGATACTCAGTGTGTGTGCTTCAAACTGCTGGGATTTAGATGGGTTTGAAATAAAAATAATCGAAACCCTGCTACTCGGAGTGGGGTGTGCAGGCCTGTGGGGTTTCTTATGAGCAACGAGGACAGCAAGGCTAGCGCAGAACAAAGGTTTCCCAGCGGGAGTGGCGGGACTTCATTTATCACATGGGTTTTGAGATATGAAGCAAAACAAACAGAGAAGGGAGAACTGTAGTCAGGCTGCGGGTGTCACAACCCAGGTCCACACACACACAAACAGCGGGTGACACAACCCAGGTCCACACACAGTTAGACAGCGGGTGACACAACCCAGGTCCACACACACACAGTTAGACAGCGGGTGACACAACCCAGGTCCACACACAGTTACACAGCAGATGACACAACCCAGGTCCACACACACACAGTTAGACAGCGGGTGACACAACCCAGGTCCACACACAGTTACACAGCGGATGACACAACCCAGGTCCACACACACAGACAGCGGGTGACACAACCCAGGTCCACACACACAGTTAGACAGCGGGTGACACAACCCAGGTCCACACACAGTTACACAGCGGGTGACACAACCCAGGTCCACACACACACAGTTAGACAGCGGGTGACACAACCCAGGTCCACACACACAGTTAGACAGCGGGTGACACAACCCAGGTCCACACACAGTTACACAGCGGGTGACACAACCCAGGTCCACACACACAGTTAGACAGCGGGTGACACAACCCAGGTCCACACACAGTTACACAGCGGGTGACACAACCCAGGTCCACACACACAGTTAGACAGCGGGTGACACAACCCAGGTCCACACACAGTTACACAGCGGATGACACAACCCAGGTCCACACACACAGACAGCGGGTGACACAACCCAGGTCCACACACACAGTTAGACAGCGGGTGACACAACCCAGGTCCACACACACACAGTTAGACAGCGGGTGACACAACCCAGGTCCACACACACAGTTAGACAGCGGGTGACACAACCCAGGTCCACACACAGTTACACAGCGGGTGACACAACCCAGGTCCACACACACAGTTAGACAGCGGGTGACACAACCCAGGTCCACACACAGTTACACAGCGGGTGACACAACCCAGGTCCACACACACAGTTACACAGCGGGTGACACAACCCAGGTCCACAAACAGTTAGACAGCGGGTGACACAACCCAGGTCCACACACACAGTTACACAGCGGGTGACACAACCCAGGTCCACACACACAGACAGCGGGTGACACAACCCAGGTCCACACACACACAGTTAGACAGCGGGTGACACAACCCAGGTCCACACACAGTTAGACAGCGGGTGACACAACCCAGGTCCACACACACAGACAGCGGGTGACACAACCCAGGTCCACACACACAGACCGGGTGACACAACCCAGGTCCACACACACAGACAGCGGGTGACACAACCCAGGTCCACACACACAGACAGCGGGTGACACAACCCAGGTCCACACACACAGTTAGACAGCGGGTGACACAACCCAGGTCCACACACAGTTACACAGCAGGTGACACAACCCAGGTCCACACACAGTTACACAGCAGGTGACACAACCCAGGTCCACACACACAGTTAGACAGCGGGTGACACAACCCAGGTCCACACACAGTTACACAGCGGGTGACACAACCCAGGTCCACACACACAGTTAGACAGCGGGTGACACAACCCAGGTCCACACAGTTAGACAGCGGGTGACACAACCCAGGTCCACACACACAGACAGCGGGTGACACAACCCAGGTCCACACACACAGTTAGACAGCGGGTGACACAACCCAGGTCCACACACACACAGTTAGACAGCGGGTGACACAACCCAGGTCCACACACACAGTTAGACAGCGGGTGACACAACCCAGGTCCACACACAGTTAGACAGCGGGTGTCACAACCCAGGTTCACACACACACAGTTAGACAGCGGGTGACACAACCCAGGTCCACACACAGTTACACAGCGGGTGACACAACCCAGGTCCACACACACACAGTTAGACAGCGGGTGACACAACCCAGGTCCACACACAGTTACACAGCGGGTGACACAACCCAGGTCCACACACACAGACAGCGGGTGACACAACCCAGGTCCACACACACACAGTTAGACAGCGGGTGACACAACCCAGGTCCACACACAGTTAGACAGCGGGTGTCACAACCCAGGTCCACACACACACAGTTAGACAGCGGGTGACACAACCCAGGTCCACACACAGTTACACAGCGGGTGACACAACCCAGGTCCACACACACAGACAGCGGGTGACACAACCCAGGTCCACACACACAGACAGCGGGTGACACAACCCAGGTCCACACACAGTTAGGCAGCCGGTGTCACAACCCAGGTCCACACACAGTTAGGCAGCCGGTGTCACACCCGACGTTCCCTCTGTGTGCCTGTGTATGGGCTTATGTAAAAAATACCCCCAATACTGTGGGCAGATGGCAGCACCTTCTCCTAAAATAAGATACTGGGATGTAGGGAAAAGGAGAGACATACAGAGGCCCTGCCCGTATGTCTTAGGAATGAGAGTCAGGAGAGCGGTGGCCGAAGGTCGTACAAGCCAAGGCTGGTGTAGACAACGAAGACCTGCGACGTGGCTTTTATGAGGGATTATCCAGTGCAATGGGATCAGGAGAAGAGAGAACTCAGAACCACACGTGCAGTGGCTCCCAGGGAGTCACGGAGAAACACTGAGTTCTTTCATGTTGAGTAAACGCTCCTGGAGGTACCTCTTCTGACAACAGGACATTTTTTCAGCCAAGGACTTTTGGGGTCAGGGGGACAAGGCAAGACGTGTCAACGCCCTGGCCAACCCACCGAAGAGGGTTCGGCTTGGGAGTGGGGGGGGCCGGGGCCAGCACTGTCCTCTGGCTCGGCCACAGGTGATGGGACCGTGCGCAAAACCTTTATTCTCAATTCCGTTATATCCCTAATGTCGAACACACGTGTCCAGCAAGTGGGTGTCCACCAAACCAGCAATGACGGGTTCCCAAGCTGCCCCTCCCGGAAGCTTAGTTTCCTTTCCTGCTTTGCAAAGACTTGCTCCTGGGTCTGGCTCCTGGGTGAACCGTGTCTCTCTGGGGACAGGGACTCCGTCCTGCTCATCTCTGTGTCCTGGGACTCGAGTCCCAAAGCTACGAGGTCCTTCAAATACGTTTGGACACTCAGTGCCTTCCTCACGTCGTATGTCTATCCCGAGGGCAGGTAAGTTTACCTGTATATTTTTTAACACCGTTAACATTACCAATTTTGATGACTTAGGACAACCACCGTCTTGCTTAACTGAAATAATGATCACGGGAGCCACTGTGTTTTTGGTAATTTTCCCTCATCTGACAATTTGGGGCGGCAGTTATGTCAGGCAGAGGGTGGCTCTGTCCCCCCTCTGCCGACATTAAAATCAGGGCGTCAGTGCAGTAGAGCTCTGTGCAGAGAGGGGTCATTTCCTGCAGGCACATCATAACACAGAAGAAAATTTACATTCCCGCCGGCTCTAATTTCCCGTTTATGAAATTTTTATAGGTTTTCTAATAAAGACAATGCCTACAGTTTTACAAAGGTGTTAAAATATTTTATAGTTAACGGATGGCTCCACCACTCAATTCTTAAGATGTGGGGAATCAAAATGTAAAGAGGTGAAATCTTTTCTGATGAAAGACTAGAAAGTCCTGGGCTGTAATCTCACTCCGTGCCACTGGGCACGTTGATTTGTAAAACTTCCTAAGGTGGAACTAATTGCCTTTTGTATGTGTGAGGAGAGACGAGCGAAAGGGGCTAAATCCGAGGATGGGAAAATATCGTCCTGAAGGGAGCAGCCACCAAGACGGTCCCAGTTCCATTTACCAGAAGGAAGTCTGAAAAATGAAATAAATATATACATATATTTGTCGGTTCTCACCCAAGGATATTTTTTGTCATTGATTTCTAGAGAGACTGGGAGGACCGAAGAGAGGGAGGGAAGGAGAGAGAGAGAGAAACATCCATGTGGGAGACACATCGAGTGGTTGCCTCCCACACGCAGCTGGACCTGGGCTGGGGATTGAACCTGCAACCCAGGTACCCGCCCTTCACCGGGAATCGAACCCACAACCATTTGTTGCTCAAGCCAATGCTCTAACCACTGAGCAACTCCAGCCAGTGCTCATCGAACACTAAATGGCTCTGTAAGTGTCAAGTGTCAGGGTGACACCAAAGTCCCTTTAGATTATGAGGGTATTTCGTTGCCTAGTGTCTGGTACAGAACTGTGGTCTGGGACAGGCTGACAAAGTCTGGGGACAAGCCGGTATCGGCCACGCGTATCAAAGGGCTGAATTTTTGAATCCTGGGTGTGTGGGTGGTATCGGGCCCCTGAGATATTGTGTGTGGGGCTCTTTGCAAAGAGAGGCCACCAGGAAGGGAAGGATACAGTGTGGGCTTTTAAAATCCTTGTCTCTTTAATCAGGATGACATTAAATTAGGCTCCCAGATGTATTCTCTGGGGGCCTCATCAAACATGTGCGACTGGTGTCCCTGGGATCAGACAGCAGATCCTCGCTGGCCGTGTAGGCAGCTGACTCTCCATCCATGGGGCTCCAGGCTGGAGGAAGGAGCGCATTTCGGGGGTGGCAGGGAGCATGCTCCCCTGGCAGCTCTTGCCATCGCTGGCAGAGATGGAGGGTGCCAGAGAGAGATGCTATTTGTATGCAACCCGTGGTCTCGGTGGGCAAGGCGCCAGTGAGCCGTGATTTGAGGTGCATATAGATTGTTAGCGAGGATAGGACCCCCTTTCTCACCGAGAAGCCTGCGTAATTGACCGCCAGACGCCCTCAAGTCCTATCGACCGGTGACAGTGAGAGGCGGCCTTTCCATCCCTCGAGCCGGGAGGCCTAATTAACAGAGGCCTGCCTGCTGAATTAGATGGAATTTAGTGTCCGGCGAAATTAATGGGATGTTGTCTGAGCATCCTTCAGCTAATAGAGGAAAATCAAGTTGGAGTGGGAGGAAGCAGGCAGGCCTGGTGAGAGCTGAAACATTGCAGAGTAGGAAAGAACCTGATTTTTTTTCCCCCCATAGAGTTTGCAGGCTGGAGTCAGGAGAACAGATACATTGTATGTCTACTCACCTCCAAGGGCCACTTTTTAAATATAGTAACTAAATGTTATGTGAAAGAAATGATGTTAAGGATTCTTTGTTGCACTGGCCTGTTTGGCTCTGTGGTTACAGTGTTGACCTGCGGACTGAAGGGCTCTGGGTTTGATTCCTGCCAAGGGCACGTACCCCGGTTGTAGGCTGGGTCGCTGGCCCTGGTCAGGGCATGTGGGGGAGGCAACCAATCAATGTGTCTCTTTCACATTGATGTTTCTCTCTTTCCTCTCCTCTCTCTCTCTGAAAATCCATGGAAAAAATATCCTCGAGTAAGGGTTTTAAGAAAAAGAATTCTTTGTGTAGCAGCTATTTTATTTTTCCTCTAATGAGAATTGTGACTTTTCTCCCATCAGGTAAATATATCAGGGGATACAGGCTTACCCCAATTTGATGGCCTTGGGGCAACAGGGATATTTGAGTTTGAAATTCATTATTTAGCACTTTTAAGGACAGAGTAGGGGAGGAAAAGTTCTAAGTCTGGATATTGGCTAGAATATGATAGAAGAAAATTTAGTCAGTCACCTGGTTAAATTTTCAGAGGACACACCTGGTTTTGCATCTGTGATTGGTGTGAAAATTATTTCTCCACTTTATCAGCAATGTAGATTGTTAACTAAGCAGCGCCCAGCTCTGTAAACACTGCCAGGAGCCCTGTGCCTCACACACAACTTGTGAAAATTCCAAATTAGCTTCTGGAGGAATACAAAGATATTTATACTAATAAAAACCTAAAAAAACATACAGAAAACCTAGCACGATCTGGCACCCCACCATTGGACAGTAGAAAAGGGGGTGCCAGTGGGGTGAACTCTGAATTAAAACAAGTCTGTTTCTTTTTATTGTTTCTTCCTCTGAGCAATGGTAGAGTTTCTCAGAGGGCCGTTTGCTATTTAGCTGAAACTAGCTTCAGTTGGACCCAGAGAAAACCACTAAGTATTTCTACTCAGTTGATGGGTAACAAAGGCCATTTACATTTTATACCCAAATACCCGTAAGTAGGAAAGAAGCAAGTTGCTTATGGAAAGCTGTGTCTATCTGTTTATCTGTCTCTCACCTACTAATTTATTTCTTTTACGTATCAATATAACCTTCTGTATATTCTGCAACCACTGCGCTAATCTCTCTTGCTTCCTCTCATGCCCCTCTCTCTATTACAGGCTGTCCCCCCAAAAATGTATACACACGCTTTGAATAATTATAAAGGCAGTTTTTATTGAAACACACTTCATTTTCAAAAGTTCAAGTGTGTAGACATTTTGGGGGGACGCCCTGTATATACTCACAGTGCCAACAGATTGATTTTTGCCTAAAGCAAATCTCCCCTAAAAGCCCTCCACAGCTTCCCATCAACCTCAGGATAAAACGCAAACACATAGTTGGTGTTGGCCAAGTCGTCACTGAATGGAGGCTTAGTTACTTTGTTACAAAACATTGCTGTGCTTTGAGATTAATAAGTTGTGCTCTTCCCAAGCCTTCGGCAGTAACTGCAAAGGTATACATTGTATCCAGTGGTTGAAGCAAGAACAGTTTACCCACAAGCGCAGAGCAAGCTCAAGCATCAGAGACAATTAGCACTGAAAACAAAGTAATTAATGACCGTACGTTTCCATCCTCACAAGTAAGAAATTATGTTCCAAACCGGGTCTCAGGTAATTATGCTGTAACCACCAGGAAATTGTGTGAAAGCGTTTTAGGGGAGAAAAAAAAATTAATTACCTACAGTTACATAAAGGATTGTTTAGTGCAGGAAAAATAATCTTCCCTCTTCCCTTCCCAGGTCTCTTCTGAGGCCCCCGTAATAAAAGACAGATGAACAAGAGTAGAACACGGTTTATTAACACGTCTACCTCGCTCGCGTCTACGTGGGGGATACCCAGTGACAATGGGGCCCTCAAAGAGGTGGCCTGGGATTCAGAGTTGTAATAGGGGAAGGGGAGGTAGGCAACAATAGGGGTAGGGGAGCCAATGATTTTTAGGAAAGATAAACGGGCCCTTAGAAAAATAGGAGAGAGGTACGGTAATTTGCGGCCAAGTTTGCCTGGATGTGGTGTCTCCTCTCCTCTGACAAGAGTCAACTCTGGGGAGCGCATTCGCGACAATGGAGCTCCTTTGGGAGGATCTGCCTGTAGGCAGACAAAAGGGGGTTCGGGGTGTTTTTTCCCCTGAAGAAAAAACAAAATAAAAAATGACACCTACTAAAAAGGGCTTCCGGTGGCTAACGGGGCTCAAATTTAAAAACACAGCCTAGCAGCCGTTTCTGCACAGCGGCCTCCCATGCAAACCACGCTTCAGGGAGCAGCCTGCCCTGAACTGCCCCCCTGCTCTGTGCTCCTGCCCTGGAAGCAAACCTTATAAAGCAGTTCATGGAATCCCATGTCAACCAATAGGAGTGAGGCATTCCCCATCCAACCGGAGCTGCACGGCTCTGGCCAATCAGAGCAGCTCTATCCTGACCAATCAGGACAGTCAGTGACTTTTGGACCAATCCAACGGTGAGGATTTGGAGCCCTCATTTGCATTAGGACAGACCAATTTGAGACCGGGGCGGGGACTTCTGTCTATATAAGCCAGCGTCCCTCTGGTTCAGGAGCTCGCTTCCACCAAAGACTGGAGGCCGCCTCTCCCTGGCTGAGCTGAAACACAGAAGAGACCCCACAGCCGAGCTGTATCACGTCGAATTGGCGCCAGCGGCCGTTGCTTGACAAGGGAAAGCCTCCCTGACATGTCCTGCTTTTCACGTGTCTACAGCTCAAAATATTCAATATAACAAAGTGGAGTATTTCGGGCGGTGCGCCCTGAGCTCCTCCCATCGTATTTCGGGGTGGCATGTTCTCCTGCCCTGTGATTGCATGAATGGGATCGGATGCAGCACAAATGCCACGGGATTTTAATAATAATAATACTGCCCAGCACAGAAAGCAAAACAGAATGTGACAGTAATAGACCAAGGAGTGCGGGAATGTCCTGCGAGCGTGACACAGGCTCTCTACGTCTTCCTGGGCTGTCTACTGACATCAAGATTTGGCACATGATGCCTCTCGCTGGGTGAGCTAGGCCAACGTTCACAGCTCCAAAGAGCCGACAGGGAGGTGTCTCACGTATTTAGCAACCAGGTGAAGGTCTAATGGGCACCTGCTGGTTCGAAGCCGGAGCCCGGAGTTGTACAGCCTCTTGTCATCACGTGTGTTGTGTTTTATTTTAGGCTCTGCGAGATTCTGACTATGTGTTGCTTGATCCCCGAATGGATGTTACAGCCACCGTCCAACCGTTTCTGGGCCCGGCGTACTGAGATGAAGTCACGTCAACCAGGTAGCCGCGTGAAAATCGACCGGTGACATGCGGACAGGCCGTTGTGTTGTTATAATCTTCCAGGGGAGGGAGGGACGGGGAGACGGAGGCAGGAAGGAATACACTTATACCATCGACTCTGCACGCACACGAGTGCTCAGGAAAACCCAGCCAGAATTAATAGCTAACAAGCTGTGCCCCCAGAAGAAGTCTTTCTTTCTTCTTTATTTTTCATTTTGAGTGACTCCTGGTGATTTCGCGCAGAGGACATGTGACCCGTATAAGACAGGTACCCTTCTTATAAGATATGATACCTAGTTCTTGATGAAGGGAGTTGAGTGTTGGACGCGCCGACCAGCTATGGGCTTTGGGAACGCAGCTGTGGTCTGGTGATCTGAGGTGCGCGTTAGAAATCACTGCTTGTAAGCTGAGCCCAGCACGGCTCGGGCTCTGGCGTTTGCAGGAGGCTGTGCCCGGCATCGCCCAGGGTTGGGCTCTGGCGTTTGCAGGAGGCTGTGCCCGGCATCGCCCAGGGTTAGGGTCAGGCTCCCCGGTGCACGGCCGATCCTCTCCCTGAGCCTGTCTCTGTGCGTCCCGCCCGTCCTCACATCTGTGTTATGCTCTGTGAAGTCGCGGCCTCACGGGGACGTCCCCGGTATATCTGACATGTTGGGAATGAGCGGCCTGTCCACCCAGGCGGCGGCTCGTGTTCACTCTGCCGTGCGCGGGGATTAAGCTCCGGCCCAACAGCGCAGCCGTCAGAGGAGCCGGGGTGGCTGGGACAGGCATGCGGAGAAAATGCTTAAGGCCAGACTTAGCCTGTCAGGAGCAAGTCTGTGTGAGCGCTGACTGGGAAATAACTCCCCGCCGCCAGAGTCGAAGTCAAGAAAAGGCGGGCAGATTCTGTGCCAGGCGGGACACAGCTTGCCGGAGAGGGAGGGCGAACAGGTGGCTTGTTGCTGACGGCACTGAGGCTCTGGGAGAGGCGGCCTGTGCGTGTGTGTGCGTGTGCGTGTGTGCGTGTGTGTGTGCACCCCCACATCTGGCCGTCTGTCCCATCCTGCCAAGATGAGGCCCTTGGGGGCATTCATTTGCCATCATTAACCAAGAACACGCCACAGCCCAGCCGGCGTGGCTCAGTGGTTGAGCATCGACCCAAGAACCAGTAGGTCAGGGTTCGATTCCCGGTCAGGGCACAGGCCCGGGTTGTGGGCTCGATCCCCAGTAGGGGGCGTGCCGGAGGCAGCCGATCGATGACTCTCATCATTGATGTTTCTCTCTCTCTCTCTCCCTGTCCCTCTTCTCTCTGAAATCCATAAAAACCCCCAAAAGCAAAAAACCCCCACAATGCACTACAGCAGGTTAGGATGGCGCGTTTTCCTTCCTGATTTCCTGGCACCTTCCTGTCTGTTGGGCGGGGAGCCCCGGAGCATCCCCGTGGCCATAGGACTGGTCCGAGCTCGGGATCTGGGCTCTGCATTCTGGTTGGACGTGTTAGAACTTGGGGAGCAACCCCGGAGGAGGGAGACCCCCACCTTGCCGCCTGACCCCCGGTGCCCCCTGCAAGGCGACGCAGAGATGGGCCCCCCTGCCTGCTGCGGACCACGATCGGGCTTAAAACCTAAGTAGCCACACGGAGCCCGTGGTTTCTTGCTCTCAGATTCTCAGCAAGAGCTCTGCCCCTTGTCCCCCGAACCTTTTCCAGGGTGACACGCAGGGCAGGGTGAGCCTGTCGCCAGGGCCCCTTGTCCTGGCCTGTGTCTGTGCCATCTCTGCCCGGGCACGGGGCAGCCTTGCCCACCCCCTGTGCGCAGGGCGCACGCACATCTCCTTTGGCAGCCTGCTCGGAATTCCTGAAATTCCCCAGATTCATGCAGAGCTTAGATAATAAATGACTGAGTAACACGGGGAGGCCGTTGGGAGCATGGGAAACGGGCTCGGAGAGCCGGCTGCCTGCCCTGGGCGTCGTGAACGAACCCCGTTGTGGGGCTCGCCCCCCCCCCAGATCTTTCCTCCCTCAGGGCGACTCCTAAAAATAGATCCTCAGTGGTGGCCACAGGGCTCGCCCTACGGGTGTGCCGTGTGTTTTACCCCCCAACGTCCCTGTGCCTTTCCCTGCTCCGGGTGGGTCTCCCAGCCTGGTGCCTGAGGGCTGATTCCTCCCGGGGCAGCACCCGGCCGTCCTGGGTCCCCGCCGACGGTGACCGCTGCCGCCTAGCAAACGTCCTCACAGCGAGCAGCGAGGAATGACGGCTGCGGCCCGCGCTCACCCCGCGTTTAAAGAGGCGTCGCTGTGTGGATTTAACCCCGAATTCGTCGGCGCTGTGGGAAACGGTGTCGGTTTTTTAAATTTTTCTTTGCCCTCCGACTGCAAAACGATTCCAGGGTCCCCAGGCCCCTCCGAAGCCCCTGCTTCCCCTTCGCGGCTCCGTCTGGGAGCAAGGCCTGCGGCCCTCCGTGTGCTGAAATGAGTCGCTGTCCCCCAGTTCTGACATGGGGGGACGCGGAGGCCCCCAAAGGGGCTGAGTCACAGCTCCTGTCCTTTGCAGCCAGCCCGGAGGAACGGCATTTCTTGGGGGCTGAGGTGGGTGCTCAGGGGAACCCGGATGAAGGCAGTCGCAAGACTGTCCCCGTAGCAGGTCCCAGCTCTGAAAGGTCGGGGGGAGCCAGCGTCTTGGGGAGAAAAGGAAAGGCAAGGTGGCCGCTCCCTGTGTCGGCTGAACTTCATGGAGAGGCCCCAGCTCCTCAGCTCGGCTCATGAACACCTGCCAAAGGCTTCCCTCCTCCGGCTCACAATCATCTTTTCAAAACGCATCATTTTCCGAAGAAATACTACGCGGGGCGTGAGCAGCAGGGATGGTTAACATTGACGCCGTTATGGCAGCCTGGGGGCTGGTTATTGCTCAGGGCATTTCCCAGGGTCTCGACGTTCCCCTAATGCAGAGTGAGGCCAAGGCTGGTGACAGGCAGCTGCTGGAAAGGGACAGTGGGACCTGTGTTTTCGTGGGTGTCGTGGTTTCCATTGAAGGAGGGGCTGGGAACTGTGGTCCTCGGCGTTTCTCTGAACTTGTGAGAAGTTCCTGCCCCTCACAGCTCTCCGTGAGCATCGTGGGGTTGGATACAGAGTCCCATCTCAAACTTTCAGAAAAACAGGACTCCTTTGAAAGGCGGGTGCCCCTCACCAGTCTGAGGGGCACCCGCCTTTTGCAAAGGAAAATCTGGGAAGCCTTCTGCACCTGCTCCGTCCAGACTGAAACATAAGGAGCACCTTGAATTTGGTGAAATTTTCAGTGACCCTAAAGTTCAGTACCCAAGGAGATTGAGTGAGAAGCAGTAGACACAGAGGAGCCACAGAGTTCACTGAAGTTTGAGTCCTAAGGCAGGGTACAGGATCCCTGCAATGCTGGTCCTGAGCATATGCCCAGAAGAATTGGAAACGGGTGGTCAAGGGCAGGTAGAAAGATGGTCATCCCAGCACAACTGACAAAGGTGAACACAACCCAAATGTCAATCAGCAGATTCAAGGATAAACAAAATGTGATCTGTCTGCAGGGAGGAATATTACACAGCCATGAAAATGACCACATGGAGGAATATTACGCAGCCATGAAAAAGAGTGGAGCTTGGACACAGGCTACAATGTGGATGAGCCTTGAGGACATTAGGCTAAAGGAGAGAAGCCACACACACACACACACACACACACACACACACACGTTCTGAATGTGGCTCTTTGTCATCCTGAACCAAGAAGACAGTGATGTTTCAGCCCCACAGTGAAGGCAAACATAGTAGGTGAGACCTCACACCCATACAGAACAGGCTCCTGAGACCTTCTCAGCTCTCTAGTCACCTCCAGCTCCATGGATTTCCCTATCAGATCTTTACAGACTGCATTTGGCCCAGCTCATGATTTAGGAAAAGTTTAACATGTTTTTCAAATCCTGAGATGACTTAATTTCTATAAATAATGAAACTACCCAGACAAGGAAGAATGCTCACAAACTTGTGGGAAAAAATTATCAACAGCCCTCTTTGTCCCATCAACAGATTTTTTATTTTTTCAATGTCTCTGTATTTCTCTGATAATCTGATAAACCGTACGCAAATTAGTTTTTCTGGAAATGGCTGGAAATAGCAATGTAATGTTTAACCTCATGAGATCTATTCAAGAAGCTTCGCCCTGTTGGGATGGCTCAGTGGTTGAGCGCCGACCTTTGAACCAGGAGGTTGCGGTTTGATTCCCAGTCAGGGCACATGCCCAGGTTGTGGGCTTGCTCCCCAGTAGGGGGCGTGCAGGAGGCAGCCGATTGATGACTCTCATCACTGGTGCTTCTTTCTCTCCCCCTCTCTCTCCCTCTCTCTGTAAATTCAATAAAAGCTTTAAAAAAAATCATGGGCAGGAACCTCAGAGGTCAAAGATGAGATGGTCCAATATTGAGGGGAAGGACATTCTTTTCCCCGTTCTGTGTATCAGTCTGTTAATATTGGTTTATGAATGGTTTGTTGACTGTACTCACAGCCCTTTTAAACCGAACCTTTCACATCTGCTTACAACTCACAAATCAATTAGAGTAACCAATTTAGAAAAATGAAGACTTTTGAATTCATCTTAATATGGTCGTAAGAGGAATTCCCAACCAAGCCCACATTTCTGAACTCAGTTAACCTAATTTCCGTAGATTTAACGGTTACTTAAAACAAGAAATTCACAAACAAATTGTACCCATGAAGAGGGAGTGAGAGCAAAGGCAAGGGACAGGGTGCTCAATGCTCTCGGGCTGCCAGGCCTTGAGGAAAACTGGTTTAGAAAGGGTGTCAGTGTGAGGCAATCAGCATCTGCTTATTTCCTTCCTGGACACAGTGCCTGTCGAGGCATCTTCTGCACAGCATCCCTTTGGTGCTGGTTACAGGGACTAGTGGGCAGGGTTTCTCTGTCCAGCATTCAGGGGGGTCTGAGATGAGAGCCCGTGGGCCAGATCTGCCCACCACCTGGCTCTGTCAAGTTCTTCTGGGATGCAGCCACATGCTGTCGTTTGCATACCGTCCCTGGCTGCCTTCGAACTACAACTACAGTTGAGTAATTGCAGCAGAGACCAGCAGAACCTAAATATGTCCTACGTGGCCCTTGACAGAAAGGTGCGCCCTGCCCTGCCCTGTCCTAGGGTGTGGCGCACCTTTCTGTAATGTCTGTAACGTTTGTGATGTCTGTGATGAGGTCATTCTGCATCACCTTAGGACAGGAAGAGTTCAAAGATCAAAATGAAACATTGTATCCTATCTACCAGTGATGGGCATGACAGGGCGCCCAGATGGTTGGCTAAGAGATACTTTGTGTGTGCCTGGGAATGGGGAAAGATACAAAATCAAATAGAACTCGTAGAGCGGTAAGGAATCTGTTTAAATCGCCCCAGCCACCTGTCCTGCAGGTTGTCCTGCCCAAGGAAGGGCTTAGCGAACCATCTGCGGGATACACTGTGCTTCTAGTTTATTTTCCTTTGACATCACACAGGCTTCACCTGTGCCAATGGGCCCCAGCACACCATTGGAAACGGTTTCCTCACAGTGCTGTTTCCTTGCCATCAAAATTGCCGTCTGTTCAAGTGTGACAAAGAGCCCTGCAGCCAGGCTGCCCGGAATCCCATCCAGCACACTCGGAGAGCCTGTGAACGCTCAATGAAGCAGCCCTCCGAGCAGCAAGGAGATGCCGCAGTGACAGCAAAGCTTTGCGAGTCTCTCAAATATGGGAAAACTCGATCAACGGAAAGGACAGACTCACAGTGATCACATGAAAGCCTTTGTGACCAAGTAAACAGGCAGCAACTAGGAGAGCAAAGCAATCTGGACTTTTTAAAAAAATATGTTTATATTGATTTCAGAGAGAGGAAGGGAGAGGGAGAGAGAGAAACATCAATGAGGAGAGAGAATCATTGATCGGCTGCCTCCTGCACGCCCCCTACTGGGGATCAAGCCTACAACCCAGGCATGTGCCCTGACTGAGAATCGAACCCTGACCTCCTGGTTCATAGGTTGATGCTCAACTGCTGAGCCATGCTGGCCGGGCTTTCTTCCCTTATTTCTAACCAGCTGTGGGAACTGGGTCTGAGGCCCTGTGTGTGGCATGGCTACCCAGAAAAACGAAGGTGGCATTGTGTCCCAATGTGGCAAAGGGGCTCCAGCTCCCACAAGTGCAGTTACATCTTCTTGAATCTTTATTAGGAAAAAGGTGGGTCCATTAAAACCCGTTGTTATTTCCACCCACCCGGATATGCCCCATTCACTGCTGACTAATGAGAGAAACAAAATAGACAGTCGCTTCCCTCCTGTGAGGTCCCCTCATTCAGGAAAATATGTGGCCTCGTTAACAAGCCACGTCCATAACAGCAAGAACGTGGGCTCCTGGCAGCGCTAATACAGAGCAGCCCTTCTCTGGCAGGTGCAGTCTAACAGTAAGGCCATGCCTCTGAGTGTGTTAACAATGGACCAGCACATGTCATTGTTGACTAGATTCCTTCCCTAACGTTAGCCCAGCTACGCTAAACAATGATGCCACGGTCTGACAACGCTGGGCTATCAGAATATGTGTTTCTACTTTTAAATAGAGCATATGTATCGAAAGTAAAACACTAAATGAAGGCAAATCTCACAGATTCTTGATAACGTTTCGATGTATTTTTACAGTTTTTAAAGTGCTCTATACCATTTTAATGAACGTGTCATGCCTATTTCTCCTCATTAGAGGCTCTTTAAAAAAATTTTTTTTGGCTCTTTTTGATAGTAGCTTTACTCTTTTTTATTCTAATTAGACACTTTATTTTGTGATAATTACAAACCTACAGTCCTTAAGAAATAATGGAGCCCTGGCCAGTGTGGCTCAGTTGGTTGGGTGCCATTGTCCCAGGCCCTGAGAGGTCACCAGTTCGATTTCTGGTCAGGGCACAGATTTTTTTCAGCAGGCACTTAGAACCACATCAGATAATGTTCTAACTTCTGTTTCAATCCTCAAACATAATTTAAAAAACTCAATAAGGAAAAGCAAACATAATGACCTATATTTTTTGTATTGTCTTTTGATTTTCCTTCCTGATGTTCCAGAGTTTCTTCTTTTAACATGTTCCTACTTTTTAGAAATTTCTTTTAGCAGTTGCTTGAGTGTCTGTAGGTCTGCTGTTGAAAAAATTGTCTTAGATTTTCTTCATCTCATTATGTCTTAATTTCCTTTTTATTCTGGAAAGATCCTTTGGCACCTGCAATATCTTATACCACTTCTCAGTGGCCTCCATACTTTCTGGTGAAAAATCTGCCGTCATTTGAATTTTTACCTGTTAGAGAGAAGATGATGTTTTTCGGCGCTACAGTCAAGATTTTTCTTTGGGTTCAGCTTTCGGGGGTTTAATTCAGATGTGTCTTGGCATGAATTTGCAGTGTCCTGCTTAGTACTCATCCAGCTTCTTGAGTCTTTACATGTGTATGTTTTTCTTGTCAAACTTGATAAGTTTGGAGCCATTATCCATCGAGGACTTTGGCAGCCTCACCCTCTGTCTCTTCTACCTCAGGGACTTGGCCAGTTGTGATTTTGCTAATTGGGAAATACAGCTCACATGGTTTGCTCAAGGAGGGGTGTGTATCTCTTCTTGAACATGCCTCCGTGCGTCTTTATGGTCCTTGTAGATAAAATATTTTGCTGTCTCACCTTAGCCTTATCTTACTATTTTGTTCAAGACTTTAACTGATAGGATTGCTTATTAATTTCAGATTAATTTTGCATGTTTCTAATAATACCCAGTAAGAACTTTTGTTGTCATTGTATAAATCTACAATATGTTTGAAAAAATGGACATAATTAAAATAGTCATATTTTTAATCCTGGTACATGATACTTTCTTGTTTGTGCAAGTCTAATTTTATATTCCTTAGTAAGGTTTTATTACTTTTCTAAATAGGCTTTGCATATTTCTTATTAAGGTTATTTCTAGATACTTTTTGTTTTGTTTTGTTTTGTTTTAATTGTTATTGGGATAGACTCTCTTTGGCTAGTATTTTAAAATTCATAATTTCTTGTACATAGATAAGCTTTTGCTTTATTACATTTAGTTTTTTATTTAGCCATTTTAAAAATATTTCTAATCAATGCTGGTTGTTTTTCAGTTGGATTTACTCTCTTTCAGAACATTCCTCACATATTTCCTACCACAGCTTCCCAAATTTTTGCTACAAAACATACAGGGCGTCCCCAAAATACATTTACGTACTTTTACAGCTGACAGCTCAATTTTGAAAATGAAATATATTTTAATAAACACTGCCTTTATAATTATTCACAGTGTGTGTAGGCATTTTTGGAGATACCCTATATTAAAGCATATTCTGAAAGATGCCTAGTAAATAAAGTTGCCTGTGGCCAGCAATTTTGGGAAATGCCACGTTTTCATCCTACTCCTGCTGGTTTCCGATTCACTTGTGCATATTAAAGGCTTTGAGAAGTCTTGCATTAAACAGCCTTGTTTCACTGTCGTTTAATGCAGTGTTTTCCATTTACAAGTGACACATGTCACAAACCCATAGAAAATGCAGAGGGCCTGGCCAGTGTGGCTCAGTTGGTGGGGCATCATCTCATGAACCAAGAGGTTGCTGGTTCGATTCCCGGTCAGGGCACAGGCCTGGGTTGCGGGCTCGAGGGATGCAGGAGGCAGCTGATCCATGATTCTCTCTCATCATTGATGTTTCTCTCTCTCCCTCTGCCTTCCTGTCTCTCTAAAAAAATCAATAAAAAACACATTTAAAAAATACAAAATGCATGGGAATGTTGCATACACTATACTTAGTTGGCAAAGGGTTTATATTCTTAAAATATAAAGAGATCTTATGCATTCCTCCAAAAAGGATGAACTGCCCGGTAGAAAAATAGAAAACTGTGAGAAGTAATACAAACGACCGGCACACCATTCTCAGCTATCAAATTAACCACCCAGACCCAGGGTGGTGTCCAGTGTTGCCTTCCTGTCCAGCGTCCCCGGCGACAGTGCCAAGATCGGTCGGACTCGCACAGAAATGTGAACTGTTTCTAATTGCTCGCGATCCTAGCTGCCCAGCCCGGACGGCGAGCCATCTGCTGTGCGGGCTGCCCTGGGAGCAGTTTGCCTCCCCCATCTGTCTGCTCTGTCGCCGTCGCAGGGCTCCCCATGTCCTCACTGTCTCATCCTGATTCCTTTCTGGATGGATGGATGGATGGATGGGTGGATGGATGGATGGATGGATGGCACGGAGCAGCATGCACCCCCTCCGCCCTTCTGGAAGACACGCCGTCCAGAGGCATCAAAACATTCATGACCCTCGGTCCACAATGAGTTACCCAGAAAAATATCCAGAGGTGTCAGCCCTACTTTAGGTCAAGGAAATTCACCACGACGTTCCCTAAATCAGCGCGGAGGACCTCCGCAATGCTCAGTATACTAGGGGCACATTTAATAATAAAGCACGTACGTGTGATAAATGGTATAAATTAGGACGTAGCCATAGGTTGTGTAATTATGTAGCTCAGGGCTCTGCAAACTTTTTCTGGGATAAGCCAAATAGTAAACATTTTAGGCTTTGAGGGTCATACAGTGTCCACCACAGTCACTCAATTCAAAATTTATGCATTGTCCCCGTGGTCGGTGGGGCTCAGTGGTTGAGCGTCGACCTAGGATCCAGGAGGTCAGGGTTCGATTCCCGGTCAGGGCACACGCCCGGGTTGAGGGCTCAATCCCCAGTCGGGGGCGTGCAGGAGGCAGCCGATCCATGACTCTCTCATCACCGATGTTTCTCTCTCTCCCTCTCCCTCTCCCTTCCTCTCTCTCTGAAATCAATAAAAACATATTAAAAAAAAAAAAAAAAAGAGAGACTTTCAGGAAACCCGAGGATTACTCATCCACGGCCTGAGGGTTCTCAGGGATCACAAAGATATGGTGAAGGGCTGGTGATTTAACCCAAGTGAACTCCCCGCCCTGGAGCGCCTAGTGGGTCCTGACTCCTGACATCGGGGTGCAGTCAAGATAATCGAGCTCATGCCCATCTGGAGCCTCCTGTCCACGAGGCCCCCACTGCTCAAATACATAAATACTAAATCCTAAGCCCCAAGCAGAGGAGGGAGGGTCATCTCCCCTCCACGGTCTCCCCTTATTCAGTGGCCAACCCAAGGACATGTAATAACCTAGACTGAGCTGCGCGGTCTGTCTCCACCCGGGTCTCCTTCTGCAGACTTCCAGGCGTGAGTCTAAAAATAAGGACCCAGGGAGATTCAATCACCGCGGCTCTTTTATTTAAAGCTCTGGACGATTACCGAGAAAAATCCCCCGGGGGGGCGGATGGAAAGTGGAGATTAGGGAAATTGAATGAGAAACTCATCATGCGAAATGCATCATCTGGTGCGCGATGCTCCGCGATCCTGAATTTTAATAATGAGTCAGAGGACCGTCCGGGTTTTCTCCGAGTGGTGGAGGGTCCCGCAGAATTATTCCCATCAGGGCGTTTTGATTAAGCTGGTGTTTAAAATACACCTTCCTAACGCGGGTGCCGTTCTCTATACGTCCCAAAACGACCGTGCTTGTCTCACGAGCAGCACCAGCCAGGGATCCGTATGCTAGTCGCTCATTAGAAGATTCTCCGAAATGCTGCCCATAGGTCACTGGACCACCGAGCTCTCATGTCTGTGGACGTCTAAACAGTATTTAAATATCAGCCGGCGTCTTGTGCGTAGGGATGCCCTGCAATAGGTCAGGGGGGGTCGTATGTCTCCATACTTCTCAAGATTAAGGTGGAAATGCATCTGTAATGTGTGTGTGTTATTTATGTGCAAAAAAAAAAAAAAAAAAGTGTGGCTCTGGCTGGTGTGGCTCAGTGGTTAGATTGCTGGCCCACAGGCTGAAGGGTCTCAGGTTGGATTCCCGGTCAAGGGCACGTACTTGGGTTGCAGGTTCGATCCCCGGCCCCAGTCCAGGTTTGTGCGGGAGGCAACCAATCGATGTCAGTCGCACCCCTACCTCTGGCTTCCTGAAGGACGCAACGTGACCTTGAGACGGTGGGAGGTGCTCCCACCACCCGCGGGCACGATTTCAGAGAAGAGCAGGCCCTTTGGGGCTCACACACCTTGTTCCAAACCGTGAAGGAACAAACACCTTGGTGCTCAACCCCAGCGAGAGCCGCTGGGGCGCCGTCCAAGGGGCTCCGTCAGGTAATTAACTCGGCTCTCACAGCGCAATCCAGGAAGGGGAAGAACACGCAACTCTTGTTCTCGCAGCTCTCAAACCCCGGTAATTGTGCTCCTGACGAGCTCTGAGGGCACTTCGGTGAGCGGAGCCGGAGGTGCAGGCCAGGTGCTCCGCTCTCAGCCCTCTCTTCCCGACTCCACTCCCCCTCCCTCCGCCTGCAGTTTGTCAATTAGCATCAAAAGCAGCGAAAGAAAAAGATTTATAAATCTGGCTCCTTGCCCTTAGCTGTGAGGCTCTCGGATGCTAAGGAGGCCGGAGAAGCATCTCCTGGGGAGGTTGACACAATGTATCCTCTGTTTGGAAAGGGCTGTTCTGCCCAATGGCTTTAGAGCAGCCTTGGGGGGGGGGGGGGCATGAAACAAAAAATAATAACAGTAACAACAGCTGTTAACTAGATAGAATGATGCGTGTATTTAATACAGTAACTGCTGAGAATTGCATAGGACTCGGGAAAGTTCGCAGATACACTTTCCCCGCCGTTCTGTGCAAAGACATCTACCGGACCTCTCTGCATTCACCCCGAGGCTCACCAGAGACAAAAACCGAGGAAAAGTCCAACAAACAAAGACGTAAGGTGTATCATTCCCAACCAAGGAACGCGCGGAGGAAAGACATTTCCGTTAACGCAAAGAGCAAGCGAGAAAGTAGGGGAAATAGTCCTTTGTCATCCACAACGAAAAATAGACCCAGAAACCTGGGAGCATGGGGCAGACGGAGGGATCTCAGAGGGAAGGGGCGGGAGAAATGGACCTAAGGACTTACGTGCCTCTGTGCATGACCCACGGACACCGACGATATTTTGGGTAAGGCCTGGGGAGGGGGCGGGTAGGAGCAGGGAGGAGGGGCAATGGGGAAAAATGGGAGACACCCGTAATCCTCTCAACAATATACATTTTTAAAGAGATGAAAATATTTAGAAAAAAATAAATAAATAAAAATAAAGCAAGCTGTGGACCCAGCCAATAAATTAAAAAACAAAACAAAACAAAAAACCCAGTGTCGGTGGGAGCTGGAAGCAGGACGAGCTCAGAGGCTGCTGGGAATTGCATGTAGCTTTACAATCAACGGAAAAAATATCCTGGGGAGAGAATTAACAAAAGAAAAAAAAAAAGTGAAATAGGGCTGGTTGGGGAGAACTTGACCATCCTGGGGCAGGTTTCCTCCGGCAGCACCTGGACTAACAGGACCGATTCGTGTGCGCTGAGCCTGCCATGCCCGTGTTGGCTTCGATTCCATAACCTCCAAGCATCCAGCCTCCCGTTTGTGTCTCCTGTCCATGCACCTGATTGTCACTAACCCAGGTGAGACCAGGTGGCCCTGGGGCGGCCCCCGGACACGTGGCCTTGGATGCAGGGTCCCAGGGGACTATCCTTACGGGAGATGCTGAGCTTCGTTTCACAAGGACGGAAGCAGGTCCAGGCCTGGGGACGCCAGGGCCAGGAGAGGAGCTGTGGAGAGATGCAGACAGAGGCAGGAGGTCAGCTGCACGGGGGGAGCCCCTTCCCAGCGGCGGGAATCACTCTGGTGTCCAGAACCGCCCAGGCTTCGCTGCCGGTCAGATCCGAGCCTGAGCTCTGGTCTGCACACTTCTCTGCGTGAACTCGGCGGGACGTCTTCCACACGGATGCAGAGCCCAGGATCTTCCGGACTGTGGTGAGGGCCACGGAGGAACATGTCCCCCCTGGGTCCTGCAGGAGCCTCCAGGCTCGTCCCACCCCCACTGACTGCCCCCAGTGCAGCCGCCGGGGCCTCTGACCACCTCAAACCCGGCCACGGCCACCATTTCTTTGTACTCGATGCCAGAGTCACCAAAAGGCGCTGCCCCTTTGGGTCCACGAACCTCTGCTTCTCCCTCTGGCCGCCTTCCTCCCTGAGGTCCTGCCTCCTGGCGCCCCCCCCCCAGCATTCCCAGCCCCCTTTCCTGCAATGTGTGAACCCCATGCTTGACCAGGCCACCTCATTTACAGATGAGGGAGCCTTCAATCTGCAAATGCCCAACGCTCAACCGATGGCTCGTCCGGTTCACGGTCCCTGCCCTGCGGTCTCTCCCCCGGTGTCTGCTGGGGCACAGCCGCCAGGGCCGTGATCTCAGGGACTGGCTTTCTGAAATGTGTGTTTATGGTCAGCGCCCGGGGCTGGAGTCAGTGGCCACAGGGTCAGGGGACCACGGGTGGGTCTTTGAAGTCAGAGCACTTAAGTTACTACTTTATTAATTTATATTTTCAGCTATTGAGAAAGTACCCCCCTCCCCCTCCCTCCCCTCCCCTCCCCTCCCCTCCCCTCCCCTCCCCTCCCCTCCCCTCCCCTCCCCTCCCCTCCCCTCCCCTCCCCTCCCCTCCCCTCCCCTCCCCTCCCCTCCCCTCCCCTCCCCTCCCCTCCCCTCCCCTCCCCTCCCCTTCCTTTCCTTTCCCTTCTGTCTTTCACTCATCTCCATGTATCGAATGACGTGGTTACTTTGTACATTAGGATTTTGTGTTTCGATGTAGCTGCCCTTTTAATGACACCTGCTAGATGGTAACACACAACCTCACCGCTAGCAACACCTCAGTAACGTCTATGGGATGCATAGATGGATGGAAAATTCAAAGGAAACGTGAATACCCTCAGGGCTGGAGACCGCAGGAACGGTAGATGTTTTATCACCCAAAAAAAGGGCCCCTCCAGTTTGTTGGAAAGACTAGTCCCTTTTGATACTTGACGCCCTCGCGATAAAGGAAATTCGGAACATTTTTACGGCCGGGTTTATCAGCAGCAAACCCGGCTCCTGGAAAAATCCCTGTGACCCTATTATCACAGAAGCACAATTCTCAAGCAGTAAATTTCCTCTCTAAAGATCCCGGAATAAATTACGGGAGAAAAGCGTTCCTGGACGAGCCCATGAATTAGCCCGTGGTCAGAGGTTATCGAAAACGAGCCTGTTAAATGTTTCATGACATCTGCCAAAAATAAAGACTTTTACTCACCAGCGCTAACCAATAAATCTTTTTTTTTTTTTTCTGACAACCCTCAGATCACAGGAGCAGGGGTCTGTGCAGCCAGCAGAGGGTCATTCTCGGCAGCCAGGTCACGTCTGACACACAGACAAAAATTCCTGGACGGTCCCCGAAAACATTTTCACCTCATTAAAATCGAAAGCAAAGCCGGGAGAGTTTGAGAACATTCCCTGGTTATTTTTGCTATTTAAAAATCATAGGCAACCGGGCCGGCGTGGCTCAGGGGTTGAGCGTCGACCTAGGATCCAGGAGGTCGCAGAGCGATTCCCGGTCAGGGCCCAGGATCACCTGCATCCTTGGACCGGCTCCTGGACAGGCGCCCGCTCCGTGACGTAGGCAGTTCCAGGTGGTTCTGTTTTGCCCTAAGGACTGACCTTGTTTTACTCTTTTAAATTTTTTATTGCTTCTGATTAAAAGCTGTCGTTTTCAATTACAGTTGACCTTCAATATTACATCAGCTTCAAGTGTACGGCATAGTTACTAGACATCTATGTACCTCACAAAGGGATCCCCGCCCCCCCCATGGTCATGTCTCTGGGGACCAGCCCCACGGACCAAGAAGAACAACGCACAGACCCTGGCCGTGCGTGAAAAACACGTGCAAGGACAGGGTCTGAGATTTCTTCCACTGTCCATTTAAAAATACATTGTTTTAAAATACATTGTATTTAAAAATACATTGTTTCCTTTATTTAAAAATACATTGTTTCCTTTTTTATTGTTGACATTATTACAGATGTCTCCCCATTTCCCCCACCTTTGCATCTCCACCCAACCTCCGCCCTCCCCAGGCCTTCCCCACACTATTGTCTGTGTCCCTGGGTTATGCACAGACGCATATAAGTTCTCGAGTTAATCTCTCCCCACCCCACCTTCCCCCTGACATCCCTCCGTCTGCTCCATGCTTCTGTGTCTCTGGATCTATTTTGTTCATCAGTTTATTTTGTTCACCAGGTTCCACGTATGAGTGAGATCATGGGGACACTTGTCTTTCTCTTCCTGGCTTCTTTCACTCAGCATAATACCCCCCAGTTCCCTCCATGCTGCCCCAAAGGGTACAAGATTCCTTTTTCACAGCTGCATAGTATTCCACGGTATAGATGTACCGCAGCTTTTTTATCCACTCACCTACGGATGGGCACTTGGGCTGTTTCCAGATCTTAGCTATTGTAAACTGTGCTGCTATGAACATCGGGGTGCATATATTCTTTCTGATTAGTGTTTCAGGATTCTTAGGATACATTCCTAGAAGTGGGATCCCTGGGTCAAAAGGCAGCTCCATTTGTAATTTTTTGAGGGACCTCATACTGTTTTCCAGAGTGGCTGCACCCGTCTGCCTTCCCACCAGCAGTGCACCAGGGTCCCCCTCTTTCCACCCTCGCCAGCACCTGGTATTGACAGTGCTTCCCTTTGTCCGATCACAGCGTTGGGTTGATTTAAATAGACTCTTTGAGGTTCCTCTGGCCCTGGGATCCGTGTAGGTGGAGGGTTTCAGATGGAGGGTCGGGAGGGAGGAGACAACCTTTAATGGTACAAACATTTCCCCACCATTTAACCCACTGAGATCCAGGAATCACCAGGTTAAGCATCTCTGCACAAAAGAGTGATCGTTACTTTAATTTAGAACCTCGTTCCATTAACAGGGTCCTAAATGATAACAGCAAGACGCCGCGGTGAGCTCCTGGAACATGCCCCCCAAATTGCGCGTTTTCTGAACAGGCCGGCGGCATCTCCCTTTGCTCAGACTTGACTTATTTTATTTCACTCATTTGTTTCAAGGGGATGATTTCTTATGCACATGTCTGAATTTTCCTTTTCGCGAAAATACAAAAGAACCAAAGCCACACGGCAAACATTCGCAAACAGCGGATACCCCTCAGTTTGGTGCCCCCGTTTTAGTAAACGCACAGGAGATGGATTTATTTATTTTTCCTTGACCTTTCGAGGTTTGCGTTTCACCCGCTCTGTTCTCTGAGATGTCGCAGCTCAGGAGCCGTCGTCTCGGCGAGAAAGTGCAAAACGCTGTTTGTCTAAAAAGCCTTCGCCGTGGGGAGTGATGTGTGACATATTCCCACTCAAATGACCTCCCACCGGCAGGCGCTTTGCTTTCATCTCCTTGCGTTTTCCATAGTGTGGCTTAATGGGACTTAAACTATAACGGAAAAAAGATTAAAATATAGAAGAAAAAAAAAATAAGGCTTTTGTGTGGAAGGGAAAGCAACAGATTTATTCCCAGCTTTGAATTACTTCTGCCATCGACGTGCTTCGTTAAATCCAATCAACAGAGCTGCTTAAATCCTGTTTATAATGTGAACTGTGTCAGACGTGTCAGGAGAGTAGGAAACACTCAGCTTTTCACAGCTTAAAAAAGACATGCTCTGCTCTACCCCGGCCAGAGGTTAGAGCTTCGGCCTGCAGACTGAAGGGTCCCGGGTTCGATTCCCGGGCAAGGGCACGTACCTGGGTTGCAGGTTCGATCCCCGGCCCCACCTGGGGCACCTGCGGGAGGCAGCCCATAGCTTTGTCTTTCTCACATCGATGTTTCTCTCTTCCACTCTCTCTAAAAAACCTCGCTCGAGGAGTAACAAAACAAAAGAAAAAAACACAACAAAAAAAGACTTGCTCTGCCTCCCTGTAACTGTCTCTCTCTGCGAGTGGCTCATCTTTCCACGTGGTTCACAGCGGCCTGTACCACGCAGAAACGTTGCGGCTGTAACGCGACTGGGTATGTCGGCCTTTTCCAGAAATAGGGTTTGTGCTTTCGAAACTTTTCCTAGTACAAGGTCTTAAACGTATTTTAACGTGCCTTTCTCCCCCCCCCCCCCGAATTGCTTGGACATTTTAAAAATGTTTGCATGCCTCAGGTTTTTAAAAATAATGCAATGAAGGAATGTATGGTGTCTGTGCCGTCTTCAGGTAAATCTGCTCGAGCATCATTTATTCAGTAGCATGTCTGGGCCCCCTCGTGTTTTTCCATAAGTTTCAGTTGTATGATGACTTTTATACATATATATATATATGTGTGTGTGTGTATATATATATATATATATATATATATATATATTCAGAACCTTCAGTAATTTCTCACTGACCTCCTGATAAAGTGCCAAATCCAACACATGGTTTAGAAAATCACTCGTGATCTGACGCCTGCCCTGTTCTCTAATACCTGCTGTAGAAGCCTTTCAATTCTTTTTTTTTTTTTAAATATATTTTTATTGATTTCAGAGAGAGAGGAAGGGAGAGGGAGAGAGAGACAGAAACATCGGTGATGAGAGAGTCATTGATTGGCTGCCTCCTGCAGGCCCCACACTGGGGATCGAGTCCCCCACCCGGGCATCTGCCCCGACTGGGAATCAAATCGCCATCTCCTGCTTCATCGGTTGACTCTGAGCCACTGAGCCACAGCGGCTGGACCATGTGATGAGTTATTTTCTCATCTCCCTCTATACCCTGTTCCCCAAGTCGACTTGAGGATCGCTTCTAATTACCGTGAACGCTCTTAGGTGTCCAGGTTTAGCAGGAGAATTTCCTCGTCTTTATTGTCGTCTCTCCGAATATCCTTGGCGGCTCTGGGACAGGGACCTTCCCTCTGGAAGCGAAACCGCTTTTTCCAGCTCAGAGAGATGCCGTGCTGTGACTACCGTAGGTGATCCCCACTGAATTTATAGCTTAACAGCAGCGTAATCAACATCTTTAGAGGTATCAGAGGAGCCTCCCTTTAGTACACAGAATGTATCCATTGGTTTGTTACATTGTTTCTCTTCACAGCCTTGGCTGTTTCTCTTTGTAACTGGCTTTTATGTATCACGGCCGGTTGTTACATTGTTTCTCTTCACAGCCTTGGCTGTTTCTCTTTGTAACTGGCTTTTATGTATCACGGCCGGTCCTCGTGTTTTAGGCACTTCATGGTTGGATGTCTGTGTACTTTTAATACGATGCTTGTGGAACGATGTTTTCTAATTAATTGCGGCAGCTATAAAAGGAGGCCGATTGCCCTTTTTCATGCTGCTCTTGGTGGAGCTCTGTTCGCAATAGATTCCCTCACGATCCCCTTGGAATTTCTCTGCAGATAAACCGTGTTCTGTGCATAACAATCATTTTCTTTCTTTCCACGCGCTCCTCACACCCCTTTGAGCGTTGTTGTTGCTGTTTTGTCTAATTGCCCGACTCCCCTTCCCCATGTAACTTAGGGTGTTTTGAGTTTTATCAAATGAGATTCATGTGTTGAATGCGGCTTAGGGTTGTATACACGAATGTAGGAGAAAGTCTCCTTCAAACTGTTACATAGCGAATTGTGTCAGGGAGGAAAACCTGTCCCTCCCGTCCATTAGGTTCTGTGACAGGGGGTGTGCAATTTAACTGACACCCGACAGAGCAACCAAAGAAAAGACCAAGTTTATTCCAGGCCAGACAGACACGGGACCCCCCAGGGAAAGGGGCTCAGGGAGGGGGCTAGAATTGCAAGTTTATATCCCATCTTCATGGGGGGAACTGGGGGGAGAAAGCACTTTGGAAAATGCAAATAATGTTTGGGAAACACAAAGGGCTTTTAGGAGAATTGGGGGGACTGTACGGATTCCTGACCATGTTACGGGCTCGGGGCCTGGGCCCTTGGCGATGGGAGCCCCTTTCCGATGTCCCAAGAAGTCGCCCTTGCAGGGGAATGTCTGGCGGTTGAAAACGTTCGGAAGGCTCTGTCTTTAGCCAAAAAAGACACTTCTGACAACACCTCTGCCATCACCAGTGGGTCCTCAAATGTCTGCAGCTCAAAACAACTCATGAGCCCCGGTGGCGCATCCTAGACTCATTCAACCACATTAACAGATCCAACCACAGGCCTCGTTTTTATGTGACGAACGAACATGCGTCTGAGCCTCCATGTGGCCTCAGGGAGAAAGCCATTCCCTCCACCTGAGGACCTTCACCCCCCGTATGGGCTTTTCTCAGCCGCTTCCGCCTGAGGAAGGCCACGCTCGGCAGCCACCTGGCGCGTCTCTCCCGGCTCCCCCATCAAACACCAGCCCTGCCCCAGGCCCTGCGTCATCTTCCCAGCCCGAAGCCCCTTCGGATACCATTGAATCTGTTTACAGGACCGTGGATGGTCTGCTTTCTGGTGCAGGAAACAAGTTCCATAGACAAGGGGCCATTCTCTTACATTTTTTTTCTAATATATATTTTTTTATTGTTTTTTTTTGTTTTTTTTTTTTTTTTTAGAAACAGAGGAAGAGAGAGAGAGAAACATCAACGATGAGAGAGCGTCATCGATCGGCTGCCTCCCGCACGCCCCTTGCTGGGGATCGAACCCGCAACCCGGGCCTGTGCCCTGACCGGGAATCGAACCGACGGCCTCACGGTGCTCAGGAAGATGCCCAGCCAACTGAGCCACACGGGCCAGGGCTCCATCTCTTCTTGAATTCACTGCCCCTCCACGGTGGCCCCCTGCACACAGCTGCCGCTGAATAAATGTTCATTTTGTGAACAAACGCCTTGGGTTTAGCTGTGCTGGGCACCTGCCGCGAGCAATGGTGAGTCTCTTCTTTAACTTTTAAAGCGTGAACATCGAGGTGGATGCTCCCGGACGCGGAACTCCCAGGCAGCGTGCCTGTTACCCAGCTGCCCTTTATTATAAATTCACAGCCGTGCCACGTTCAGACATCACCGGCGGGCTGCCAGGCGTTGAATGCGGCATGTGCCCGGCTCTCGAGTTCAGCTCTTAGATTTATGTCGGGTTTTTCTGCTTCTGCCTCACGTTTGAGAAAATAAGGGGCCTTGTGAATAAAATATTTGTAAGTCCCACCGTCAAAGCTAATTGTCCGACGGATGACAGAAATACGTTGTCCCATGGTCTGAGCTAAGACTGCAGTGTTTTAAGGACTCCAGTCAAAGGTAATTAACTCCCTCCAGAAGCATGTCTTGCATTTCTCTGATATCTCAGGTGCTGGGCTGTGCCCGTGGGGGGAGATCCGACCTGCAGCTCCTGTTGCTCAGACTCAAGGTGCAGCCATTCGCTCTCTACCGAGCCGGCGACGAAAGCATCGCCTCAGGTGCTAGGAGGGGCCAGCACACACCTGAGCAAGGCATTGCTTTTCCCTGGGAATCGAGACTTTCCAAAGACGACGGCCCATCCGCGGGGCCTTCCTAGACCACGAGGACTTGGAGAGACAGAGCGGGAACGTGGAGCCCGGGACGGAGGGGAGGAGAGCGTCTGATACCTCAAAGGGGCCGTGAGCGGAGGTGACGCGGCGCGGTTGGGACAGGGGACCCAGGCCAGCCGCGGGCTGGCAGGTGAGCCGGCTGGAACGGCTCAGGCCAGACCTGGAAGGGGCTCCGAGCTGTGCCGAGCCCCCGAGGTTCCACTTCACAGCGTCACATGGGGGCGCAGTGGGAAAGCGATCGTCTCTAATCCTAATCTTTTAAGAGGATGAGGCCGGCGGGCTCCGCGGGCAGCTTGGGAGGGACGCTCACCTTCTCAGACCATATCGCTTGAGCTAGGCTCACCTGTTAAGGTTTTGAGAGGCAGGGTTCTGTGTCCAGGTTCTGTGTCCACGAGAGTGTTGCTTGTTGAGACGAACGCACAGCCGGAGGAGGGGGAATGGGCTGCGTGTCCGGCTGCCTTCGCCACTGGGCCTCTGCGGCGTTTTCGGCGGAGCTCGTTGGCCGTGCTCGCTGCCTGTTGCACCGTGGAGAGGGTGCAGCAGGAAGGCGGCGTCTGGGGGGACACCTTGCCACAGCGCCGGCTTCCCTGGGACCCGCCCCGCCGGGCTCCTGGCTGCGGCCGTCCCTCCTCGGAGCCCCGCCCGTATGGGGACCCCGGCCATAGACGCATTGGCTGCAAACTGGCCGTGAGCAAAAATAACGACCACGGACGCCCTGGCCCACTATGGGCGAGGTTGTCCGATGGGATCGGAACCATGAGAAGGAACCAGCATTTCCTGTAGTCAGTGAAATAACCCCGTCGCTACGAACACGGGCAGGACGCAGCTTCATATAAAAATGCCGCTCGCTGACGTTGTTCTGTCCGAGAATCAGATCCCCTACGCGGCGGAAAGGCCATCGCTCCGGAGCTGATCATGGAACAGCAAAAGGGACTTTTATTCCAGCTAGCTGGGGTTGGGTCGTATCCAACGCGGTGGATTTCTGACTCGAACCCCGATCCAGATTTACAACAGGCCTGTATAGGGTTACAGTGAGCAAGCGATCATTGTCCTTGCAAGGGTTGTAAATTCTTCAGGAAGGGTGGGCTCAGGATGTTTCTCAGCCACAGGCGCCTGAAGCTGGAGTGCACCTGGTATTTGTCAAACCCACCGGTTTCAGTTAATTCCTGGAGCCGCCTCCACCCTCTGCAGTTTACTGAGTCACTCATGGACGCCTTTTGTCCTGCCCGGGGCCTGGGGGCCTGCCTCTGTCTTGGTGGGTCCTCACATGTACCCCTTTTGTCCTGCCCGGGGCCTGGGGGCCTGCCTCTGTCTTGATGGGTCCTCACAATGTGAGCCGTGCATTTGCTCAAAGCCCCCGGGGACCCCACGGATGTCGCCTCACGACTCCCCCAGCACTGTCGGCGCCGCAGGGTGGCAGCTGGGCCCCGGGTGGTAGGTTGGTAGGTGGGTGGGGAGACAGGGAGCCGCTGAGCGTCTTAGCTGGGGCTGCAGGCGGTCCCGCCCTGGCAGGCAGACCTGTCCCATGGAGGGGCTTTCCCTCTGCAGGCTAATCGTTCCCACGGTGCTTCGGGGAAGGCGGTTAGCTGGTTGGCATTTCAGAAGAATTCTTTCCGCGAGAGCGACAATAGCGATGACTCAATTCAGGAATGTGGCAATAAATAGGCCGTTCTCGCCCCAGGGCATCTCCCCGTGGCGGGCGCTGATTTGAGGGACTGAACTATTTTAGGAATTTGTCTCCCTTCTTGGGGGGTGGGGGTGGGAAGCCCGTATTCTGGATAATCCGCCGCGGTGCCTGTGGGAAATCCCACCTCATTTGAAAGGAGACACAGGGGGAAGCGAGCTGGGCGATGGCGACGCCCGACCCCCTGCAGAAGGTGCTGTGGGTTATGGAAACCATGACTCGGAGGCTCCCCCAGAGTCGCTGCGAGGCTGTCACGTAAGGTCCAGCCCGACAGGCTACCGGGAAATGCTGTTTCCCACGTCTCCTGTTTCTATCACAGTCCACCTGCGGCGGGGAAAGAACCGGCCACGCGCGGTTCTAGGCCGTCCTGGAACGTTCTGCAGACGCTCACAGCACACTTTCCCTTTCGCAGAGAATCCCAACACGCCTTTAAAATTCACTGTAGCCCGGCCGGGTGTGGCTCAGCGGCTGAGCGTCGACCTAGGATCCAGGCGATCGGGGTTCGATTCCCGGTCAGGGCACAGGTCCGGGTTGTGGGCTCGATCAGTGACTAATCATTGATGTTTTTCTCTGTCTCTCTCCCTCTCCTTTCGCCTCTCTGAAATCAATAAAGATATATTTAAAAAAATACAAATAAAAATAAAATAAAAATAAAAATTCATTGTAGCCCCCCAGGTGCGGCTCAGTGGCTGAGCATCCACCCAATGAACCAGGAGATCGGGGTTTGATTCCCGGTCAGGGCACAGGCCCGGGTTTCGGGCTCGATCCCCAGTGGGGGGCGTGCAGGAGGCCGCCGATCCATGACTCTCATCATTGACGCTTCTGTCTCCCTCTCCCTTCCTCTCTCTGAAATTAACTTTAAAAAAAAAAAATTCATCATGTGCTATTGCTGCTGTTTATTTAGATAATCTTGAAGAATTGAGGCAACATACACATCACACAAACATCACCATTTCGTCGCTTTCTGAACTGTATTTTCCACAGTGGGGCTGAGCGCCCTCCCGCGACGGCGTTCGGTCGCCACCCTCCCCGCCCGCCGCTGGGAGAAACGCTGAAGTGAGCAGCCCTGAGCGCGAAGCCTGCCAGGCAGAGTGTGCCGAGCACCTGTGCCGCCCGGGGATTTGCAAGAGGAGTGGGCGGCTGGCGCCGGGGTTGGCACGGCAGGGATGGAGCACCGAGAACTGCCGAAAGGCAGCGTCTCAGCACTTGCGAAACGCAGCCGGGCGCCGCCTGGGGAGTCGAGCCGGAGGACGGGACCCCCCTCCAGAGACTGGGGCATCCCCGCCGGCCTGCGTCGCAGTAACAGCTCTGTTTATGTTCGCGTTCTGTCGAAGGCTTGGGCACGTCGGTCGCCGATGACCCGTTTTCCAGGCTCAAGTCCTTGTGTCCATATTTCTACTTCCAGCCCCCAGATCATTCCGACCCCTCGCTGCCTTTCTCTTCTCCGTGACCTGTTTTTATTTTATTTTTTATTTTATTTTATTTTATTTATTTTATTTTATTTATTTTATTTTATTTTATTTTATTTTATTTTATTTTATTTTATATTTTATTTTAAAAAACTTTGTTCTGCGCGGCCATCTGCCGGCTCCTACACATGTTCAGCGTCTCGGTGGGTGGATCCGCCACCCTGTGTCCATGCAGAGGAGCCGCGGGCCTAGAGAGACGTCGCAATAAGACTCTGTGGACTCGGCCCGAGAGAGCCGACGTTCGTGGACAGGACACAGGGGCGCCCGGCCCCCTTTTGTCCCTGAAGACCCCAGGGTGATGGAACACGTGCCCTGGGTGGCCCGACCCACGGCCTTCAAATTCCCTGTCACCGTCTCCTACGTTCTTCTAGTCACTTGACCCCAATTCAAGACAAAACCAACGTCGCCGCTGTCACCCTGGAAGCTGGGCCTGCTGCACAAGTGGACTTTCCAGGCTCCGGCGCCGTGTGACCTTCGGGAAGGTTTAATGCACTAAACTTCAGGAAAGTGGAGCAGAGCCCAATGCCCGGGCAGGGATGACGCCGGACGCCCAGTTCTTGTGACAGACACTCATTTCTGTGGCCTCCGTATGACCCCCTCTTTGCATGTTCCCCCCAAATCCTCCAGCTTCCCGTTGCAGAGGACGGCTCATAATTTAATCTACACCCCATCGGCCTGTCCAGTCCCTGACGTAGGACCCACGCCTTCTCTCCACGTCGGCTATTCACTAATTTCTTTTTAAAAAAATACATTTTTATTGATTTTTAGGGAGAGAGCGATAGAAACATCAACAATGAGAGTCATGGATCGGCTGCCTCCTGCACGCCCCCCACTGGGGATCGAGCCCGCAACCCCGGGCATGTGCCCTGACCCGGAACCGAACCGCGATCTCCTGGTTCATGGGCCGATGCTCAACCAACTGAGCCACACCAGCCGGGCTACCCAGTAATTTCTCTAGTGTCTAACACACATGATAGAGGCTGCACACATGTTTCCCTTTCCAAGGAAAAATCAATGCTCTGATAGTGACTGTGTTTTAAGGATAACCAAGTCTCATTTGGGGGCCACATCCCCTAATTCTGAAGAAGGCAGCTGCAAGGCCCCCTGCTAGGAGAGGCTGTGACTGCCCAGACCGGCGTTGCCCAATGGTTAGAGCATCGGCCCGAGCACCAAAGAGTCTTGGGTTCAATTCCCTGTGAAGGGCACGTACCTGGGTTGCAGGTTCAATCCCCGGCCTAGTTGGTGTGTGTGTGGAAGTCAGCCGCCCGATGTGTCTCTCTCACATCAATGCCCCCCCCCCTTCCTTTCACTCTCTCTAAAGATCAATGGAAAAAATATTCTTGGGTGAGAATTAAAGAAAATAATAAATGAATAAAAGGATGCCATTGAGTCACCCTAGAGAGGAGGGAGTCTCGATGTGTGTAGGCTGCTCAGACGGGCTTCCTACCTACTGTTGACTTCTCTCCAATGCCACTCACCCCGTTTCATTCATAATCTCCCTGACAGTACACACTTAACAGACTCTGTCTTCTCTACCATGTCCTGGGGACCACAGGGAGGCTGCAGCTGCTGGGTTTGGGGTGAAGGGAGATCACAAAAGATGGGTTCACCCCCACAAGTACATCCACCCATCCATTCATCCATCCACTCATCCAACCACTCATCCATCCATCCATCCATCCATCCATCCACTCATCCATCCATCCATCTATCCATCCATCCATCCATCCATCCATCCATCCATTATCAATCCACCAACCTATCCATGCATCCATCCATCCACTCATCCATCCACTCATCCATCCATCCATCTATCCATCCATCCATCCATCCATCCATCCATCCATCCATCCATCCACTCATCCATCCACTCATCCATCCATCCATCCATTATCAATCCACCAACCTACCCACCCATCCATCGAGGAATCCAGCCACTCATCCCCCACCCATCTATCCATCCATCCATCCATCCACCCATCCATCCATCCATCCATCCATCCATCCATCCATCCATCCATTATCAATCCACCAACCTATCCATGCATCCATCGAGGAATCCAGCCACTCATCCCCCACCCATCTATCCATCCATCCATCCATCCATCCACCCATCCATCCATCCATCCATCCATCCATCCATCCATTATCAATCCACCAACCTATCCATGCATCCATCCATCCATCCATCCATTTATCCATCCATCCATCCATCCATCCATCCATCCATTATCAATCCACCAACCTATCCATGCATCCATCCATCCATCCATCCATTTATCCATCCATCCATCCATCCATCCATCCATCCATCCATCCATCCATTATCAATCCACCAACCTATCCATGCATCCATCCATCCAACTCATTCATCCATCCATCTATCCATCCATCCATTATCAATCCACCAATCTACCCACCCATCCATTGAGGCATCCAACCACTCATACCCCATCCATCCACTCATCCATCCATCCATCCATCTCATCCATCCATGCATCCATCCATCCATCCATCCATCCATCCATCCATCCATCCACTCATCCATCCATCCATCTCATCCATCCATCCATCCATCCATCCATCCATCCATCCATCCATCTCATCCATCCATTATCAATCCAGCAACCTACCCAGCCATCCATCGAGGCATCCAACCACTCATCCCCCATCCATCTATCCATCCATCCACTCTCTGTCTTTTCCCAGAAAGATTTTCAGCCATCTTAGAAAGACACATAAACATGTATAGAAAATAAATAAGTAAATAAACCAACCAACAGAAGATGGAAGAAACCAAAGCAGGTGAGGACAGGAAGGAGAAAACTTGAGCAGGCTCTCAGGGTAGGACCAGGGATCCCATATATGTAGTATGCCTCCCATATGGCCCTGCACACCTGTCACTGGAGGCTCCCACCGTAGGTATGTGAAGATGTTGGGTTGCAGATGATCCCATGGTGGCCCCTATTTCTACAGAAATTCCTCCTGCCTGAAGTCTAATTGGGGGAACCCCCTGTGGTATCTACTGTACTCTACCCGAAACATCTGATGGACACTGACCGACGCAGTCCACCTTTCCATGGACCCGCCATCAGCACCTGGAGCGACGGCCATGAGATGAGGCCCGTGACAGTCAAGTCAGGTTTCAAACGCGTTCTCCTGAAAAATCCATTTTACGCCTTTGCTGTTAGCAGCACTTACTACAGGAAGAAAAAAATAAAAATGGATGCTTAACATTTAGCCAAAAATAAAAACCTCTGCAAAATACCTAAATATAGATTGCTTCATTACCCCACAATCAGCCCGAGAGGAATGCCGGCGCGGAGAACCAATCAAGTGCCCGCGTAAGCACCGTGCGGTCCCCAATCAGAAGGAGCTCCAATTAAGGCACCGAGCACTAATCCCCCCAAATCAAAACACAGTTAGGCAGCCGCTAAATGCCATTATAAAACGTAATAGTCACTATTAAGCCTTTTTCTCCCCAGAAGATGAAGGGCTGGAGACATTACGCCATCCCCGAACCGTTCCTTTAGCAGGGTCGTTATTGTTTATGGAGCTACTAAATATACTCATTGCTTTAGGAATCCCAAGTTCACCTTCCGAAAACATGATCTCGTCCTTCTGTGTCAACTTAATCGCAGTTGTAAAAACGCTTTATGCCATGTCTTTATTTCCACCCCCCATGGGCATGGGGAAGCGTAAAAGGTGACACCTCGGAGGAGAAACACAGAGTCCAGCAAAAGTCCTTGCGATGTGATTGTCTCCCGCCTGTGCTCAGAAACGATCCACACAGAGTTAACCCTCTCCTGGAAAACGACCTTTCAATGCATTTTCCTAGAAGGGCGCCCTTCATGGCTACGAACTTCTTTTTTATGTCTCACTGGATATTTTCAAGCAACACCAGTCTTTGTATCTTTGCCTGAAAATTAAAAAGAGCCCAGTCGGTGTGGCTCAGTGGTTGAGCATCGGCCCATGAACCAGGAGGTCACGGGTTCGATTCCAGGTCAGGGTGCGTGCCCGGGTTTCGGGCTCGATCCCCAGTAGGGGGCGAGCAGGAGGCAGCTGATCAATGTTTCTATCTCATCACTGACCTTTCTCTCTCTCACTCTCCCTCTCTCTGACATCAGTAAAACCATATTTTAAAAATTAAAAATGTTTAATATTTTCTTTGGGCTCTCAAAATACTTTGAGAACATCAAACATTCGCAATGCCGGGGGCAAAGAGGTCTAGAATGATTTTCCGGAGATGACAGCGCTTCTAGAACTTTCTGAAATCAGGTCGCGCTCGATATTTTCTTTATGGCACAGGCTGTGTTTCCTCCTGTTTCGTACCCACGCAACGAACCACGTTTATGGATGCCAATGAATATTCATAAGACTTCATCGAAACAATGAGTCAATCCATGAATCAATATTTCCTGAGTTCAGAACCAACCACTTAAGACAATGAAACCAAAACACCCACCCTTCACCCCTCTCCATTCATAGCCTCGTGACAAAGGACAGCAGGACAGCACATTTTCGGATAACGGATTATTTCTAGGTGGAGCCACGTGAAAGCGTTGTTTCTGGGTTTTCCTGGTAGGCCAAAAACAGTTGAATATCAGCAGCATGCTAATAGCTGCCGCCTTCTGCTCATATTTGGGGCATTTTTCTTTGGCGACATCAGAAAAAATAGTTTAAGATGAGTCCTGGGATATATAAATAGCATCTCACCTTGAAGAAGTAGCTAAGTGGAGATCACATAAAAAGCTAAAATGTTCAGAGTGGAGGCCTGCGCTTTTGGTGACGGGGTAGAACTTTGGTCGCTGGTAGATGCTTATTTTATTTTATTTTATTTTTATTTTATTTTATTTTATTTTTTTCTTTATTCTAACCCAAGGATATTTTTTCCATTGCTTTTCACAGAGAGTAGAAGGGGGAGAGAGAGAGACAGAGACACACACAATCGATTGGTTGCCTCTGTGCCAGGGTTCGAGCCTGCAACCGAGGTCCAGGCTGCCCTTGGCCAAAATCAAACTCGGGACCCTTCAGTCCACAGACCGATGCTCTGACCACTGAGCAAAACCACCCAGGGCTCACGGATGCTTCTTTTAGCGTCCGCACGAGCCATTTGGACACGTCAAGCAGTGGGTCCTCCTTGTGCCGACCGAGCCTGAGGAGCTGAAATACGTCTTAAGAATGAGTGTCAGAGGATCTGAATAGTCATTTTTCCAGAGAGGACATACAGATGGCCAACAGGTCCGTGAAAAGATGCTCAATATCACTCATCATCAGAGAGGGAAATTATTAAAATTAACTCCGTGGAGCCTGGCCGGGCGTGGCTCAGCGGTTGAGCGTCGACCTAGGATCCAGGCGATCGGGGTTCGATTCCCGCTCAGGGCACATGCCCGGGTTGTGGGCTCGATCAATGACTCTCTCATCGTTGATGTTTCTATCTCTCTCTTTCTCCTGTCCTCTCTCTGAAATCAATAAAAATATATTTTAAAAAATATAAATAAATAAAATTAACTCTGTGGAGTGATTAAATAATTCACTTGTTCCACAGATTATGTTAACTGTCTGTGATGAATCCTGTTGTGAGGTGCTTTGGATAAAAAAATTGTGGATGACAATTCTCAAGAAATATATTATCTATTGGAAATAACATATATGCATATATATATTGTAGATATATGTCTTTTATATATATATACTCACTGGAGAGAGATAGATATTATGATAAACTTGAAACAAAAAACAGAAGCTGAGGTTTTTGTATATTTTCCTTGCAACCTATCTGGGTAACAATTTTATTTGTCTTGGATGCTCAGTGGGCTCTGTGACACAATTAGGGTATTACTAAAATAGATCAAAACCGGGAAATGGAAACAGATGTGCTTCCATCCTTAAGTGGGACATTCTGTTCTGGCAGCTCATTGGGTTTGTCCAGGGGCGAGGACCCGCAGCAGGGCCTGGGGAGATGGCAGAGTGAAGGGGAGACGCGGGGTGCGTGACCTTTAACTGCTCGGGCCGGTTTCTGGAGGGATAAAATTAGCTTAAAAAGGAGCATTTTCCATGTCTGTCTCTTTGGTTGTTTCTCAACTTATTATTGGCAAAGAGCCAGGCAGCGTGAAAGCCTGTTTGTCAGGTGGAGAGGGGCTTGGAAGGCAGTGGCACCCCACCCCATGCCTCCCCCCAGACATGCAGTCACAGGGCTCCTGGTTTCTCCTCACTGTGCTCCTCCTTTAAAGACGTCATTTCTCTGCCAGGAATTCAAAGTTCTGAACTGCTGTTGACCTAGTTAACTTCAGAGTGTCCATCTGTTGAGCTTCTGTAAGTAAATATGTCTATCAAAGTGTCCAAGAGGTGCATAGGGTCCGTTTCAATGTGGGCTGATAACAAACTTAAGTGTACCCCAGGACTTTCAATGACGACTTCTGTAGAGGACAACTGGAGAGCCTTCCCAGAGCAAGACCTCAGTGTCACCACCTTGCTAATTTCAGGACCATGGCCAAGGGGAGGTATCGGGAGAGCTCATCAACCTCCAAGTAACTACGTTTGCTCATCAGAGAAAGCTAGAAATCGGATTTTTCCCTCCAGCTCACCAGGGCAAGGCTGGCTGATGTAGGATAAGACAATCTAAGGGCTCCCATGAGGACATGGAGGTGAGGGAAGACTTCCCATGGGGATGTGGAGGTGAGAAAAGACCTCCCAAGGGGATGTGGAGGCGAGAGAGGACCTTCCATGGGGACATGGAGGTGAGAGAGGACCTCTCCTGGGGATGAGGAGGTGAGGGAAGACCTCCCATGGGGACATGGAGGTGAGGGAAGACCTTCCATGGAGATGTAGAGGTGAGGGAAGACCTCCCATGGGGACATGGAGGTGAGGAAAAACCTCCCATGGAGACGTGGAGGTGAGGGAAGACCTCCCATGGAGACGTAGAGGTGAGGGAAGACCTTCCATGGAGATGTAGAGGTGAGTAAAGACTTCCCAAGGAGACCTGGAGGTGAGGAAAGACCTCCCATGGGGATATGGAGGTGAGGGAAGACCTCCCATGGGGACATGGAGGTGAGAGAAGACCTCCCAAGGAGACTTGGAGGTGAGGGAAGACTTCCCAAGGAAACTTGGAGGTGAGGGAAGACCTCCCATGGAAATGTAGAGGTGAGGGAAGACTTCCCAAGGAGACTTGGAGGTGAGGAAAGACCTCCCATGGGGATATGGAGGTGAGGGAAGACCTCCCATGGGGACATGGAGGTGAGAGAAGACCTCCCAAGGAGACTTGGAGGTGAGGGAAGACTTCCCAAGGAGACTTGGAGGTGAGGGAAGACTTCCCAAGGAGACTTGGAGGTGAAGAAAGACTTCCCAAGGAGACTTGGAGGTGAGGAAATGCCTCCCATGGGGATATGGAAGTGAGGGAAGACCTCCCATGGGGACATGGAGGTGAGAGAAGACCTCTCATGGGGACATGGAGGTGAGGGAAGACCTCCCATGGGGACATGGAGGTGAGAGAAGACCTCCTGAGTGAAATGATGCAGCCTGTCTTGGTCACGTGAGGACTAGCCGCACATCCTGCTCCCTGAATGGCTGACCCTCAGCTCCCTGTTTCCTGCTCCTGGTGGACTGCCGATGAGCCAGGGCCTTTCAGAGCATTGACACAGGTGCAGGGAAGAAAGAGACCTGGTATTTGTCAGGGGCCGTGTGTCGAGGTGCCTGTCGGGAACACCATCAACAGGGACTCGGGGCGGAGAGCCCGAAACAAAACAGAAACGGTTTTGCCAACAAGCTTTATCCGTTTTTGGTTTTTTTTTTTGGTAAGATTTATAACAAGCCTGACATTCAAGCTCCGTTTTGCGTCTGCATGTAAAGGAAACGGGAAAGGTCAGGGAACTGACAGACTCCTACGGAGACAACAGTGCAACGTGGAAAGATAGAGATTTATCTTGTGGTTGTTTTCTCAGTGAAGACTCGAGATGCGTCTCCAGGGGGAACTAGGTTGGTGTAGGATTGTCAATAAATCTTCCCTGGGACGTCTTTTTTTTTTTTTTTTTAACCTAAATATAGGTCCATTCTGTGAAAAATATCTGTTAATTTTTAGCCCAGCTGGTGTGACTCAGTGTTTGTATATCAACCCATGAACCAGGAGGTCGTGGTTGATTCCCGGTCAGGGCACATGCCCAGGTTGTGGGCTCGATCCCCAGCAGGGGGCCTGCAGGGGGCAGCCGATCAATGACTCTTGTCCTTGATGTTTCTCTCTCTCTGAAATCAACAAAAACATATTTTAAAAGTAATAATAACGCCTATCACATCGCTTATTTTTCACTGGTCTTTTCCCTAATAGGAGATGGGCCCATGGACTCGGCATCAAGGTGGCACCCATGAGACATTCTTCAGGGCACTTACTCTCTGGGCAAAATCCACCTGCTTCAGTTCCCTTGAGTCAAACGCCAAGATTCCAAGAGGCAAACACTATGAGTAGTGAGCTCTTAATAATTATTAAGACTCTGCAGCCGGCCCGGCTGGGTGTGGCTCAGCGGTTGAGCGTCGACCTGGGATCCAGGCGATCAGGGTTCGATTCCCGGTCGGGGCGCATGCCCGGTTGTGGGCTCGATCAATGACTCTCTCATCATTGATGTTTCTATCTCTCTCTCTCCCTCTCCTTTCCTCTCTCTGAAATCAATAAAGATATATTTAAAAAAAAAAAAAAAAAAGACTCTGCAGCCGAATGCAGGAGCCAGGTCCTCCGAGGCTGCTTGGAGACGGCTTGTCTACCAGCCCGATCCTCGGCCTGGTAGAGCCCGCTGCTTACGGGTCGGCTCTGCTGTTACTTTTGGGAGCTCGACGGCCTCCCACCACCTGTAACGGCTTGGGCCAGGGCGATAACGCCTGGTCGTTTCGGCTCCAGAGAACCGCGTTTTAGCAAAGACTTCGAGCTTGGAGGGAAAATGGTTTCAGGCAGGCAGTGGCCTTGTTGCCTGTGGGTTTAAATACCGGCTCCGAAACGTCCTAATCGTCCTCACGATGGAGTTTTCCATCTCTTTAAACCCGTGTCGCGTACAAATGGGCACCACGAGAAGATGTGTGTGCGTGGGGGTCGGCGCCGCACACAAGATTACAGTGGGAGCTCGGTGGGTTTGCCTGCAGTAAGCCAGTCGCCTCGCGGACGCTCGCTGAACGTTAGTTCTGCGCTTTTTCTGTTTTGCGAAGGCTGGCTCACGCAGCACAGCGAGACACTGTTCTGGATTCACTGGGATCTGTTTCTGGTTGGACGAGCCTTTCACGGCGTCCTGGAAACCCTGCCACCTCTGCGTCTCGGCTTAAGGTCAGCCCCGAGGTGCCGCGTGGGGCGGGGATTTGTAACCCCGGCACCCTTGGGAGCCAGGCTCGGTGCGTTGACTCTCTGTTCCATGTACTTTTATTTCTATACCTGTCACCTGATAATTATTCAGTGGGGCTGCAGTTACTCTTATTTAGAGAAGCTGCTCTGGTTAAATTTGAACAAATAATAATTATTATTTTAATAATATTTCAATTATTTTAATATAATTAATATTATATAATATAATTAATATTAATTATAACCAATACAATTAATTATATGTAATTAATTAATATGTAATTAATTATATGTAATATAATTAATTATATATAATTATTCAAACAATATTATATTAATAATTATTATTTTAATAATGATATTAAATTATTGTTAAATTATATAATATAATAATATTATTATTATATTATTTTAATAATAATAATTATTATTATTATTATTTGAATGCTCACCCGAGGGTGTTTTTCCATTGATTTTTAGATGTGAGAGAGACACATCCATTGGTTGCCTCCTGCGCGGGTCCCAACCAAGGCCGGGGATGGAGCCTGCAATTGACCAGAAATTGAACCCACGACCCTTCGGTCTACAGGCCGACGCTCTAACCACCCAGCCGCACCAGCCAGGGCTCCACAAATCTGTATCTTCTAAAATAGTCTTAGCCGTGTTGATAAAGGTTTTTTTTGTTGTTGTTGTTACAGCAACGTCCTCGCATGTTTTACTCTAAAGCACATGTTTAAATTCTGGGACATTTTCATGGCAGAACTGAATTGAGCTCAGGATGGTGCAGCGACCGACGCCAAAGGGGGACAGACGTCCTGGAAAGGAAAGTTGTGCCTTTGGGGTTACACTTGACGGAGTGAAGCTGTTTTGCATAATGAAAGGAGTTGGTGTGTTAAGACTTCAGTGGGCCGGCTGTTTTTTTCCCCCCACTTGAAGTCATAATTCTGTTTGTGACAGAGTAAATCATCTCCGTGGCAACCATTGCGATTCCACAAACTGGGGATTAAGACGGGGACCGAGCGGGAACAAACAGGTGGCACAAGTGGAAGACGCAAACTTCAAAAGGGAAGCGTTTTGAAAGAAACATCAGTACTTATTTTAAACTATAAAAACACCCTCCTGGAAATAGCCGTTTAATCATCGGTTCTCTCAACCACAGGCTTAGCCCTAACCCGGCTCCCGCGTAGGGACTCACCTGCGTTCCGCTAACTAGCCTTCAAGGCGGGGAACGGAACGGCCATCCGTCCTGTTGAGATTTTGCTTTTAAAAATTAATGAGTGCCGGTTCTTAAAGTTTCCTAAAAGTGGGATACCTCTGCTGAGCGGGTGTAAACTTGGCGATGACCTCTAGACGCCTCTGAGGGTTGCAGGGCACTGAAACCTATATGGAGCTGACTCACAATATTATATTAATAATAATTATTATTTTAATAATGATAATATTAAATTTAAATTAATATTAAAATATAAATATTAAATTTAAATATTAAATTTAAATTAATTTAATTAATTAAATTACGAGCAGGTAAGTGCCTTCCCCAAAGTCACGTACTCAAATAACATGGTCCCCGACTTTAATTTTGATCTTGCGAGCCCACGTTAGTCGCCTTCCCAGCACCCCATGCCAGGTATTACGTTGCCCGAACAAAGCACAAATATCAAAAGGTGACTGTATTGTCGTTACGCTTCCTTCAAATGAAACGTCTTCCGGAAAGTGGCTAGGTTATCTGTCCAGGTTTATTGGAAGGGGTTCACCAGAGTTTTGGAGAATGAATTCTCTAGTGTCCAATGTTTTGAGATGTTTCCTCAGTCAACATTCTGCACAGGTGAACCTGGGAGGGAAAATGGGGAGCTGGTCATACCTGTGCTCATGGACGTGCTCCACAACGCCCACCGACGTAGGCTCCCAGCCCCTCGTAACACTTTCAGAACCTTCGGATGCCAAGATGAGCCCTCACCGCACATTCCTAGGGATTTGGGCCAATCAGTGATCTCTCCAGGCCCGCCCTCTGAGTCAAAAGATCAATAAATGACCAATCATATATCAGAACACTCTGATAACACTAGGTGGTGGTCGGTGGAAGAAAACATTGGGGCTCACGCTCATATTCAAAGTAGTTGCTATGTTATTTTTTTTATAAGTGACCTTCACAATACTCTTTTTAAAAATTTATCTTTATTGTTTATCGATTTTTCTTTCTCTACCTGGCTTATTTCACTGAGCATAATACTCTCCAGGTCCCTCCACGCTGTCCCAAAGAGTACGAGATCCCTCTTTTTCACAGCTGCATAGTATTCCATGGTGCAAATATCCCACAGGTTTTTTATCCACTCACCTGCGGATGGGCACTTGGGCTGTTTCCAGCTCTTAGCTTGAAATAAAACAAAACAAAATGAAATTTAAAATTCAGTTCCTCAGTTACACTAGTGACATTTCAAGCACTTAATATCCAGGTGTGGCTAAGGCCCGCCACCCTGGGCAATTCAGAAAAAACACGTTCATTCGTGTCAAAGTTCTTTTAAAAAGCAGCGCTTTGGGGAGTCCGATATCTGTCTTCAAGGTTGCCTAGTCAACCATCATAAATTTACACTCCTTGAAAAACAGTCACAAGCAGCATCTGGCCCTCACAACAGACTAATTGCTCGTACCCTCTTCTGCCCTCGACATCCCCATTATTTCCCAATTTACTTCCACGTAGACTATTAAACCAACAGGACGTTCTTGTAATTTTTTTGTTTTACGCAGCCAGTACTCGTTAAAAAGAAACTTGAACATGCAGATAACAAAAAAAATATGCACTGTTTAATTTTATTCAGATATTTGCCCTTTTAGTATTTCTCCTTTCTTTTTGCATAACTGGGTTCTTACCTGGCGTATTTCCCTCCATTCTGAAGACATTCTTGTCTGTCTACATTTTTAGCATGTGCTGTGATGTAGATCCACTAGAAAGGCCCTCCCTAGCTTACTTGGAAATGCCTTTGTTTATTTCAGTTTCAGTGTCGCAGGCTATTTGCACTGGGTATAAAATTCTGAGTTGACAGTTATTTTTGTAACTGTGTTGTCATTTCCTTGCCTTCTGGCCTCTTCTGTGGAAAGTCAGCCGTAGTCATAATGCCGTTTGCGGGCATGTAACCTGTCCTGTTCTCTTTCGAGATTCACTCCTTATCTTTTGTGTTCGGGGATTCGTCTGTGAAATGGTTAGGTGGTGTTTTGTCGGTGTTTATCCTGTTGGTGGTTGGCTGAGCACCATCGATGTGTGCGTTGGTATCTTTCATTGGTTTTAGAAAGTCCCCAGTTACTATCTCTAAGTACTTTTTCTGCCCCATTCTCTTGTTCCTGCATTCCCACAAAAAATATCCAAACATATACGTAGATGTAGATACATAGATTTAATACATGTATATATTAATATGTAAATATATATTTACATTGCATTTATGTATATACATACAGGTTAACATATACATATATTTTTAACATTTAATATACACATATATTTGATATATATATGTATTAAATTTGTATACTTCAAGAATCATTGTTTCTGGAGTAAGTTCCTACGGGTTTTGACAAATGCACAGTGTCATGCATGTATCCACCATTACATTACAATACAGAACAGTTTCATTGCCCTAAAAAATTTCACAGTGCTTAACCTATTTAACCTTCTCTCCTACCCAAATCCCTGGCAACCATTCATCTCATGGCCATCCGTCTAGTTCTGCCTTTTTCAGAAGGACATGTGAGTAAATCATATAGGGTGTGTCATCTTCAGGCTGAATGCTTTCACATAACAATGTTAATTTAATATTCAGCTGTGGTTGTGCATCACTTGCAGCTCTTCTTTTTCATGACTGAGTAGTATTTCACGGTGTGGCTATACCTCAGTTTGTTTACCCATTCACCTAGGGAAGGGCCTATTGCTTGCTTCCACTGTTCAAAAATTATGAATAAATGTGCTAAAAACCTCTGTATACAGAGTTTGGTGTAGACATAAGTCTCAAATGGGTTGGATAATCTCTACATCATTTTTAGATTATATGGTGAGACCCTACTGAGCTACTTAAGGAACTGCCACAGGATCTTCGAAGCGACTGCCCGTCTTGCTTTCCCACCAGCAGGGGGCGAGCGTTCCTGTTGCTCCGCATCCTTCCAGCCCTCGGCGATTTGATTTTAGCCATTTTACGCGCTGTGGCATAGCACCTCATTTTGTTTTAATGTGCATTTCAGTGGCAACCAATCGTGTATGGTGACATTTCATCAGATATAATGTATGTGCATATGTGTGTATATGTACGTGTAGTTTGTAAAAAAATATATATATATAGCAACACTGAGTCATCTTCCAGAAACAGGCAGCTTTTCATCATTTATTTTAGCCTTTCTTTCTACATCTTTCAGGAAATTTTGTATTTTTCTTCAAAAACAATTTTTTATTTTTTAAAAAAAAAAACAGTAGAGAAAGATGTTGCCTGAGAAGTCATTTGGATGACCATACGCCCTTCTCAACTGCACCTCAACCCTAGGGTCAGGCCTTCTCACCTGCACCTCAACCCTAGGATTAATCCTTCTCGCCTGCACCTCAACCCTAGGATCAGCCCTTCTCGCCTCCACCTCAACCCTAGGGTCAGCCCTTCTCGCCTGCACCTCAACCTTAGGGTCAGCCCTTCTCACCTGCACCTCAACCCTAGGATCAGCCCTTCTCGCCTGCACCTCAACCCTAGGGTCAGCCCTTCTCACCTGCACCTCAACCCTAGGATCAGCCCTTCTCGCCTGCACCTCAACCCTAGGGTCAGCCCTTCTCGCCTCCACCTCAACCCTAGGGTCAGCCCTTCTCGCCTGCACCTCAACCCTAGGGTCAGCCCTTCTCGCCTGCACCTCAACCCTAGGGTCAGCCCTTCTCGCCTGCACCTCAACCCTAGGGTCAGCCCTTCTCGCCTGCACCTCAACCCTAGGGTCAGCCCTTCTCGCCTGCACCTCAACCCTAGGGTCAGCCCTTCTCACCTCCACCTCAAACCTGGGGTCAGCCCTTCTCGCCTGCACCTCAACCCTGGGATCAGCCCTTCTCGCCTCCACCTCAACCCTAGGGTCAGCCCTTCTCGCCTGCACCTCAACCCTAGGGTCAGCCCTTCTCGCCTCCATCTCAACCCTAGGGTCAGCCCTTCTCACCTGCACCTCAACCCTAGGATCAGCCCTTCTCGCCTGCACCTCAACCCTAGGGTCAGCCCTTCTCGCCTGCACCTCAACCTTAGGGTCAGCCCTTCTCACCTGCACCTCAACCCTAGGATCAGCCCTTTTCCCTCCACCTCAACCCTAGGGTCAGCCCTTCTCGCCTCCACCTCAACCCTAGGATCAGCCCTTCTCGCCTGCACCTCAACCCTAGGGTCAGCCCTTCTCGCCTCCACCTCAACCCTAGGGTCAGCCCTTCTCGCCTGCACCTCAACCCTAAGGTCAGCCCTTCTCGCCTGCACCTCAACCCTAGGGTCAGCCCTTCTCGCCTCCACCTCAAACCTGGGGTCAGCCCTTCTCGCCTGCACCTCAACCCTGGGATCAGCCCTTCTCGCCTCCACCTCAACCCTAGGGTCAGCCCTTCTCGCCTGCACCTCAACCCTAGGGTCAGCCCTTCTCGCCTCCATCTCAACCCTAGGGTCAGCCCTTCTCACCTGCACCTCAACCCTAGGATCAGCCCTTCTCGCCTGCACCTCAACCCTAGGGTCAGCCCTTCTCGCCTGCACCTCAACCTTAGGGTCAGCCCTTCTCACCTGCACCTCAACCCTAGGATCAGCCCTTTTCCCTCCACCTCAACCCTAGGGTCAGCCCTTCTCACCTGCACCTCAACCCTAGGATCAGCCCTTTTCCCTCCACCTCAACCCTAGGATCAGCCCTTCTCGCCTCCACCTCAACCCTAGGGTCAGCCCTTCTCACCTGCACCTCAACCCTAGGGTCAGCCCTTCTCGCCTCCACTTCAACCCTAGGGTCAGCCCGTCTCGCCTCCACCTCAACCCTAGGGTCAGCCCTTCTCACCTGCACCTCAACCCTAGGGTCAGCCCTTCTCGCCTCCACCTCAACCCTAGGGTCAGCCCTTCTCGCCTCCACCTCAACCCTAGGATCAGCCCTTCTCGCCTCCACCTCAACCCTAGGATCAGCCCTTCTCGCCTGCACCTCAACCCTAGGGTCAGCCCTTCTCGCCTCCACTTCAACCCTAGGGTCAGCCCGTCTCGCCTCCACCTCAACCCTAGGGTCAGCCCTTCTCACCTGCACCTCAACCCTAGGGTCAGCCCTTCTCGCCTCCACCTCAACCCTAGGATCAGCCCTTCTCGCCTGCACCTCAACCCTAGGATTAGCCCTTCTCGCCTGCACCTCAACCTTAGGGTCAGCCCTTCTCACCTGCACCTCAACCCTAGGATCAGCCCTTTTCCCTCCACCTCAACCCTAGGGTCAGCCCTTCTCACCTGCACCTCAACCCTAGGATCAGCCCTTTTCCCTCCACCTCAACCCTAGGATCAGCCCTTCTCGCCTCCACCTCAACCCTAGGATCAGCCCTTCTCGCCTCCACCTCAACCCTAGGGTCAGCCCTTCTCGCCTGCACCTCAACCCTAGGGTCAGCCCTTCTCACCTCCACCTCAACCCTGGGGTCAGCCCTTCTCGCCTGCACCTCAACCCTGGGATCAGCCCTTCTCGCCTCCACCTCAACCCTAGGGTCAGCCCTTCTCGCCTGCACCTCAACCCTAGGGTCAGCCCTTCTCGCCTCCATCTCAACCCTAGGGTCAGCCCTTCTCACCTGCACCTCAACCCTAGGATCAGCCCTTCTCGCCTGCACCTCAACCCTAGGATCAGCCCTTCTCGCCTGCACCTCAACCCTAGGGTCAGCCCTTCTCGCCTGCACCTCAACCCTAGGGTCAGCCCTTCTCGCCTCCACCTCAACCCTAGGATCAGCCCTTCTCGCCTCCACCTCAACCCTAGGATCAGCCCTTCTCGCCTGCACCTCAACCCTAGGGTCAGCCCTTCTCGCCTCCACCTCAACCCTAGGGTCAGCCCGTCTCGCCTCCACCTCAACCCTAGGGTCAGCCCTTCTCACCTGCACCTCAACCCTAGGGTCAGCCCTTCTCGCCTCCACCTCAACCCTAGGATCAGCCCTTCTCGCCTGCACCTCAACCCTAGGATTAGCCCTTCTCGCCTGCACCTCAACCCTAGGGTCAGCCCTTCTCGCCTCCATCTCAACCCTAGGGTCAGCCCTTCTCGCCTCCATCTCAACCCTAGGGTCAGCCCTTCTCGCCTCCATCTCAACCCTAGGGTCAGCCCTTCTCACCACCTCAACCCTAGGATCAGCCCTTCTCGCCTGCACCTCAACCCTAGGGTCAGCCCTTCTCGCCTGCACCTCAACCCTAGGATCAGCCCTTCTCACCTGCACCTCAACCCTGGGATCAGCCCTTCTCGCCTGCACCTCAACCCTAGGGTCAGCCCTTCTCGCCTGCACCTCAACCCTAGGGTCAGCCCTTCTCGCCTCCACCTCAACCCTGGGATCAGCCCTTCTCGCCTGCACCTCAACCCTAGGGTCAGCCCTTCTCGCCTGCACCTCAACCCTAGGGTCAGCCCTTTTCACCTGCACCTCAACCCTGGGATCAGCCCTTCTCGCCTGCACCTCAACCCTAGGGTCAGCCCTTCTCGCCTCCACCTCAACCCTAGCATCAGCCCTTCTCGCCTGCACCTCAACCCTAGGGTCAGCCCTTCTCACCACCTCAACCCTAGGGTCAGCCCGTCTCGCCTCCACCTCAACCCTAGGATCAGCCCTTCTCACCTCCACCTCAACCCTAGGGTCAGCCCTTTTCCCTCCACCTCAACCCTAGGGTCAGCCCTTCTCGCCTCCACCTCAACCCTAGGGTCAGCCCTTCTCGCCTCCACCTCAACCCTGGGGTCAGCCCTTCTCGCCTCCACCTCAACCCTAGGGTCAGCCCGTCTCGCCTCCACCTCAACCCTAGGGTCAGCCCGTCTCGCCTGCACCTCAACCCTAGGGTCAGCCCTTCTCGCCTCCATCTCAACCCTAGGGTCAGCCCTTCTCACCTGCACCTCAACCCTAGGATCAGCCCTTCTCGCCTGCACCTCAACCCTAGGGTCAGCCCTTCTCGCCTGCACCTCAACCTTAGGGTCAGCCCTTCTCACCTGCACCTCAACCCTAGGATCAGCCCTTTTCCCTCCACCTCAACCCTAGGGTCAGCCCTTCTCACCTGCACCTCAACCCTAGGATCAGCCCTTTTCCCTCCACCTCAACCCTAGGATCAGCCCTTCTCGCCTCCACCTCAACCCTAGGATCAGCCCTTCTCGCCTCCACCTCAACCCTAGGGTCAGCCCTTCTCGCCTGCACCTCAACCCTAGGGTCAGCCCTTCTCACCTCCACCTCAACCCTGGGGTCAGCCCTTCTCGCCTGCACCTCAACCCTGGGATCAGCCCTTCTCACCTCCACCTCAACCCTAGGGTCAGCCCTTCTCGCCTGCACCTCAACCCTAGGGTCAGCCCTTCTCGCCTCCATCTCAACCCTAGGGTCAGCCCTTCTCACCTGCACCTCAACCCTAGGATCAGCCCTTCTCACCTGCACCTCAACCCTAGGATCAGCCCTTCTCGCCTGCACCTCAACCCTAGGGTCAGCCCTTCTCGCCTGCACCTCAACCCTAGGGTCAGCCCTTCTCGCCTCCACCTCAACCCTAGGATCAGCCCTTCTCGCCTCCACCTCAACCCTAGGATCAGCCCTTCTCGCCTGCACCTCAACCCTAGGGTCAGCCCTTCTCGCCTGCACCTCAACCCTAGGGTCAGCCCTTCTCGCCTCCACCTCAACCCTAGGATCAGCCCTTCTCGCCTCCACCTCAACCCTAGGGTCAGCCCTTCTCGCCTCCATCTCAACCCTAGGGTCAGCCCTTCTCACCTGCACCTCAACCCTAGGATCAGCCCTTCTCACCTGCACCTCAACCCTAGGATCAGCCCTTCTCGCCTGCACCTCAACCCTAGGGTCAGCCCTTCTCGCCTGCACCTCAACCCTAGGGTCAGCCCTTCTCGCCTCCACCTCAACCCTAGGATCAGCCCTTCTCGCCTCCACCTCAACCCTAGGATCAGCCCTTCTCGCCTGCACCTCAACCCTAGGGTCAGCCCTTCTCGCCTCCACTTCAACCCTAGGGTCAGCCCGTCTCGCCTCCACCTCAACCCTAGGGTCAGCCCTTCTCACCTGCACCTCAACCCTAGGGTCAGCCCTTCTCGCCTCCACCTCAACCCTAGGATCAGCCCTTCTCGCCTGCACCTCAACCCTAGGATTAGCCCTTCTCGCCTGCACCTCAACCTTAGGGTCAGCCCTTCTCACCTGCACCTCAACCCTAGGATCAGCCCTTTTCCCTCCACCTCAACCCTAGGGTCAGCCCTTCTCACCTGCACCTCAACCCTAGGATCAGCCCTTTTCCCTCCACCTCAACCCTAGGATCAGCCCTTCTCGCCTCCACCTCAACCCTAGGATCAGCCCTTCTCGCCTCCACCTCAACCCTAGGGTCAGCCCTTCTCGCCTGCACCTCAACCCTAGGGTCAGCCCTTCTCACCTCCACCTCAACCCTGGGGTCAGCCCTTCTCGCCTGCACCTCAACCCTGGGATCAGCCCTTCTCGCCTCCACCTCAACCCTAGGGTCAGCCCTTCTCGCCTGCACCTCAACCCTAGGGTCAGCCCTTCTCGCCTCCATCTCAACCCTAGGGTCAGCCCTTCTCACCTGCACCTCAACCCTAGGATCAGCCCTTCTCGCCTGCACCTCAACCCTAGGATCAGCCCTTCTCGCCTGCACCTCAACCCTAGGGTCAGCCCTTCTCGCCTGCACCTCAACCCTAGGGTCAGCCCTTCTCGCCTCCACCTCAACCCTAGGATCAGCCCTTCTCGCCTGCACCTCAACCCTAGGGTCAGCCCTTCTCGCCTCCACCTCAACCCTAGGGTCAGCCCGTCTCGCCTCCACCTCAACCCTAGGGTCAGCCCTTCTCACCTGCACCTCAACCCTAGGGTCAGCCCTTCTCGCCTCCACCTCAACCCTAGGATCAGCCCTTCTCGCCTGCACCTCAACCCTAGGATTAGCCCTTCTCGCCTGCACCTCAACCCTAGGGTCAGCCCTTCTCGCCTCCATCTCAACCCTAGGGTCAGCCCTTCTCGCCTCCATCTCAACCCTAGGGTCAGCCCTTCTCGCCTCCATCTCAACCCTAGGGTCAGCCCTTCTCACCACCTCAACCCTAGGATCAGCCCTTCTCGCCTGCACCTCAACCCTAGGGTCAGCCCTTCTCGCCTGCACCTCAACCCTAGGATCAGCCCTTCTCACCTGCACCTCAACCCTGGGATCAGCCCTTCTCGCCTGCACCTCAACCCTAGGGTCAGCCCTTCTCGCCTGCACCTCAACCCTAGGGTCAGCCCTTCTCGCCTCCACCTCAACCCTGGGATCAGCCCTTCTCGCCTGCACCTCAACCCTAGGGTCAGCCCTTCTCGCCTGCACCTCAACCCTAGGGTCAGCCCTTTTCACCTGCACCTCAACCCTGGGATCAGCCCTTCTCGCCTGCACCTCAACCCTAGGGTCAGCCCTTCTCGCCTCCACCTCAACCCTAGCATCAGCCCTTCTCGCCTGCACCTCAACCCTAGGGTCAGCCCTTCTCACCACCTCAACCCTAGGGTCAGCCCGTCTCGCCTCCACCTCAACCCTAGGATCAGCCCTTCTCACCTCCACCTCAACCCTAGGGTCAGCCCTTTTCCCTCCACCTCAACCCTAGGGTCAGCCCTTCTCGCCTCCACCTCAACCCTAGGGTCAGCCCTTCTCGCCTCCACCTCAACCCTGGGGTCAGCCCTTCTCGCCTCCACCTCAACCCTAGGGTCAGCCCGTCTCGCCTCCACCTCAACCCTAGGGTCAGCCCGTCTCGCCTGCACCTCAACCCTAGGGTCAGCCCTTCTCGCCTCCACCTCAACCCTGGGGTCAGCCCTTCTCGCCTCCACCTCAACCCTAGGGTCAGCCCTTCTCGCCTCCACCTCAACCCTAGGGTCAGCCCTTCTCGCCTGCACCTCAACCCTAGGGTCAGCCCGTCTCGCCTGCACCTCAACCCTAGGGTCAGCCCGTCTCGCCTCCACCTCAACCCTAGGGTCAGCCCGTCTCGCCTGCACCTCAACCCTAGGGTCAGCCCTTCTCGCCTCCACCTCAACCCTGGGGTCAGCCCTTCTCGCCTCCACCTCAACCCTAGGGTCAGCCCTTCTCGCCTCCACCTCAACCCTAGGGTCAGCCCTTCTCACCTCCACCTCAACCCTAGGGTCAGCCCTTCTCGCCTCCACCTCAACCCTAGGGTCAGCCCTTCTCGCCTCCACCTCAACCCTGGGGTCAGCCCTTCTCGCCTCCACCTCAACCCTAGGGTCAGCCCTTCTCGCCTCCACCTCAACCCTAGGGTCAGCCCTTCTCGCCTCCACCTCAACCCTAGGGTCAGCCCTTCTCGCCTCCACCTCAACCCTAGGGTCAGCCCTTTTCCCTCCACCTCAACCCTAGGGTCAGCCCTTCTCGCCTCCACCTCAACCCTAGGGTCAGCCCTTCTCGCCTCCACCTCAACCCTGGGGTCAGCCCTTCTCGCCTCCACCTCAACCCTAGGGTCAGCCCTTCTCACCTCCATCTCAACCCTAGGGTCAGCCCTTCTCGCCTGCACCTCAACCTTAGGATCAGCCCTTCTCGCCTCCACCTCAACCCTAGGGTCAGCCCTTCTCGCCTCCACCTCAACCCTGGGGTCAGCCCTTCTCGCCTCCACCTCAACCCTAGGGTCAGCCCTTCTCACCTCCATCTCAACCCTAGGTTAACATGCTCCACACATTTTTGTCTGTCACCCCTCTTCTCTTTTCATAGAATAAATGAGATTTTTTTTTCTCATATTAGCACTGAATCACTAATCCCAACCATACATTTTCCAGAAATAGAAAAAAAAAATTTCCTTTACTGCATTATCCTGTGACTATTAAATCTTCTAATATGCATTTTAATAGGAAAAGGGGATGGCGCGATAATATACAAGTTAGGACGTTCGTGACAAATGGGGTAAAACGGATGTGACTGCCAACTGCGTGACCTTGTGAAATGTCGACAGTGCGATTCTCTCAGCACCCGGCGCTGAGGTTGTGGTCGTGAAGGCCGCCTGGAGTCGCGGCTGAAGAACGGCTCCTGGACTCTTTCGCGTTATTGAAGAGTATTACCACGCAGACCGCGGCGGCTGAGTGAGAGAAACGTAAAAAATACATACCGACCACAGTCCTTGGAGCTGATACCCAACTCCCAGGGCTGACATAACTTACACTCGAACACGGGGATCAATTAGACGCCCTGTGGAAATACATTGGCCGGGTCTTAACGAGTCAGAGGCATATCGCGTCAGTGAAACCTACAGGTCTCACCCAGCATCAAAATACGCGTCTTTTTATGCTAAATATGTCCCAGGAACATTTGCACGGGGCACTGCAGGCCATCTCCCTGCCTTTTTCTTTCCAATCACAGTTGACACCCAATATTATTATCTATTAGTTTCAGGCATACAGCCCAAGGCTAGACATTTATATAACTTACAACGTGATCACCCCGATAAATCTCGGACCCACCTGGCCCCGTCCGTCTAAAAAAACCAAACCGAAACAGACCATTTTCATAGAAAGCCTGGGGTTGATTGTGTTAAAAATATATTATCAAATTTCAAAGGAAGAGAAATCATTTTTTTTTTTTAAATGTTTTTATTGAATTTATTGGGGTGACACAGGCTAATAGAATTACCCAGGTTTGAAGCGTACCATTCTGTCCTATATCATCTCATATTTATCTGACGGCTGTCAGTCTGTTCTCTGTATCGATGCGTCTGTTTCTGTTCTGCCTGTCAGTTTATGTTGTTAATTAGATCCCGCATGTGAGTGAGATCGTATGGTCCTTGTCTCCCTCTGACTGGCTTGCTTACATTAAAGCGTTGCTCTATAGACAGAGAATTAGCACCCACAGTGCACTCGCTACGCAGCAGTGTTTTCGGGGTGGAATCTATTTCGCCTTCCACGCAAAAGGCCCACAAGGTGGTATTCGATACGGTTAAAGCAATAACCTTTTCCCAGAACAGCAAAGTCATTGCGCTTAATTAGTTTCTTATCCCTGAGAAAACTGTTGGAGGAGGTCGGAGTCGGCCTGCTGACATAAATTCTGAATTCTCGGGGCATTGCGGCTCAAGGGGACGCTTACCCCTCCCTGTCCAGGTAGACCTTAGGCAGGTGGAATAGAGGCCTAGCTCATGGACGTGGAGGTCGTCTTGGTGAGTCTTTTATTGTCCTCCTCAAGGGCCGAGCGACATTCCTTTTACATTCCCCTCAGCACGGCCATTTTCTTTGTTTTTACTCTTTATTGCCCCACAAAGGTCCTCAGATGCGCTGTGTATTATTTCCTCATGCACCCCATATCCTGTTGGGCGTGGAAATACTAAACGCAACCTCCGAAGGATCTGGAAACAGCCCAGGTGCCCATCTGTAGGCGAGTGGGTAAAAAAGCTGTGGTACATCTACACTGTGGAATACTATGCAGCTGTGAAAAAGGCGGGTCCCTTACCCTTTGGGCGAATATGGAGGGACTTGGGGAATATTACGCTGAGTAAACTAAGCCAGGCAGAGAAAGACAAGTATCCCATGATCTCACTTGTACGTGGAATCTAATGAACATAATAAACTGACAAAATAGATGCAGAGACGTAGAAGCAGGGAGCAGACGGAGGGAGCTCAGAGGGAAGGCGGGGGGTGAGGAGTGTGCGTGGCGGAGAGATTAACCAAAGGACTTACATGCATTTACACGTAACCCATGGACACAGACAATCATTCGGGGAAGGCCTGGGGAGGGGGTGGGTGGAGTGTGGAGATCAATGAGGGGAAAAGGGGACATCTGTAATATTTGCAACAATAAAGATAAATTTAAAACACTAAAGCACATCTCAGGTGAGGAAACTGCTTTCCTGCTCCGTTCGCTGGACAAGACGTACCCCTCCCCATAGCGGGGGCAGCAGACCTGTCTCTGAAGGCCGTGTCCGCGAATATCTTTGGCTCCAAGGGCCCTGGTCTCTCTGTAACTTCTCCAGTCCGGGGTTGCGGCCACAGGCAACACCAACAGGTCTGATGGCAATAAAGCTGTTTCCGAACGGGGCGGCTGCCTGGGCTTGGCCAGCGCCCGCATGGGGCACCCTGGCCCTCCGTGGTCAGAAGCAAGCTACGGATGGACGGCTGCATTTAGATCCGTTCAAGACACCCTCCTGGGGGGCGGCCTCCTGAAGACGCTGGGCAGGGCGACGCGAGGTAAACGATGAACTCGCTCCCAGCCGAGGGAGGGGCGGAACGGGGAACCTCCATTATTTTTGATCCTATAAAGAAAATCACTCCCTGGGCGCAGACACCGCCGAAATCACTGTGATTATCATGTTTTCTTTGGTGTCTGTTTCCAGAAAGGCTGGCCGATGGCACCGGCTCCTCACGCTTTCCCTCCCTCCCAGCGGGGACCTCTGTGCACCCATGGGTGTCATCTGTGTTGGCTCGAATCAGCGCCCACGGGGAGATGAAACAAGCAACCACATCACCTCCCGTTTGCACAGACCCAGCTCCTCTGCCTTGGCCAAAACCCTCCTTGGATCTCTCCCGGTTTTCAGGCATCCCCCGGACGGCGGCTGCCACCACCACCTCTCCCCACCGGCAGTGAGGTCTCCTGCCCACATTTCTTCGCTCTCTAACGGCGTCCCTGAAAGCGGCGACAATCCGGCCTAAATATGAGCCGCACGCGGGGTCGGCCTCCCCGCGTCTGGCCGGCAGTCCCCTGAGCAGGGTTTTGTAGGCCCTGCGGTCCCCGGACCGGCTGCCACAGAGAAATGCATCAGGGACAGGGGCCTGCAGGGTGTTCTTTCCACCTGCAGGGAGAAAGCCCCCGAGAGAGACGAAGGGACACGGACGAGCTGATTACGTCCCTGACGGAGGAAAATGCCCAATCAAGGCAGCAAAGCCCTGATGGTTTGCAATGAACCCAATTCATCACGAGCCGCCGGGCCAGCCTGGTGGCCCAGGTTCCTGATCCCGGGGCTGTGGGTGTTAATTCTTTGTTATTAATCGTCACCAGAGGAAAATTTTTCCATTGATTTTCAGAGAGAGTGGAAAGAAGGGGGGGGTAGAGAGGGAGACGGATTGGTTGCCTCCCGCACGCACCCCGACTTCAGGGCCGGGGATCGAACCTGCAACCCAGGTCCCTGCCCTTGACCGGGAATCAGACCTGTGACCCTTTGGTTTGCTGGCTGATGCTCTAACCACTGAGCACACCTGCCAGGTGCCCACACTGCTCGCCCGGGTCTCGGCGACAGGCTTCATTCCAAACAGCAGAAAATGCCAAACCCTGAGAGCCCGTTTCTTTTATTCTGAATTGATTTTCCTTGAAACGAACAAATAGGGCCCGTTTCCCACCACGGGGATGCTGCAAAAGGCCTTCGAATCCTCCAACCGCCGGCGGACAGACCTACAAACATTTGGGGGCACTGACAAACCCGGGAGGGCTCGGCGGCTTCTCGGGAGCATCTGGCCCAGGAGAGAAACCAGATGATCTCGCCGGGCCCGGGCAAGAGCAGCTGATTCACAGCACGGGGCCGAAAATAATCCCGTCTCTCACACCACCTTTTTTATTTTTATTATTTGGCGTTAAACCCGTGGCAGCAGAAACAAGGTGCCATCACTTCGCTCCTTGCGCCTGGAGGCACCTGGTGACGTCCTGAAGGATCATCTGCTCGGCCGCACTCCCTACTCTGGGACAGGGTGGTTTTCACAGGGCGCCCCCAGCCCCCTCAGTCCCTAAACCTAACAGGGTTCTTTTTATACATGGGGGCGAGGCAGGTGGGAAACGGGGCGGGATGGAGCGAGGCTGTGGAGGAGACAGACAGAGGCGGCATAGTCGCGCCGCGTTTTCTCGTCTGCCTTCCCCGAGGCCCACGCCGCTCGGAGCTGGAGGCCAGCGGGAGCTTGGGCACAGCTAGGTGGCCCGGGAAACCCAGGTTCTAACTGGGGTCACTTTGCAACGCCAGCCCCCCCCCCCCCCAGAGGAGCCGGTGAGCGCGGCGGGAAGGTAGGGCCGGGAGGGCGGTGCTGGCCTCTCCCGCGGGACATTCAGGACCCGCCCCCCAGAGCTGCCTGCCCTTGAGGGTCACGGCGTTCTGCCACCTGTGAGTGTTCATTGCACAGCCGGGTGCAAAGCAGGAGCGGCCGTAACCTTGCATGTGCGCCGGAAAGTGAAATAACTGCACGTGGACTCAGACAAGTCCAGACGTGCGCTGGAGACACGGGGCCCTCTTTCAAGCTCGGGCGACGGGGGCAAGGTCAGGGCCTTAGTGTCGTCGGCCTGAAGTCCCCCGTCCTGCTTGAGGTGGCCCGGACCCCTCTCAGCCCGAAACGGCTGCCTGCGGTTTCTTGCCGCCGGGCCCCATGCTCTTGTCTTGGCCAGTTGATGTCTTCCAGGCCATCAGGGTCCCAACTTTTTCAATCGTCACCTTCTTTCGATGACACGGGGCCCACGCAGGATAATTGACTCAAAAGTGAGCCACGCGGCTGGTGTGGCTCGGTGGTTGAGCATCTTTTCAGCCTGATACATTGTTATTAGGAGAACGGATACATTGTTTCAGGAGGCCAGTGCCTTACCCATTAGGCGCTGATACATGTTAGATCCTTTACGTAACAATGACTGACTTTCTGAAGAGTTTACTGTGTGGCAGGCACAGATGTTTACCTGCAACATAGTTGCTAGTTTAGAACCATTCTAGGGATTTAGGTAAGTCCAGGTAAAGAGATTTAATGAAAAAATCGCCTTTTAGTGAGAAACTTAAAGATTGAGTCTCACCGTGAAGCCCTGGCGGGTGGTTATCAGAGCGTCAGCCTGAGCACCGAAGGGTCTTGGATTCGATTCCCGCTCAAGGGCATGTGCCCGGGTTTCAGCTTCGATCCCTCCCTCGGGTTCGCCCTCATGGGTTAAATTTTGAGCCACGGTTTGCACTTGTGTACAAGGAGCCCGTCGAAGAGGCCAGTGCAGCCCTAGACATGAGAGTTTACCCGGGACTCTGCTGTTTCCCCAATGGCTGGCTGTGCACAGAAGATGCTGTGTGTGTTTCACGCAGTGGACGCCGTGTCCGCATGTTCTCGCTTCTATGAATCTGTAGTGATGGACGTTTGCAACGTGGAATAACGGGAGTGTCATTTTTATTTTATTATTTTATTTTATTTTATTTTATTTATTTTATTTTATTATTTTATTTTATTATATTTATTTTATTATTTTATTTATTTAATTTAATTTTATTATTTAATTTTATTATTTATTTTATTTTATATTTTATTATTTTATTTTATCTTTATTGTTGAAAGTATTATAGATGGCCCCTTTACCCCTCAATTTTTGCCCCATTGCCCCCCCCCCTGCTCCCGCCCCCTCCCCAGGCCTTCCCCGCACCATGGTCTGTGTCCACGAGCTACGCACATGTGCATATAAGTTCTCTGGTTATATTTGGTTTGTCATCTTGGGAGCCCCGTTCCCAGTAAGTTCAGGAGGCGAACACTGGGGGTGTTTATGAGGACAGGCCAACCGTGAACTTCACCTGGCCCACCTTTTAAAAAACGTATTTCTGTCCGAGGCCATGGGACTGGCATCGCCCCCTCCTGACGCCGGGTGAAATGCCATCACCCGCTCTCCCCGTTGGCCCTCGGAGCCCTAACAAGCTTTAAAAGATAAAATACCACGTGCCGCTGGTATCGTGTTAGTTATTTTACGCACGCGGCGGAGAAATCTACGTCAGCGTCACCTGAGCTGTTACATGCAATGAATCAGGTTACCCGTGACACCTGTTCTGGGTGACAAATGGGTGTGCGAGGTATTACACCGTGGAGCGGTGATCTGTCTGCCCGGTGGCGGGGACCCCGGCGCTCCATTTCTCAGGAGCCGTTTTAATTCATCACCCGAAAGCATCGTGATGTGATGCATGTAAATCTCCGTTTCCCAACAGGAGACGCATCGGGTACAAATGCAAAGGTAACAGTGTTTCTCCCCCGACGTTGGGATGGCCGCAGAAGAATCGACCCACCCTCCCCAAGCCAAACAGGTCCCAGGGGTAGAAAATGTGCCCGGGAGCCTGTAAAACTGGGCACATTCCAGTGTGTAGATGGGATTACGTCATTGTGACCGCTCTGCTCAACAGGGATCGACTCCGCTGTAAATGTGTCCCACTCGGGGTGTTTATTCGAGGAAACCCGAAACACTAATTCCAAAACACACGCGCCCCTGTGTTCATTGCAGAGTCACTGACAAGAGCCAGGCTGCGGAAGCCACCCGAGTGCCCATCAGCACATGAGCCCATAAGGAAGATGTGATTCATTTATACAACGGAACCATCTAAGTTTTTTTTTTTTTAATTTGTTGTTGAAAGTAATGCAGATGTCTCCCCCCCCCATTGGCCCCTCTACACCCCTCCGCCCCCTCCCCAGGCCTTCCCCACACTATTGCCTGTGTCCATGGGTTATGCATCTATGCATATACGTTCATTGGTTAATCTCTTCCCACTGCCCCCTTCCCTCAGATCCCTCCGTCTGATCCATGCTTCTGTGTCCCTGGGTCTATTTTGTTTGTCAGTTTATCATGTTCATTAGATTCCACATAGGAGTGAGATCATGGGATGCTTGTCTTTCTCTGCCTGGCTTATTTCACTCACCACAATACTCTCCAGGTCCCTCTATGCTGTCCCAAAGGGGGAGAGATCCACCTTTTTCACAGCTGCATAGTATTCCACGTTGTGTAGATGTACCACAGGTGTTTTAACCGCTCATCTGCGGATGGGCACTTGGGCTGTTTCCAGGTCATAGCTGTTGTAAATTACACTACTATGAACGTAGGGGTGCAGATATTCTTTCTGGTTAGGATTCTTAGGATATAGTCTTAGAAGTGGGATCCCGGGTCAAACGGCAGTATCTTGTTTTCTATTATGATCACAAGTGGGCCGTTATGGATGTTTTCTTTGATATCCTGACAGTTCTACCAGCCTAAACGCCCCGTAATACATCGATTATTTCTTTGAAACGTTGGTTTCTGACGTGGCTTTCTCCCTCTAAACCTCATACGCACTGACACGAGCCGCGGATGGACTGAAACCCGCCTACGTGTTGCTAATGGTGCGTCGATTTTCGTTTTAAAAACTGCGCGCTGCACTCTGATTTCCAAAGGCACCCGTCCGAGCTCACAGGCGCCATCCTCACTTGAGGCTATATTTATACTGTGAATGCGATGCCAGCAGCCATATGTCGCTCCTTCTACGCGCTACAGAATTTAATTGAAAAGCATGCGCTATCTGAATGATTTTAGCATTAGAGTAAAAATTACTCCCCGTAGAATCTCACTCTACTCATGTGTATCAACAATCACATCTGTTTCCCGCATTCTGCATTTCATCCTTCCTTTTTTTAAAAATTTATCTTTATTGTTGAAAGTATTACAGGTGTACCCCTTTTCCCCCCATTGAGCCCTCCACCCCACTCTTGGGTTAAAAAAAAAAAAATTCTAACGGTCAGGGCCATGGAAGCGGCAAAACAAACCTCAGCGTGGGGACTTCTCATGAGGAAGCGCCGAGGGAAATAGACAGGAACGCCGCACGTGTTTCCCGCGTGCTCCCCTTTCAAGGACTCGCGCCTTTGAGCCCCAGCTCTCGATCTAATTAAAAATGCAGCTTTAATAGGCCGCTGCGAGGGCGATTAGCGTCAGGGGCTCAAACGTTCTTCTCGGCTCCTGCGCCCATCCCGCCTGTCGTCCGCCCACCGTTCGCCGGTGCTGTGCTGTCGCCGAATTTCTCGGAGCTGCTCCAGTTATGACTGACGGTGACTGAAAGCGGTGAGGCAGTGAGACATTTTCACCAACGCGGGCGAAGGGGAATTAATGAGCCCGACGGACGACCTGAGACTTCCAGGCTGTGGATCTGGTCTGTTGCACAAGGAAGATTCTTTACAGACACACGTCTGTAATAGAACCAAGCAGGCAGCTCTGTCCGTGCATCACGAAACCGGCCGAGGGAGATGTAAGGCTTTTCCTCTCTCCCCTGTACGTCTCTAATTAATCACCGGGTTTCAGATAATTGGCCTGCACACCTGGGTGACGCCTTCCGAAGCTCCAGCACGTACGAGCCCCTTCGGACATTTGCAGGCTGCCGTCTCTTTCTAACGTAAGGTCGACGAACAACCGTCTCCGGCGTTCTCCCGGCTCCAGACTCCCGTCGTCTCGACTGTTTGCCACCTTGTGCCGTGCGGTCGGTGCCGGCAGGTTGCCCCTAGAGAGACAACGGGCGAGTGTGTGGGTCTTTCCAAAGACAGCCACGCAGAGCAACGCAGAACATGTCGAACCATCGCCTCGTCTATGGATTGCATCCAATCAGTGAAAAATTGTGGGGGCGAGGGAGCATAGACTCACTTTTTTCCAGCAAAGAAAATTATACATAAATCCAAGATTTAAGCATAAAAGGGGGAAATGTGCTCAGACTAGAAGAGAGGGGACGGTATTTTTAAAGATAATGTTAGAGTTATCGGAGCAAAATTCCAGACACCGTAAATGTGATGATATGAAAAATTTAAAAACCCCAAAATTCCTGCAAAAAACCCCACAAGCAATACCAAAACAATAAAACCATGCTCAATATTATACACAAAGCCTAAATTTGCCTGCAATGGAAAGACTTTTTATAATACAAATAGCAAGACCTCGGCAGAAACGTTGGACAAAGTACATGGACAGAAATTTCACAGAAGACACAATCTCCTTTGCTCGTAAGCATGAAAAATGCCCGGAATACCTTCATAATATTAGCAGGAAAGTAAAATTTGATAGAGATATAGGTATAAATATATAGTTATATTTTTTACCATTTTTTTTTTTGGACAAAGCCTCAAAAGGATTGAAAATATATATGGTGTCGGCAAAGATGTAAGAGGCTGGTTCATGCACTGTTGGCGGTTAAGCGATGTGTTCTCTTCAGAAGGGAATCGGATCGAGCAATTACCAATCTAGATATTTATGTTGTCCGTATATTCGAATATATGCATAAAACCAGTAGACAAAATGGCTTATTTTGGCTTTATTGATAAAAGACTGGGAACAACGCAAGTGGACATAACTTGGGGGGTTAGCAAGATATCATAGGACACATCCCGACAGATTACTTTGCGTCTGGGCTGTGTATATGGTGGTCGGGAAAGTTTCCAACACAAACTGTCTAAAGAGAAAACTGGGTGCAGGAGAATGTATATAATATCCTCTGTGGAAAAATTATATATATATATATATACACACACACACAAATATGCCTACACTGAGGCATAAACACGCGGATACACAGATCCCCGCACACGAGGATAGGAGGGGGTTATTGACCTGGGTTATGACGCCGTTTCACTCCCCACGGCGTATTTCCTTTCCCTCTGAGAGCTTTTCATTCCTTTTAAATTAAAAAAGCAACTGACAATGAACCCATGAAAGCAGGGAAATTAAATGAAAGGTACCCAGGCCCCGTTACGTCTTTCCCTGTCGGGTTCATTTGTCTTTTCTGTCTCTCTCTCTCTCACAGCTTTACCCAATATCCCCCTCCCCCCCTTCCTAGGGCCATAGAAACCAAATGCCCACAGCCTCTGGGATTTTTTTTTTCCCCCACCAACTAAATGCCGATTTGTTACTGGGCCATAAACGGAAATTAATCTCGCTTTTGTCCTGACTGAATCCGTAATTTAATATTTCTTGGACAACTCGGGGGACGTGTGGGGAATCTGCGGAGCCTCGTACCTGCTCCTCTGACTCTCAATTAGGGTCGTGGGTTAGGGGCACCGAAGGCCAAGGACAGTGTCCTCTGGAACAGTGCGAAGGAGAGCGTCGCGTCCTGATACGACTCTACAGCTTTTATGTTTCCATCGGTAGCATGTTTCTGCTGTATTTCTCCATCGCCCCATCACGTTGCCGTATGTATCCATCTAAACCGCTACATATGTATCTACATCGAAGCATATCTAGCTATGTATCTGTGTATCTATAAATCTATCTATCTATCTCTTTGTATCTAATTATATCCAATACACACTGTGGAATACCCATGTGTGTAATATGTAACAGTGTAATATGTAACAGAGTAATATGTAACAGTGTAATATGTAACAGAGTAATATGTAACAGAGTAATATGTAACAGTGTAACATGTAACAGTGTAATACGTAACAGAGTAATATGTAACAGTGTAATATGTAACAGAGTAATATGTAACAGAGTAATATGTAACAGTGTAACATGTAACAGTGTAATACGTAACAGAGTAATATGTAACAGTGTAATATGTAACAGAGTAATATGTAACAGTGTAACATGTAACAGTGTAATATGTAACAGAGTAACATGTAACAGTGTAATATGTAACAGTGTAACATGTAACAGTGTAATATGTAACAGAGTAATATGTAACAGTGTAATATGTAACAGAGTAATATGTAACAGACGCCCACTAAATGACTTCAAAACCACATTCTTGGTAACAGTGATTGGCTCCACAGAAGAATAAAACCCTGGGCTCGTTTGCAGGAATTCTCCAAGCCACACGCGGAAAGAGAAGGCGCCGCGGCCCTCCCGGCAGCACCGCAGCGTCTGTCAGGTACCTGCAGTCCCCTCACCTTGGCAAGCCTGTCACCTGCACACACCCACGTCCTTCCTGCTCTATACTGAGCATTAAGACAGAGCTTTCAATGCCCGTGTGGCTGCCTAACAAGACCGGAGCGTGCGCAGGGAAAAACCTAGGTTGGCCTGTACTTCCCAGGCCGGGGCGTCAATCGCAATAAACGTGCGTGCAGCCTTTTAGGCGACGGCCCTTCCTGTTCTAATGCCTCCTAGAGCTCCGTGGCCTCGGCAGGTTCGGCGTCATATCTCCCGGTTTCCTGAAATCCCGTCGCAGGAGGGGAAGGCAGGCATTCCGGGACGGCATTCGCCCCCGTTTGCATTTTAAAATTCTTCTGCACCGCTCCAATTACACACAGCTGTGCTATTTTTAATCTCACCGGGAATATTTTTCCATGTTGATTGCATACTTGAGGAGTGTATGCAGTAAATTGCATAAATGCAATTTATTTCCAGTCTAGTTCCCTTTTCATAATAGGAATGTCCACAGTGGTCAAAACCACATGTGTTACATTATAAATCCCACAAAGAGCAATGCTATTCACGATCTGTATGTAGAGAAATTTAAGCGATGGGGGCAGGGGGTGTGAAAGAGGGAGAGACAGAGAATGCTCTATCTTTGTTATGTATCAATTTCCACAAAATACAATTTGTTGTTGTTGTTAAACGTCACTCGAGGACATTTTTTCCACTGATTTCTTAGAGAGAGAGAGAGAAACATCAATGGGAGAGAAACACACGGATCCGTTGCATCCCACACGGGCCCCAGCACGGCCAGGGATCGAGCCTGCAGCCCAGGTACGTGCCCTTGACTGAGAATCGAAAACCTGAGACCCTTCCGTACGTGGGGCCCATGCTCTAACCACTGGGCCACACCTGCCAGAGCTAATTTTATTGTTTTTTAAAAGCTGAAGGCCAATATTCCCTATTTCCACGGCCCCCCTCACTTTGTCTTCTTTCATAATTAAGTGAGAGAAAGGCTTCCCGTTTGAGCTTCAGCGACGGGGCCTCCCTGACAGACGCACGCGTAAGTTCAGGTCCCTCTCCACGCCGAGATGTTCGTAAAAAGTCCCCTTGCCCGCTGTGCCACCGCCGTGTTTCCAATCACCCCATAAACGCACGTGAGCAGATACAGGGCGTCCTGAAGAAGGCACACGCGCACCGTGAATAACGATAAAGGCGGGCGTTGATTAAAATACATTTCACTTTCAAAACTGAGCTCTCCGCTGTTGAAGTCTGTACACATTTTTTGGGGGGGACGCCCTGTCCTTTCTACGCTTTCCAGTGACCAAAGGGGCAAGATGCCGCAGCCCAGCGTCGCCTTTTCGGCATCACCAGACGGGAAAACAGAGCCCATTCTGGGAGTGCAGCCCCGTCATTACGAGGGAGGTAATTGAATTCCACGAGCCGAGCACGCTCTCTGACCAGCGCTAAGCCTGTCGCCGGCAATCAGCCCCACCAGTTTTATGTAACACACACAGCTGGGCCTGCGGAGAGTCTCTGAAACCTCAGCAACGTTGTGAAATCCGTGCACCGACCCATGAACCAAGAGGCCGCCGGGTCGATTCCCGGTCAGGGCCCGTGCCCGGGTGGCGGGGTCGATCCCCAGTAAGGGGCGTGCAGGGGCCAGCCGATCGATGTTTCTCCCTAATCGGTGTTTCTCTCTCTCTGAAATCAATAAAATCATAGTTTAAAGAGAGAGAGAGAATGTAAGACACACTTTTTTAGTGTTTCTCTGGATCCCCTGTCCCACTGTCCCCATCTAGGTACCAGCCTGCTCCTCAGGGCCTGGCATGGGGCTGTGGGACCCAAGGGTCTGTCCCCCTGAGAACAGTCACGACGTTTCCTGCAGAGCAGAGGACAGGCAGCCAGTGAAGGGCCCAGTGCCACCTCCGCCTCCACCCGGGAGACCCTGAGCATTCACCCCAGGCCTCCGCCAGCCAGCCCTGCACACGGAGCCCCTCGGGCAGGGATCCCCCAAAACCAAATTCCCCAGCTGCCGGATTCCCAGCCAGCCTCTTCCAAGCCCAAGTACACGCTTCATCGGTAGGACTAAACGCTTTCAAAATAAAATGCGGGTTTTCAAATTGACAGTGTCTTGGATAAACCATGCGGAGGTTCCGAGTTTCTCTTTAAGAGGCAAAGATTAGATTTTGTAAACAATTGTCACGTTCTCTGTCCATTTTTTAAAAAAAATCTTCTTTTTAATGTATATATTTTTAATTTTTTTAGAAAGAGAGGAAGGGAGAGGGAGAGAGATGTAGAAACGCCAGTTGGTTGCCTCTTGCACGCCCCCTACTGGGGATCGAGCCCAAAACCCGGGCATCAAACCCGGTCCTGACCGGGAATCGAACTGGGAGCCTCTTGGCTCCTGGACATCACCCAACCACTGGGCCACACCAGCCGGGCACGGCACGTCCTCTGTGGAATGTCTTGCAGAGGGAAAGACGCAAGGTCCCCATGTTGGCCGTGCTCTTGCAGAGACCTGCCTGATACCCCCTCGGGGGCTGTGGAAGGACAGATGCCCACACCCCACCGGCAGTATCTGCGTCGGCACCTCAGGGTGACACCCGAGCCTGCATTGCTAAGAAGGTCCCATGTAGGGGTGATTCTCATGCTCCGGGCACCACATATTAGGAAGGTGGGAGTCAAAAAATAATTTTCCACCCTGGCTGGTGTGGCTCAGTGGATGGAGCGTCGGTCGTCCAGGCACCAAGAGGTCCCGGGTTCGAGTCCTGGTCAGGGCACAGGCCTGGGTTTTGGGCTCCATCCCCAGTAAGGGGCATGCAGGAGGCAGCCAATCGTCGATCTCTCTCTCTCTCATCAATGTTTCTCTCTCTCCCACCCTCTCCCTTCCTAAAAATCAATAAAAACATGTTTAAAAGTTTTAAAATAATCATCATAATAAAATGTCTCCCACCTTTCTGAGTTCCTGTGCCTGGGACTCCGATCCCTGCGCCTGGGATCTCCTGTCCGTCTGTATTATTAACGTGAATTATTAACGTCATACAGACGGGCAGGAGAAAACCTCCAAGTTTTATTAGGGATGTTCCCGCGGGGCCGCCACGGTCATCAGGTGAGGCCGCTGTGCACGAGGGAGGGGAGGCGGGGCCGTGGGGTTCCACAGGGGAGGCGGGTGATTCACAGGTAGGTCGAAAGAGCAAACAGGTGGTGAGCAAACTCTGGGGGGGCCTCCAGAAACAGAGGGGCTCGGGGGGCGTCCAACACACAAGCTCTGCCGGGTCTCTCCCTGTGGCCAAATTGTGATGCTGACGGAGGCTCCGTCTCTATAAGCAGGTTTTTCTGACTGAATTCCTTCAGGCAGGGAGGCCAGAGGGCCCAAGGTTCGGCCTGGGCCTTTTATTTCTTAAAAACCAGCTTAAAACCAACACCCCAGCGGCCCATTTGCGGGCGGCAAGTCTTCGACGCCCCTCCAGCACCTCCGCTGTCCTACGTATCTCTCACGTTTTCGATAATTATATTTAAAAAAATAAAATCTACATCCTGGGCTCCGGATGTGTAAGGATTCATTCCATTAAGACGTTCTCAATTTTTTTCTTGTTTCACTCTCTACGTCTTCGCGTTTTAAAGTATGTGGACTCTGGCGTAGATTCTCGTGACGTTAAGAGTCAAATATGACCTGCGGACACAAACAATAGTGTGGGGAAGGCCTGGGGGGCAGGGGGTGCCGGGTGCAGGGGACCAATGGGGGCGGAAGGGGGAACATCTGTAATACTCTCAACCATGAAGATAAATTAAAAATAAACATTTGTAAACACGACTATTTGGTTTTACGCCCACTTATCCTACCCAAGGCCTTCAGAAGGTTTCAACCTTGTGATTTTACTTCTTTTATCAAACACCGTCGCTGGTCTCCTTTTATGAAAATTAATCGTAGAATCCCCTTTACCTGGACTGAAAATGAAGTAGGAACACCTACGGGCACATCAATATTGGCCGCACCCGTGGAGCTTAATTCCTCGCGGAAGGGCTCTCATTGGCTAAAGCCGCCCTGTGTTTCACTTTTCACCTGAGCCGATAACCACGGGGTCCGGCGGGGCTGGCGGGAGGCCTGGCGTTCTAGGTTCTCCGTGAGCCCGAAGGCTCCCTCTTCCAAACAAAACCTCCCGCACGGGCATGGTGCCATCTGAATTCGCCTCCGTGTCCAACCTTCACCGATTACTGAGACTGTTATTAAATAAAGGGAACGGAAAGTTAGCCTGGAGGCCTCCCTGGAGGAGGGGAGACACTGAGCAAAACACGTGAAGCCTAGGACAGCACTGGACTCACTGCCGAGGGTGGGTGGAGCTAATCGCCACAAACGAATTGGCTTTAATAAAATATCAGAAATCGATCCCCTGGACGCCAGACGCCTGAGATCCAGGGGTCCCAGGGCCGAGCTCCCTCTGGAGGCTCCAGGGGAGGGTCCTTCCTGCCTCTCCCAGCTCCTGGGGCTGCAGGCGTCCCCAGGCTGGTGGCCGCCTCCCTCCCGTCTCTGCCTCCATCTCCATGTATCCGCGTCTCCTTTTCTGTCTCTTACAAGGACCCTGTCCTTGGACCTCGGGCCCCCCCTGACCCAGGACGACCTCATCTCAGGGCCTTCACTTCATTTCACGTGCAAACACCCTGTTTCCACAGAAATCTGAGATCCAGGGGTCCCAGGGCCGAGCTCCCTCTGGAGGCTCCAGGGGAGGGGCCTTCCTGCCTGGTCCAGCTTCAGAGGCCCCAGGTGTCCCGAGGCTGGTGGCCGCCTCCCTCCCGTCTCCGCCTCCGTCTCCACGTCGCTGTCTTCTCTCCCCCACCTTTCCAATTCTAAGGCCACCGACCGACCACCCTAACCCAGGGTGACCTGCCTGGCTCCCGGCTGGGAGCATCTAAAACCCTGCAGCTCCCCAGGTGATGGGGTGAGAAACCGTCTCCCCTGATTCACAATAAGCCCCTTCCAGTCACACCTGAGTTTATGCTAATGAGTGAGCCTTGGAGAATGGGGGGGGCAGGTTGCCAGGGCAACCAACCAGGTCACAGAGGGTTGGACCCTTCAGCCCCACCCCCAGCCTCCAGGGAGGGGAGGCCCAGGCTGCCTTAGTCACCCCTCGCTAAAGATTTAATCCAGTCCTGCCTCAGGGAACCTCCATGAAAACCCCTAAACGGAGGGGTTTAGAGCACCCGTCCGGGTTGGTGAACGCACCCCCAAGCCGGGAGCCTGGCACCCCCAAGCCGGGAGGCTGGCACCCCCTAAACTCCCCGGGGGCAGAAGCTGCTGTGCTCAGGGCCCCGCTGGACCTCACCCCGTGACCTCTCCGCCTGGCCGATGACAGGTAAGGACAAGTCGAGCGTCTCCTGAGTCCTGTGAGCCCATATAGCACATTGTTGGAATTGAGCAAAGGGTCGTGGGAGCCCCCAGCCCGCAGCCAAGTGTGGTAACCTGGGGCCCACCACCTGTGATCTGAAATGCGAGCAGGTGTGGTCCCGGTTTCCTGGGGAGGGTTCCTCTACCTCGGCCCTGCCTGCGGGCCTTGTCAGAACCTTGAAAAAACAACAGGTGTGCATTTGACGACTCAGAGAGGGACGCGTACTGAGCTCTGTGCAAGGCTGGTTGGATATAGAATGATTCTCGGGGCTGTATTAGGCGGAAGGACAACTGGAAGGACCAGCTCCGTGAGAGAGGCCCAAGTTCTCCTGCCTCGAGCCCACAGAGCTGTTTCCGCATGCTTGAGTCCTTGGGGTTTTTTTTCTGGACAGCGGCCCCGGCTGTGTCCACTGCTGGTAGAACCTGTCCCTGAAGCCACCTGTGGCCTCCTTGGATCTCTCACGGCCCCTTGGATGCCCTAGTTACTCCCCAAAGTACGCAAATGAGCTGAATGAAAATCTCGTTTCAGAGCGATTCTCGCTGCTGCTCACGGCCTGCGTGGTTCAACTTTGTTGAAATGGCCGATTTTTATTCTTAGACACCGTCGATACCCACGGGTACATCTTACAGAAACATTTGCTTTTTTTAAAAAAAAATATGTTTTTATTTTTTGGAGAGAGAGGAAGGGAGAGGGAGAGAGAGAAACATCAATGATCAGCCGCCCCCTGCACGTCGCCTGCTGGGGATGGAGCGGCAACCCGGGCGCGTGTCTTGCCCGGGAATCCAACTGGTGGCCCCTTGGTTCCCGAGCTGACGCTCAGCAGCTGAGCCACACCAGCCGGGCAAAACTGTTGCTTTTAAAAAAAAAAACCAGTTCTGTGTTGTTTGCCAGCTGTTCCGATCTTTCCTTTTAGCTGGTCTGCTTTGTTCCTCATGGCGGTGGTGGGATGTCCCCTGGCGTTGGCGTCTCTCTTGTACCCGGGGCTCTCACCGGGTGGTCCCAGGTGGACTGGCGGCTGCCTCGGGCCTTGGCGTGCAATGTGTTTTACTTGTTTGAATTTTCTTCGCATTACCTAAAATTATTCCTAAGCGATAACTAGGCCAGACGTCACTATGAGAGAAATGTTTAATTCCCGGCAACGTCAGCATTGTGAGGGGTTGGCATTGTGTTTGTTCGGCTCTGATAAAACGCGCGAATCGGGTTCCCATCGGCCACCAGAGTGGGTCTGACAGGGTTGCCCACCGGGCCCGAGTCTAGCTGCTGGGAGTAGGAGGGACTTCAGGTTGGAGCCTCGGGTCACTCTGAGCTCAGTGAGAATCCAGGCGTCCGCCTCCTACACGCCCACCAAGATTTCCCTGCCGTTCTGGGCTAGACGTCGGCACAGAGATGTGATGTGGGGGGAGAGAGGCCGTCTCTCCTGGGCACCTCTAGTACTGAGGGGGACACGTCTCCCAGAAGCCTGGCCGAAGACACCCCTCCCCATCTGATCAGCAAGACTCAGGCCACCTGCCCGGGTTCTGAGCTGGACACGAGCGGGCTCACGGGGGTGGCCCCGGCTCCGTCACCGTCCCGGGGAGTGGAAGATGGCCCCCGAGTTTCCACGGACGTTGATTGGGCTGCGTGGGGTGGAAAGGTGTGGGCGAAATTCCACGTGGAACTGGGTGTATACGTTACTGGAAAGGGGGCCTGGCCCTGGGCGGGTTTGCCCAGGGCCGGCCGGCAGTGGGTGGGTTCTCGACTTCGTGGAGGGAAAATTTCACAACGTGAATTTTAGAGGGTGTTTCTTAAAGCTGGGGACAGTGAGACAAAGGGGCTGGGGAGATGAGCCTGGGCTGGGCTGCTTTGGCTCAATAAGAAATCAGAGAAAAGGGGACCTGGGGACAGGTTCAGAGGTTTACCCGGGCTTGCTGTCCTGGCTGCAAGCGTTGTGGGGCCCCCTAGAGTTTAGGAGGTGCACGCCTCTCGGGAGAGAAAACGGGGGAGGGGAAAGGCATGGTCCCTCGGCGGGCCAAGCACAGAGGTCTTCGTCCTAAAAGTTTTTTAAGGGTGGAGATCTTAGGGGAGGCCTCCGGGGAGGGTGTCAATGGGACATTGAGGATGTTTATTTTTAGCCCTTCAGGAGACCCGGCCCCTTCAATTCCTCCTCAATTAATTAATTTATTTTTTTAATTTTATTAATTTTTCAGAGAGAGAGAGAGAAACATCGATTTGTTCCACTTATTTATGCACCTTTTGGTTGATTTTTGTGTGAGCCCCGACCAGGGACCCAACCTGGGTGTCTCAGGACGACAGGCGAACGCCCTGAGGCACCAGGAGGTCCGGGTGCGACGAACCCTCAGGATCCTGTTTAGGGGTTCGGCGGACGGGGTTGACTCTGTGGCCGCTCTCCGGCTTTCATTTCCCCGGACCCCCTTGCGGAAAGCGAGGCTGCCTCTCCCTGTCTCCTGAGCAGCTGGACAGTGTCTCCTTCTGTGCGCGTTGCCCCCTAGAGCCCCTCGCTCGTGGTTTACAACGTCGGGCGCCCCGTTTTCTTATTTTTATCTCTTCCTCACGGTGCATTCGGCCGTCTCAGGGTTGAGACGTTAAGCACTGTCCGTCTCAGCCCGTGACGAAGCGACCGCGGTTCCCACGGACGTGGTTTGTTCAACAGCAGGATTTCACAGGCCTTGGCTGGAAGCTGAGCGCGTGCCGGGTGCTGTTTCTAACGGCTCTGCCCCCCTCCGGGACACCGGGGCTTGCTTTCTTCGCAGGGACACATTAATTTCCTTTTATTCTAAAAAGAGATGCTGTCCGGTGGCGTTAAGAAAAGACGCATCTATGGACACGGACACTGGTGCTCGGCAGGCCTGGGGCGACAGGCGGGTACCCGGTGCCGGGGATCAATGGGGACGGGGGACGGGGGGGCATTTGCAATACTTTCAACCATAAAGATAAATGTCATAAATTTATGGCCCGTAAAAAGAAAGCATTTCTGCTCTTCAGCTTGACGAAAGAGCGCCGCGTAGGCCTTATAACCCACGCTGGCCTCGTAGTCCGTCTCAGCGCGGTTTTGCCGCAAAGCTTTGGGGAAAAAAGTAAAAAAGAAATCGTTTAGAAATATTCCTGCCTATCTATCTAGAAATGTCCCTGTCTGTTACGTTGACCGAGGTTTAAATTATTTACGGAACGCACGTTTTCTCTATGCTGGGCGATGTACGCATTGCGTGCAGTGTGCCCAAAGTGGGGATCGTGCTGTGCGTGCGATGCGGCATTCCGCTTTAAAAATATAATGCCGCATTTTCAAAGTTTTCCCAGGTGATAGAGGAGCTAACCTGGATTTTTAGCGGCTGGACAGGACCACGAAGCGGACGCAACGCATGGGGCTGCGTTGGGCACCGGCACTGGTTTCTGGCTTTCACGTCCGGGCTCAAAATGATAACCGTCCTCGCCCGTAAATCTTTCTGTAAATCTGATTATTCCTTTGGGATCAAGTCCAAGTGATGGCGTCGCGAGTTTTTAAACGGCGCAGTTTTCCTTTCCTGATTCCACGCCAGATTCGGCGGCACGTCTCTTGGAGCAGCATCCGACCTCATTTCTCGGTGCGCGGAGATCTGCCTGAGGAATTCGGAGAGTAACTACTCATTTTCTTTAGTGAGAATGATCCGTTTCCACGATAAAACCCCCAAATCAACATTTGTTCAGTTTCCCAGGAAATGCCAAGCGTTGGCATCTGCGTTATTTAAGCGTCGTTTATCAGTAGACAAGGTTCCTCGTGAAATGATCGGGCACATTGATGAAATATTTAGGACGTTTCTCCTTGGAAATTTGCATTTATATTAATCACCCGTCATGATCAATAATCACCTTAATTGCTTAATTTTCTCACAGAGAAACATTGGTCCTCACCTGACAATGAAGTAACTCGAATCAATCTAGTTAGTTTATTCCAGACAAATCACGTCAGGCGTTAGGACAGGATTGGGGGCCGGGGACTGCTTCTGGAAGGCGACTCTCTCTCCGTCCCAAATTGGACATCGAGATGCTTTCTCTCCGTCCCAAATTGGACATCGAGATGCTTTCTCTCCGTCCCAAATTGGACATCGAGATGCTTTCTCTCCGTCCCAAATTGGACATCGAGACGTCACCAAAATTATATAACGCCCGTGAGCGTTTATTGAGTGTCTGCCATGCTGTGAGCTCAGCGCTGACTGCCAAGCAAGCTGAACGCAAACATGCATCCTAAATATTCGGGAAAAGAATTTGTCCGATATAAATAGAGATCGCCATTCCTTAGAATCAACTTTGTGAGAGGTGATTTGAAAATGATGGATATCTACGCCTGGCCCGTGTGGCTCAACGGGTGAGCCTCGGCCTAGGACCCAGGAGGTCGCGGTTCGATTCCCGGTCGGGGAGCATGCCCGTGATGTGGGCTCATCCCCAGTAGGGGGCGTGCGGGAGGCAGACGATCAGCGACTCTCTCATCATTGATGTTTCTCTCTCTCTGAAATCAATAAAAATATTTTTTAAAAAAAAATTAAAAATAAATAAATAAAATAAAATAATAAAATAAAATAAAAAATTTTATTTTATTTTATTTTATTTTATTTTAAAATAAAATATTTTGACTATTAAAAAAACAAAAACCAGACAATGCACCCATGAAGAAAAAAATGGAACGGATGGGTGAAAACCAAAATCCAGCCATCGGGACAGAGTTTCGGTTCCCTATGCCCATGTGTCTCAGGAAGCAGAATTTTTTTTTAAAAAATTATTTTATGGTTGAGAGTTAAGCAGAATTTTGAGGGTGAGGCACAGCCTTTCTCAAGCTTGTCCCCCAAAACAGGCTTCACGTTGAGGGAAAGAGGGCGTTGGCTTCCTTCCCGTTTTTTTCCGACACCCAACCGGGGACCCCGAAGTCCTAGATTCAGTCCAGGACAACGCACCGAAATTCTTCATATTAAAAAAATAAACGGACGTAAAATAAACCCCACGAACAGATAAACGTTCTCTAAGCACCTCCTGGTTCCTAAGCTCCCAATACCATATGTGCACCCAAGACACACACACGCGGGTTTTGAAAAGTCCGTAGATTGTGTCCTGTTTACGGCTGGGAACCGAGGCCTTCGGCCCCACGACCGCCCGGCCTGCCGGCTCGGGCAGGTCTCTCCGTCGGATCCACGCCGCTCCTTGGACAATATCTGTCCTTATTGAGTCAAAACCAAGGCGGGGCCTCTGAGTCACGTCTGCTTCATCCAGCGAGCGATGGCCCAACTCCCAGAAAATCAACAGTAAGCAGCTTTGGGGGACCAGCTGGCCTGTGGGAGCTGAATCTGGACCTCGGAGACCATTCTCATCCCAGATCTAACAAAATGAGGGCAAAGCTCTGGGCCCATTAAATTTAGATTCTTGCTCAGAATCACCGATCCAACACCTGCGGGTGCAGAACCCAGGCCTCTCTACCCGCCCACCCTTTGCGAATTCAGACGTCCCCTCGACCCACTCACGTTGCCAATCCCCCAGCCTCGGAAATAAAAGGGAATTCATTTAAAACCAAGCAGGTCTGAGTACAAATCACTTTTTCTGTCCCAGTATCCACCTAGGTTCTTGGGAATATTAGTTTTTTTCTGCCTTTTTTGGGGGGGGCAGGCCATTCTTCACCACCCCCACCCCGTTCTAAGGAGAGATGACACTGAACGCAATGGCTGGAGGCCCCGCGTCTTTAATACCCGGCTTTATTTTTCACGGGGAGACAACACCGGACCCGAAATTTATGCCCCTTGGTAAGTATGCCGTCCACCTACGGGCTGTTCATTAAGGTAAAATGAATTCTGTCTAAATTAATTAAACCCCAGCCGGGGCTGTATATTTTCATCTGACGCGGGCGTTTTAAAGGGCCGTGATTGATGCGTCATTAAGAGAATTAGGTTTGGGGTTAAATTATTTATCGAACCACCTCCAGGCGGAGGCTGTCTATTGTGCGTGAGGCCGGACCCGGCGACCACCGTCTCTGCATAAATCAGGTTATGACCCGGCCAGGGCTCGGGGGGCGGGCGGGGGGGGGGTGTGGATTGTTCGGCTTCCAGCCTCCGGAGAATGGCACCCGGGCAAAGCCCTGAGGCAGCTTTGGGGACGAAAGGCTCATTTTTATAAAGCTGCCAGGGAGTTCGTTTCCACGCCTTCGCCCAACGTGTGGCCCCAGCAGCTCCGCGCCCAGGAAGTCAGGTCACTGTGAGTCTCGCCCTTTTGAGCGCTTGCACCTTGGCGTCGCGAAGGCGTCTAGGGTTGGCCTGCAGGACGCAGGCCCAGACGACACCCTATCGCTAAAACCTTTCACTTTCATCAAGCGCCGTGCACATTTTTATTTTATTTTATTTTTTTTACAACAGCAAGGATTTGTTTTATGGTGTTTTCCACATAAAGAGAAATAAGGGGTTTTGTTGAAAAAATATCCATTACAAGGACAATCTGTTAATTGAACAGGAACAAATTGAACTAAATCAGTGACAATAAAATGTAGCTTTAAATGAGTCAAGTATTCTGCATTTAAAATTCATTTTCACAAACACTCAAGATTAGTGAATTTTGGTAAGAAAAAAAAGACTAGAACAAAGGAAAAAGACATCTTTTCAACAGATCGTAAGTTATGAAGTTTCTTAAAATTGCTTTGGGAAAACACAATATTGTTACTTAAGAAAAGCCTTTTAAGAAAGACCTTAAGTGCTTCAAGTCAAGTGGGCTTCAGACTAGAAAATATTTTAAAATTTACCAAGAAATTAAAGTGTTAAAAATAGTTTTCTGCTTATTCATTTAATTCCATGTTTAAGGAAACATTTGACATATAAGTGAACAAAAGGCAAAAAAAAAAAAAAAAGTTTACTGGCATTTTCATGTAATAAATTCTAGATCTATAAAAATTTCCTGGATTGAATACAAAGGTCAATTTTTGACCTTCATTGATCCATTTGTATGTAGTTTAAAAAGTTATCAAATCTTTCTCCCTTCCCCCCAAAAACTAGAGGAAATATTTTAAGTTGTCAGCGTGTGAATGTAGCTGTGCATGTATATCCTCCAGTGCACAAAACATTTTTAATATTTTTTACATTTTTTAAATTTTTAATGGACTTCAGAGAGAGGAAGGGAGCGGGAGAGAGAGAGAGAGACGTTGATGAGAGAGAGTCATGGATCGGCTGCGTCCTGCAGGCCGCGTTTTGGGGATCGAGCCCGCAACCCGGGGCCTGCGCCCTGACCGGGAATCGAACCTGCGACCTCCTGCTAAACGGGACAACACCTGACCCGCTGAGCCGCAGTGGCCGGGCCTTACGCACATTTTTAAGACACTGATCTCAAAATGCAATTTCACCCCGGGCCACTAACGCCACTGACGTTAAACTACGCGAGCATGGCGCAGACTGAGGGAGCGCAGAGGGAAATCGCGGAGGTTGGCGGCAACGAAAGATTAACCGAGGGACTTATGCGCGTCTATGCGTAACCCACGGGCTCCCACAGTGGTATGGGGAGGGCCTGGGGTGCGGTGGATGTGGGGCAGGGGGGTCAATGGGCGCGAAAGGGGGGACACCTGTAATACTCCCAACAATAAAGATAAATTAAAAAAAAAAAAAAAAAAAGGAAAACATTGGAACGTCCCTGTTCTTTGTTTCCCCTTAATTACAGCGTCGTTAGCAATGAAAGTCCACATAAAGGCCCGGAGAATGGAAAAAACAATTAGCAAATTCATTAACTGCCGGCTGATGCTTTTAGTCTTAAGGGTAATTAGTTTTCTTAGATGAAGACTTCTGTTTGGATGAATGCCTTCCGCGTGGAAGCCGTTTCATTGCACGAGGATTTTTTTTTTTTTTTGCAAAATACATCAGGCCGGCAAAGCCCGGGAAGTGAATTAATACAAGGACTGCGTGCCCCAAGCGCCTACATCTGCGGGCGCCCATAAGGGGCAGAGATAGAAGACGCACACAGGTGCCAGGGTCTGCGTTCCCGCAGACTTCACCCGAGGAATCCAGTCTCATCACTGGAGGGAGAGGCTTTGCAGAATGACAGCAGACAGCCTTCCTGATGTGGACATTTTCAATTATTTATGTGGCCCGATAACTGTTTGAGAAACTTGGCCATTATGACTGCTTGATCCAAATGTATATTTGAGGATCCATCCGGGCGAATTATCAATTCATTAAGCGGCTATTTGTCTTTGCATTTATTGCGCGCAGGGCTCTGTCCTGGGAACTTTGGAGTAAAAAAAAAATAAAAAATAATAGGATGGTGTCGTTAATGCTGAAAAACAAGTACAGAAATAAATGTAATTTAAGGTAAAGAATGAAGCATGGGAGTTAAGGGAAATAGCACAATAGTTAATTTTTAATTTTTATTGATTTTTAGAGTGAGAGAAACATCAATGATGAGAGTCATTGATCGGCTGCCTCCTGCACGCCCCTGACTGGAGATCGAGCCCACAACCCCGGGCCTGTGCCCCGACCGGGAATCGAACCCATGACCTTCTGGATCATGGACCGACACTCAACCGACTGAGTCACACCAGCCGGGGCTTAATTAAATGTTTTCAGTGTCATTCACTAATAAAATTATATGAGTTTCAAGCGTACAGACCTTTGTCTGGATCCCTGAGAAAGGAGGGAATATTGGGACCCAGAAACATTTGCGTTTTCAGGGGGGCAGAAAGGAGCCCGGTTGATTTTTCTTAAACTGAAGCTGTTCCTAAATGCATCTGAAAGCGGAATTTACCGTAAGGAGAAATTACTTTCAAACCCGCGTCATTCAAGAAAATAGCTCATCGAATCCTATTTTATTTAGGCAAAAGCCCAAAGAATAAATAAACGTAAAACCCAGGTTCATCGGTTTGACCAGGGGATCCGAGGGTGAACACCGTGGCCCTGGCCGGTGTGTCTCCGCGGTCAGAGCGTTGGCCCTCGCTCGCCACGGTGTCTTCTCACCAAAGCATGACTTGGACACTTTGGATGAGTTCAGAAATAAGCCTTTGGGGGCCCCCCCAAAAATGCTCGACCACATCATTCTCGGAGGGTTCCAGGCCTGGGGCCGTTGCCAGGGGTTTCTGTCAAATCCAAGATGAAAACACATTTTTTTCAAGGGTACGTCTGGCTTGTTTCCTGTAGACTTGAAAGTTGTGTTGGGATGGAGGCGGCACCGATGGGACGCCCAGCAGCGCAGTCTGGTTGAAGGGGCTGTGACCTCAGGCGGGATGGGTTACGAAGCAGTCGCCGCTGATTGTCACACGGCGGACGTGATGACTGCGGGGAGCGGGCGCCCTCCCCTTCGACCGTTCGGGGTACTTTTCAACCTGGGAGAGTTAAGCACATCCGACGGGCACCTTAGACCACAGAGTTAGGGGCCTCATTTAAACCAACCAGGTTCCAGTGACAGCCGACTGTGCTATGAAATACTGTTGCTTTTATTGCCATTGGAAGAGCAGAATCGGGCAGAGTCAGTCGCCCACGGTCCGCGTCCCGTGGAACACGGTATATTTATACGTCCAGTATCCAGCGCCAAGTCTCCCAGGAGAGCAACCCTGTTATGCACGTAACCCGTGAATTACGTAGGAGCAACACTGCTGTCCTCGGGGTCCCTTCCCGATAGCCTCGGGGGCAAGGGACAGGAGATAAAAATACAAGTTTCCATTAGAGCCAGAGGAGCCCATCGGGCAGAGCTTGACAAAGCGCCAAATTGCACATTCAGCACTGACCTCTCTTATCTCCATTACCAGCCGCCTTCCTGGTTGGGGTCGGGCCCGGGGCTCCCTGAGATTTTAAGATCACCGAAGGCCTCCTCTGTGGTGGCCACCGACACCCCACGACATGGCAATTAAGGTCGCTGTTGCTGTGAGGCCGACCTGCCGGATTTCAAAAAAAAAAAAAAAAATTAAAAATCCGTAAAAACATACTTAAAAAATATCCTGCCATTCATCTTCTTTAAACGGGGTACAGTAAATAAGGGCCCTATGGACGCCGTGATCTTTTTCTCTTTTTCAAAGATTAAATGACTATCGAATCACTTCCCGGCGAATTAATATGGAAATCGCGCCCAGGGAATCACTCGGCAGCTTGAACGGGGAACCAGGGTTGCCTGTTAGCTTCCACGATTTAATCGACACCAGTTTTCTGATTGCAAACGTGAGCTCAGTCGGAAGGAAGCTTAGAGGTGCTTTTTCATACATACGTCCTATGAGGAGAACCCCAGAAGCCACCCGGTTCCAGGGTCCCCAACAACACATAGCTGGTCACACACAAGAGGATACTTTTCCAGAATGATAAAAGAGGCTATTTATATATATATATATATTTATTTATTTATTTATTTTTTAAAAAAACGATTGAATTTATTGGGGTGGTATTGTTAATATTTTAAGTTGCTGAATTTTCGGATCATTTTCTACGCAGCTTTAGACAATACAACTGTGGTATCTCAACATTGGAAACTGATTAAATTTATAACATTACAGCAAAGACGAAAAAAAATCCATTACCCAATAAAGGGATTGCAAGAAGGCAAACCTCCTGGAGTTTTGGGTGTGGTTTTTTAAATTTTATTTTAAATATATTTACTGATTTCAGAGAGACAGAGAGAGAGAAACATCGATGATGAGAGTCATCGATCGGCTGCCTCCTGCAGGCCCCCCGACTGCGGATCCAGCCCAAAACCCGGGCCTGTGCCCCAACCGGGAATCGAACCCTTGACCTCCTGGTTCCTAGGCCGACGCTCAACCCCCAAGTCACACCAGCCGGGCTCTGTGTGTTGTTATTTTCTTTTTTTTTAACTGACCGTGCCTATTATAAATCGTGCACCTGACCCATATTTATGGACATGAGAAATAGTCCTAACAAGCTAAGTGCAAATTCCGGTTATAAAAATGGATGTTTGTGCATAAACAAGAGGCCTAGGGGGCTACATGTTCAAGTGCAAACCGATTAACGTGGACCGGGAGGGTGGGGGCGTCGCTGTGGCCACGGTCCAAGCCACGGAAGGCCCCCTTCCCGTGGGCGAGCTGTCCGCCTTGTGAGTTACCGCTCAATAAAGCTGTGAAAGGTGTCAGCGTTTTTTAACGCCGTGGGTTTTGTTCGCCTCATTAAACATTTTGACATCCACCCCTGTGGCTGTGTATTATTTTAATTATCACACGGTCTTATTAAATTCCGAGGCTGCCTCCAATCGAAAAGCCCACGCCGCCAACAGGCGCGGAGTCGCCACGACCGCCTGGCTCCCACCACTGGGGCCTCTCTCCAAAAACACACGGCTGGTGTGGATCCAGCATCCCCGTGAGCCGAACAGACAAAGAACGTTTCTGCTTCATTTCATTTCTGTTACGATTCAGGCCGAAACTTTATACGTGGGCGTCAGCGGGTGTCATGTCCGTGGCGTTTCATCGTTTGGGAACGCACACGGAGCGCTGGAAACCGTTCCTCAGTATACTTTCTTATCACTTAGAACTCAATCTGAAACACCAAGAAAGAGCTTTTTAAAAATGACCAGGACAGCCCGGCCGGTGGGACTCAGGGGTTGGGCATCCACCCAAGAACCAGGAGGTCACGGGTTCGATTCCCGCACACGTGCGCGTTGTGGGCTTGATCCCCAGCAGGGGGCGAGCAGGAGGCAGCCGATCCATGACTCTCTCATCATTGACGTTTCCCTCTCTCTCTGCCTCTCCTTTCCTCTCTCTGAAATCAATCAAATATATATATATATTTTATCAATTTAAATATATACATATATTTAAATGCCGGGGCGTGGGCCCAGCATGCAGCATTAATTGACTGGTTATTACCGGCCATGCTCCGTGCTAAGCATGTTGCATTTCTTACCCCTGGGAACACCATGCCCGTCCGTGAAATGGGTCTTAGGGTTGCCGCTTGCAAACTGGCTCCCCGTGACCCCCCAACTCCTGACTCTGCCTGCCCTTGAGTGCCTGGGACCTAACGGCTCCCTTCTGTTGATGAGACCCAGACGTGATGAGCTGTCCCGTGAAGACATGTCTCTTCTATGAGGTCATAAAACAGTGGGACTGTCGTCTTGACAACAGACTCCTATGGCTTCATTGGTGTACCCCACCCCCCAAAAATGCATAGTTCCTTTCTACACTATTACAATACTCTTGATATTAACATTACTCGCTTATTATTGGATAAAACCATTAGGTAATATTTTTGTTTAAAATATTCTCTGTAATTTTCCCCAGTTCTTGTCTCTTTCAAAAGCTCTTTAATTTTTATTATTTTTTTTTATTGATTTCAGAGAGAGAAAGGGAGACAGAGAGAGAGAGAGAAACATCAATCACGAGAGCGAGCCATGGATCGGCTGCCTCCTGCGCGCCCCCTATTGGGCATCGAGCCCCAAACCCGGGCCTGGGCCCTGACCGGGAATCGAACCCCGATCGCCTGGTTCGTAGGTCGATGCTCAACTATTGAGCCACGGCATTTATTTTTCATTCCAGTCTTAGAAATGCCTGTCCCTTCACGGCTCCTGCCAACCCCTCGCCCCAGAGCCGTGGAAACGTTCACACCCAAAGACAAGGACCCTCGGGGAGCTCGGCCTCGCTCCCCATGCGGTTTCCTTCCAAACAGCCAGCGCGGCAGAGCCCATCTCAGACCCGGCAGAGCCCATCTCAGACCCGGGCATTTCATGCCCTTGGCACGGCCCCTGCGTCGCCCGGAGAGGAGTCTGGCCACCCCGGTGCACGCACGAGATAAACGCAGCAGGCCCTGGACCCGAGGAGCGGGCGCCCGCGAGTCCCCCCCTCTGCAGAATCAAAGCGCCATGCGTCACCTTGGGAGCGGCGTGGAGGAGCCATCAACCCGGGATTTGCGGCTCAATATATTCTTTCTAAGGAGCCCCATCTGTTTCTCTGCAGCTCGGCCGTAAGTCTCGCTCGTGGCTGGAGATAAGCAGATCCCGCGGTGCCTGATATGCGGTTACGATGCCATTTTTCAAAATATTTTATGGAGAGTATTACAGATGCCCCCCACTTTTCCCCGCATTGCCCCCCTTCCCCTGTTTCCACGGCCCCCCAGGCCTGCCCCACGCTGTTGCCTGGGTCCATGGCTTATGCACAGATGCACATACGTTCTCTGATTAATCTCTTTCCCTCTGAGCTCCCTCCGTCTGCTCCATGCTTCTGTGTCTCTGGATCTATTTTTTTCATCAATTTTGTTCATTAGATTCCACCTATGAGTGAGATCCTGGGACACTTGCCTGTCTCTGCCTGGTTATTTCACTCAGTATAATCCTCTCCAGGTCCGCCTAGGGTGCCCCAAACAGTAAGAGGTCCACCTTTTTCACGGCTGCGTAGTATTCCATCGTGTCAGTGGCACAATGCCTTTTAACCGCTGTCACCCCAGGAGAGTGGGGGACGCGGGTGTGTCTGTCGGCCTCCTGTGAACATTTTCAACGCCGTTGGACGGATCTTGCTCCATCTGCTTGGTCCCTCGCGGACAGCGCTATCACAGGGGCTCGGGCTGTGGTCATAGGCCCGCGTTGACGTGGAGACATCCCCACGTCCGTCGCCTCATCACCGCGAATTGAACCCTGACCTCCAGCCTCATAGGTCAACACGCAACCACTGAGCCACGCCGGCCGGGCAGAGTCAAAATATTTTTAAAAAATTCTTACTTCTCAGGCCATGCAAAATAGGCTTCGGGCCCAGTGTGGCCGACCGTCTGCAGTCTGCCGATTGCTGGTCTAGCCCGTGCTGTGTAAATCATTGTTTACATGTGTGTGTGTGTCCCCCCGTCTTTAAGCTTCCAGGACGTAAATATGGGGTCGCAGTCGTCTTGATACCCTGAGCCGTGGCCCAGCGCCAGCTACCATTCTTAGCAGGCAGAATAAAAAACTTGGGGGACATTTCTCCTTCTGACAGCGCCTCAAAAACGACCTTGAGTCACTGGGGCGGCCCAGCCGGCGTGGCCCAGCGGCTGAGCGTCGACCTTGGATCCAGGCGATCAGGGTTCGATTCCCGGTCCAGGCACAGGCCTGGGTTGTGGGCTCGGTCCCCGGTCGGGGGCGTGCAGGAGGCAGGCGATCAGTGACTCTCTCTCCCTCTGCCTTCCTCCCTCTGAAATCAATTAAAAAAGACACAAAACATTAAAAAAATACTTGGAGGGGGGTCTAGACACAGCTGCTTTCCCCCCAGAGGGGCACAGCTGCCACAACCGAAATCGGACGGCTCGCGGTGCCTGAGATTTTCACCGTCTCCTGCTTTACTGGGATATTTAGTAGCATTTAAAAAAATATGTTTTGATTGATTTCAGAGAGAGGAAGGGAGAGAGAGAGAGAAACATCAATGATGAGAGTCATGGATCGGCCGCCTCCTGCACGCCCCCGATGGGGGATCGAACCCGCAACCCGGGCACGTGCTCTGACCGGGAATCGAACCCTGACCTCCTGGTTCAGAGGTCGATGCTCAGCCGCCGAGCCACACTGGCCGGACTTTACTGTAATATTTTAAATCCCGTGATATACGTTGTTGCATGTTCTGAGCGTGATGTTGAAACTCAGTATCTATTGCTGCCGGCGAGTCTGAGCTTCAGACACAATGTATCCGCCGCTTCCCGCCGCCCAGCTTGGTAACTGTTTCCAGCTGAGCTGTCTGCTGGGCTCTCAGAACCAGTCGGGGCGTATCAGACACCAAAGTCGCAGCTGCGTGACCCTTTCAAGCTCTGAATTTTCAGCTTCTTTCCCTTACACCTCTGAGAACACAAGGTCCCCCTGTGTGGGCTGGAATATTCAGGCTCAGCAGAGTCCGGTGTTGGGTACATTCCGGGGCGTCGGATAACTCGGGGTTGGCCAGACGCTCCTGTTCTGCAATAAGGGGAGATCGCCGAGTCCCGACGGGGCAGGACTTCCCGTCCAGACGGAGTGGGAGACCCTTAGACGGCGTTTCCGTACAGGTAGAGACGGTGTTGCGGTAACCCGCTAATACAGGCCCGGCCTTTGGTTCATGCGCTGCTGGTGTAAAGCATGGGCCTGTCCAGAGGGGCAGGCGCTTCGCAAGCCTTCTGTTATCAGAGGACTGCACGGGGGGACCTCTCCAGCTCTAGTGAAACCGGGCGGGACACCTTCTGAAAACGGGCAGGACATTGACATCCTCCTGAAACTGGGCAGGACACCCTTCTGAAAATGCAAGGGACAGCCTTCTGAAAATGCGAGGGACACCCTTCTGAAAATGGGAGGGACACCCTTCTGATAATGGGCAGGACACCCTTCTGAAAAGAGGACGGACACCCTTCTGAAAACGGGAGGGACACCCTTCTGAAAACGGGAGGGACACCCTTCTGAAAATGGAAGGGACACCCTTCTGAAAATGGGAAGACACCCTTCTGAAAATGGGAAGACACCCTTCTGATAAAGGGAGGGACACCCTTCTGAAATTAGGCAGGACACCCTTCTGAAAATGGAAAGGACACCCTTCTGAAACTGGGCAGGACACCCTTCTGAAACTGGGCAGGACACCCTTCTGAAACTGGGCGGGACACCCGTCTTATAATGGGTGGGACACCCTTCTGAAAATGGGCTGAGCACCCTCCTGAAACTCCCGTCACACCTGGGGACAAGTCACCGGCCAGAATAGCTGTGGCCACCGCAAGGGCCCGAAACCTGCATATTTAAACTTCTGAACCAAGGGCGCCCCTCTGGGCCCTCTTGTGCCCCCGGATGTCCGGTTGCCGGGCGATGCTCCCCTCCCCTCGCCCACGTGGCCCCAGCCCTGCGGGCCCCTCACAGCAGAAGAACAGACTGCAACTGGCCCGACGCGCTGACAGACGTGACTCCCCCGGGAACAGAAACCCTGGACGCCGGCTGTGCCTCCAGCTCCCCTGCACCCTCGGCTGCATATTTCCCAGGACCGGTTTAGGGGAATTGGGACTTTGCAGACGGGGGGATATAATGTCTTGCGAATAAGCCTTTATACCGTATCTCATCCCGCCTGTGCACGTCTCAGAAAATGATTTTTCTCAAGCTATTGCAAGAGCTTCCACGAGCGACGGAGAAGCCTCACCCCGCCGATTCTCGGATAACGTCAGGGCTCGCCGCGCACCCGCTCCTTCGGAGGTTCCCCTACTTTACAAATCAACGGCGGTGCACCCACCCCCCGGCACACGCATTCGTCTCGCCCGGCTCTGCCAACGCGACGCAGATGGATGCACGCGGGCCGCCCTCCTGAGCTCGGCCCCCTTTCTCTCCAAGTGATGCTCATTTCCATGCCCATTCGTTACCACCGGGACGGCCACGGAAACCTCATTTGTTTCAAAGAGCCGTCCAGCTTTAAAAATTGCTCCGAAACCTCGGCCGGGTTGGTGGATTCGAACAAAATACATTGAAGCATTTAGCGCTGCCCATAAATAAATGAAAATAAAGAACTTTCATGGCAGCTCGCAGCTCCTGGCCGCCTAGTAAAATAAACACGTCAACGCTGAGGATTCGGTGACGAACTCTGAACGCCGCTTTTTTCTCGCCATCGGAAAACAGCCACGGCGTCCGCGTCGCGGGGTAATTTTCGCAGCGTCCCGCGCGACCCCAGCCCCCAATTCTTACTTGGACTTTAGAGAGATCGGATCTGAAAAAAAAACAAACAAACTGGCAACCGGTTGCTTGGGCATCTGGTGGACGTGACCCATCGCCCGCGATGACACCCGGCCTCGCGTTCCCGGCGTCTGGTCAGGACGCCCAACCCGGCTCGCGAGGCAGACGCACACATCTTCAGGTAATTGCGTTACGTGGCAGCCTTGGTTCCTTTAGCCCTGCGTTTAATAGATAATAGGTAATTACCCCCTTCTGTTAATTAATCATCATAAATATCGCCGTAATTCATCAACATCGACGGCGCGATTCCCTTCATCGGGTTACCCAGTCTTGAGGGAATCACGTCACGGAAGAAATGATATTATTCCTGTCTGGACTGGTGCCGTCCACCGGCATCTCTGTGATGACGGAAATGCTGTGTCTCCGTGCGGACCGGTGCCCGGGTCAGCGCCCCGCGGGCCGCGCAGCTCCAGAAAGCGGGCACGGCGTCTCGGAATTACACTCGAGGTTTCCTTTAATTGCAGGTCACCCCGGTTTTAGCTTAACCTGCTCCGCACGTAGCAAATGACGCCACAGCGGACACGGGGGGTCTTTACCGGGTGGTGTTAACCAGAGTCATAAGGTGGAACTCACGTTATTTAAAACTAAAAATGAAAAAGTTCCCCCCAGGACCTCCAGGCAATGCCTTCATTTCAGACTTTCCAGACCCAGAGCCGCCCGGCTTTTTTTTTAAAGTTTATTTTTTAATTACAGTTTATATTTAATATTATTTTTTAATTTATTGGGGTGACATTGGTTAATAAACGTACATAGGTGTCGGGGGTCTAATTCTATCCCAGGCCGTCTGCGTCATGTTTCAGGGGCGCACAGCGGTTGGACAGTCATAGACTTTGCTCGCTAGGCCCCCCGACATCTCCAGCACCCGCCTGGCCCCAGCCGCAGTTATTACAATATTACCGACTCTGCCCCCCGGGCGGCCCTTTCCATCCCCGGGGCTGTTCTCAAACAACAGATCTGAATTTCTCAACCCCGCCCGGCCTCGGCCACCCGGTCCCCCGGCCCCCTCCCCACCCGGCAGCCACCAGCCCGTCCCGGCACCTGTGAGTCTGTTTCTACTTTGGGTTTTCCTTCAGCTTCCACAAACGGGCGAAGCGCGAACGAAGAAACGGGGTTCGCCTTTAAGCCGCGTGTGTTGCGGCGATTTGCTGCAACATCGATAAAATAAAATAATAAAATAAAATAAAATATAAAATAAAATAAAATAATAAAATAAAATAAAATAAAATTAAATTAAATAAAATTAAATAAAATAAAATAAATAAAATAATAAAATAAAATAAAATAAAATAATAAAATAAAATAATAATAAAATAAAATAAAATAAATAAAATAAAATAAAATATAAAATAATAAAATAAAATAATAAAATATAAATAAAATAATAAAATATAAAATAAAATAATAAAATTAAAAAAATATAATATAAAATAAAATAAAATAATAAAATAAAATAAAATAATAAAATATAAAATAAAATATAAAATAAAATAATAAAATAAAATAATAAAATAAAATAATAAAATATAAAATAAAATATAAAATAAAATAATAAAATAAAATAAAATAAAATAAAATAAAATAATAACCAAACTCCAAAGATCTTCTTCATTCGGTAATACCTGGCGACTACGCCTCGTGGAGCCTTTAAACCAAGCGGCCAGCAAGCGCTTAGGGGACTCCAGGGCCCTCCCCTTCCCTGCTGATCGGGGTGACGTGTCCCCCGCAGACTCTGAGCAGACGAACCGGTGACCAGAAGCCGCCCCCAAGCAGGTGCAAACAGTTTCCTGCGGTTCTACGGACCCCCCGGGCCCAATGCTACTCTGGCCACGGACCCGACTCTGCGCAACCTCAGGTGACCCCAGGGACAGTCTGCGGACCCGGGTGCACCCCGCGGCCTTCATGGACCCCTGTGCGGTCCAGCCCTTCAGCCCCAGAGGCCTGAGCCTCCAGGGACAGTGGCCTTCATCCGTGGCGTTGTCCCCGTGGGTCGTCGAGTTGGCCCCAGGCCATTGCTGCGGCTCTGCGGGCCGGGCCGTCCATCTGTTTGGACGGGTGGCTTCTCCGCACCCCTCCCGGGCCCCTCACGCTTAGCGAGCTCGCGGGCCGTCGGTATGGAAACCTGACTCCATCGGGACGGCCGTGGTCCCGGGAGGAGCCCGTGAAACCTTTGGTGCCCTCGGGAACCTCTCACGCGCAGCATCGCGGGGACGGGCTCCTCACGCCGGCGTCCGAGGGCCCGGGTCCCCGCCGGCCGCCCGGCTCTCGGACACTAATAATCGCAGTTCATCCTCTAGACACTGACTCAGCGGCTCCCGTGCCTCGGGAATCGTTGAACGTCTATGGAAACAAAGCGGAAAGAGTGAGAGGCCGGCGGGGGGGACACGCGTGCAACAGCGGCAATGACGGGCTCATGGACACGAGACGGGGCCTTGCCGAGGACGGGGGAGGCCCTGCCCGCCAAGGACCAGCCGCGGTGCCCTGGGCACGGGGCTCTTGGTTTCTAAGGTTGAGCAGGAGCCCGGCCGGTGTGGCTCCAGGTGAGCGCCGACCTATGAACCTGGAGGTCAGGGTTCGACTCCCGGTCAGGGCCCAGGCCCGGGTTGTGGGCTCGATCCCCAGTCGGGGCCTGCAGGAGGCGGCCGATCCATGACTGTCTCTCATTACTGATATTTCTGTCTCTCTCTCTCCCTGCCTCTCCCTCTAAAAATCAATAAAAACGTATTTTAAAAAAATAAAGGTTTTGGGGGCCAACAGTCTACGGCAGCTCCACCCCGAAAACAGTACATGACGTTCAACTAATTGCACGTAGAATGAAAATAAAAATAAAAATAAATGAAGGACCCTCACACTGCGCTGCGTCTGAATCGACACCGAGAAAATGCCGCGGTCGCCCCAAGTCTACGTTCAGGACAACGCGAGCGACAGGCGATCCCCGCGCGTCCACTTTCACGGCCCGTTTTTGGCTCAGGTCGGCGGGCGCTCGTCGGACTCACGCGTGGAAACGTCCCCCAGCCGGCCGGCCGGCGGCGTTCTCTGAATTATTAAAGGCACCGGGGAGGGAAAACCCACCCTTTCAAAAGCTCGTTGCTGCTGAAACCGCCGAGGGCATGTCATTTTCAGCCTTCCCTCCGCGTGGCGTTTTCCTCCTGGTGACACTGTGGGACGCTGGCCCCAAGCGGGCTCCACGGCCCTTATTCAGTCATTTCTCCTCTTGAGGCTGCTAGCAGGACGTACGGGCCCCCCCGTTTTCCGATTTGATTTTCCAGGGGGGCCCGGGGAGTGGGGCCCTGCATTGCCCACTGAACCCCCCCTCGTCGGAGCGTGAATGAGCCCAGGCGCGTCTCCGTGGCTTCACATTTTCACGTAAGAACCTTATTTTTTTTTTTAAGTGACAAGACTGGGATCAGCTTTGGTTTAGCAAATTTTTACGGGCTTGGGGTCCTTTCTTCTGTTGTTTTATTTCGTTGTGTGTTTTGCTAGTTTATTATTTTTTTAAGTCTTTATTGCTGAGAGTATTGCAGATGCTCCCCCCTTTTTTGGCGCCCGCCGATTGCCCCCCTCGGCCTGGACACCGCTCCCCCCGCCCCAGGCCTTCCCCACACTATTGCCTGTGTCCCCGGGTTATGCACTTTTGCATATAAGTTCTTTGGTTCATCTCTTCCTGTGTCCCCACCCCCTTCCCTCTGAGATCCCTCCATCTGCTCCATGCTTCTGCGTCTCTGAATTTATTTTGTTTGTCAGTTTATTATGTTCTTCAGATGCCACCTATGAGTGAGACCACGGGGATACTTGTCTTTCTCCGCCTGGGTAACAGATCCGCCTTTTTCACAGCTGCGTAGTATTCCACGCGTAGATATACCACAGCTTTTTTATCCGCTCATCTACGGATGGGCACTCGGGCTGCTTCCAGATCTTAGCTGTTGTCAATTGCGCCGCTATGAGCATGGGGGGGGGGCATACGTTCTTTCCGGTTGGTGTTTCCAGATTCATCAAATATTGGCGTCCGGAATCTCAGTGGAAGGGATCGTAGGTCAAAAAATTCACCGGTCAGCTGCAGGCTCCACGGTGGAGGAAAATAAACTCAGCTCATTACAACAAACACAACAGCCAGAGATCAACGGGATTTAAAATACACCACGGGCGAGACAGAGAATGGAGACGTTTCGCTTTTAATGTTTCGGGCAGAATACAAAGGAAGGCGCAGGCGTGGGAGGGAGAGGAAACCCTTGTACCGTTTCACAAAATGAGCGTCCGCGGTGTCGTCGCGGTGCGATCGGCGGTCAGAATCCATTGTCCCCCAGCTCGAAACGGTGGCTTCTTGAATCTGCCGTCGACTCTGGGTCTTTCAAAATTGTCAACAGCATCACAGATGTCCCCCGACCCCCCCGTACCACACTCCCCAGGCCTTCCCCGCCCTATGGCCTGTGTCCACGGGTTATTTTTCCATCACCTGAACGTATGTATTTCCCCCCCGCTTTTTCACGGCCAACATGCATGACATCTCGAGAGGCCCAGCCTCCCTCCAGTGGAAAAGCTGGACGCGTCTCAGGCCCGTGTGTTCCCCGTGGACGCCCTGATCCGCTCAGGGAGAAGCCGCGCTGGGTTGACTCTCACGCGTGAACGGTCCATCGCCCGCCCCCGCGTCGCTCTGATTTCGGGAGGCTGGTGCCAGGCTGTCAGCATCGCCACAATCGTCCCATCCCCTTCGTGTGCAGGATTGCAGGTGCCAGCGACGTCGTGGCCCGGGAAACGCGGCAGCTCGCCTGCCAGCCCGCGCCGGCCGGTGGACGCGGCCCGATTCCAGCCAGCGGCTCCGGCGGCGCTTCGGGTCCCGTCTTTTCGATTTTCTTACATGTATTGTGAGACTCCCAGCCCGTGGAGGGCCTTAGAGTTCCAGCTTTATCGCAGTTAGAATACGGGCCGTGGGGGCTGCCTCGGTTCCCCCGTCTTTTCAGGCACGGGCCTCGCTGGCGGGTCCTGTTGGCCTCAACTCCATTCAACGATTCCTCGGATTTCTTTACGTTCGGGGGTTTCTCTGGGTGACGCGTCTCCTGGATGCACACACCCCTGCTCGTCCTGACGGTTCGCCTGCTATCACCCCGTATCCATCCCTCTTTCCAAATTCCTGGAAACAACGCCGTCTCCCTATTTGCTCTCCTGCCATGTAGACGGTCAGCTTTCCCGCGCTGAGCTCCCCCTTATTGCTTAGGGTCTCCGTTATATTCTGTTTTATACGTAACTGAGCATTCTATGCCTAGCGGATGCTTTTGCTTTAAAATGTTTTATAGAGCCCCGGCCGGCGTGGCTCAGGGCTTGAGCGTCAACCTAGGATCCAGGAGGTCAGGGTTCGATTCCCGGTCAGGGCACAGGCTCGACCCCCCCAATACGGGACGTGCAGGAGGCAGCCGATCCATGACCCTCCCATCATGGATGTTCCTCTCCGTCTCCATTCCTGTCTCTAAAAATCAATTTAAAAATATTAAAACGTGTCGTATACCCCTGTGGCCATAGCTCATGGCCCTGCACCCCTGTTTTTCTTACACAGCATTTCCTGTCCGTCTCTGACCCTCCTACATGCCCCTTATAAGAAACCACCTGCAAACCCCACCCGAACCTCTCCACCCCCCAAAACTGCCACCTTAATCGCATCGGCCAAGTCCCCCCAACTATAAACGGTAACGTAACCTCCAGATCCTGGGAAACACTCAATGGACATTTTTCTGGGGTGGGGCAGGGGCATGGTTTCGTCTGTCACAGAGGAATTAAAAAGTTAGATGTGGGCCCTGCCCGTGTGGCTCCGTCGGTTGGAGCGCTGTCCTGGGCACCCGAAGGTGGCGGGTTCGATTCCCGGTCAGGGCACAGGCCGGGTTGTGGGGTTCAGTCCTCAGTAGGGGGCGTGCAGGAGGCACCCGATCAATGTTCCTCCCTCTCTCTCTCTCTCTCTCTGCCTTCCTGTCTCTCTAATTATTTTTTTAAAAAGTAAAATGTGATCAATCTTCACTCATACTCCCAGGTTTAAGGACTGAAACTTTCTCTGCTTCTGAAGATTTTTATGGGAAACCCCTACCCCCAAGCTGATGGGAATTGCAGGTGGGGCCTTTGTGACGTCAGCAGGTTTCCATGACGTCCCGAGGGTGGGGCTCCCCCGGCGGGATTCCTGCCCTGGGAACCGAGGAAGGGACCCCAGGGCGCCCTGTCGACCCCGTGAGGACACTGAGAAGGTGGCCGCCTGCAAGCCAGGGAGAGAGCCCTCGACCACCCCAGCCCGGCCGTCCGCTTGACCTCAGGCCTGCAGCCTGCGGAGCTGGGGGAGCTCAATGTCCCCCCTGCAACGAAGCCGCCGGGTCTGTGGGGTTGTGTCTGGGCCGCCTGAGCTGGCTAAGACGCCCCCGGGCCTGGCGCAGCCGGGCGGGGCTGGTGCATGACCCTACCTGTGATTTTATTTTATGTTATTTTATTTTATTTATTTTATTTTATTTTATTTTTTATTTTATTTTATTTTATTTTATTTATTTTATTATTATTTTTTTAAATTTTATTTTATGTTATTTTATTATTTTATTTTATATTTTATTTTATTTTTTATTATTTTATTTTATTTTTTATTTATTATTTTATTTTATTATTTTATTATTTTTTTATTATTTTATTTTATTTTATTATTTTTAAAAATATATATTGATTTTAGAGAGAGGAAAGGAGGGAGAGAGATAGAAACATCAATGATGAGAGTCATTGATCGAGCCCGCAACCCGGGCATGTGCCCTGACCGGGAATCGAACCCCGATCGCCTGGATCCCAGGTCGACGCCCAACCGCTGAGCCCTGCCCGGCCGGGCCTACCTGTGACTTTAAAAAGGCTGGCAGTGTGCGTGCTCTCATACCATCTGCAGGCTGCACCCGTAGGCAAGACCGGAGGTTAGAAATCAGTTCTACGCGTCTGACCGGTACCTTCTGCGCGGTGAATTGAGATGATGATTTCACGTCCCGACGGGAGGGTGTCGACCTAAAACTGAAAGGCCTTTGGCGGTGAGAGGCAGTGACGTTTATTTGGGACACGCTGATTCGGGCGGGGCCCCAACGGCCTCCCGATGGGGGGACAGAGGCGACGGGTGTTTGCGAGGGAGAAACGGGCGACAGGGACCCCCAGCCGGAGGGCGCGGCTCTGGGTGCAGGTAAGAGGACGCCGTGGCCTGACTCTGAACAACGTGTTCAATCTTCAGCCCCGTGGGCGCCCGGCCAGTGGTCGTCACACCCGCTTTCCTGTCACCGTTGCCGACGGCCGTTGGGGACTCAAGGCCGCTTTCGGCCCCGTGCGAAGGCCAGTCGGACCCATTTTAACGTGCAGAGGTTTCAGGCATCAGGGGGACAAAGCGGCTCCTCCAGGACAGCGGCTCTGCCTCCGTTTTAAAGGGATTTCCATTGATTATTGTTTTTTGACAAGATTAAAAGTCCCCCTATTCCTGTCCTCGCCCAGGCCTGGCCCCGTCAAGCACCCAGGGGATGGACTGAGGCTCCCAAATACCAAAAATGATCATTTTTCCACCCTGGCTACGTTCACCACGTGTGAACAACCACACGTTTTTGGTTTTCGTTTTGTTTTTTTTACACGTCTCTTAAAATAGCTCGGTGACAATTCTGCCAAAGTGTTAATTAGCCGGCTCGGGCGTTTCACGTCCGGTTTTATATTTGGAAAGACGCCGCGGCTGGAGCGGGGCCACTGTCCCAGAAACTCCTTCGTCTCCCAAACTTGTCTCTTTCTTGGCGTCGAATCGAATCAAATCACGACCCTCAGCGCGTGTCTCAACGCTCCCCTGTCTACCCTGGACCCCCCCCCGATCAGAAATGACCGGCCGAAATTAATTTTATGCCGTTTCCCGCTCTACTCCGGCGCTAACGGGACCACGCGTCCTTTCGATTCGTTCAATTTAAACGTTTGGTGGCCCAGCCCGGGCAAAGGACAGGCCTCCGGAGGGGGGAAGGTGAGCTCAGCGAAGCCCCTGCAACCGAGGCATCCAAACCTAGGGGGCCGTTGGGAGGTTTTCCATAAATAAAGGACGGGGGCACCCTCTCCTCCCGTCTCAGCGAAGCTCGTCCCTGCTTGTAATCCAGGGAGCGCGACTACGTCCCTGCCCGTGGTGAGTGGAGTGTCCCTGGCAGGCCCCGGCTTGTTAGCACAGCAGCAGCTTGGGGACGGTGTCGTGTGAGCCACGTGGGCCTGACAGGTGGCGAGAGTCCGTCTACATTCGGGAAAGCTGTGAATCTCTAGAACGCGCCTTTCCACGCGAAGTCCTTGCGGCACCTGCCCATGGCGCCGCGGACAGCGAACAAAACGGACTCCTCGGTCACTAATAAATCAATTATCATCCAATTTATACCCTTTCCCCCCCCCCTTGACCTGACCCAGGCTAATTTAGCAGCTCATTTAGCAACTTGCAGGGACTTTTGATAAATATCGAGAATTCCTGGACCCGGTAGCCGCCCAACAACTTGGCCGTCAGGGGGCTGAGTTGCAACGAAATAGCAGAAATCGCCAATCGTAGGGACGGACGTTCATTAGTCCGCAGGCACACAGGGTGACCCCCCAGATGCGGACGCCCTGTGACAGCCGATGGCTCCCTTGCACCGTGTGGCCGGCCAGGGGGAAGGATGTTTAATCTCCCGGGGACCCGTCAGAAACCTCGCTGGTGGCTTTCAGACTGGACACCTGGGCTGTGTCCTGTGGGGATGCGCCTGGATTCCCGACGAGGGAGTTAAACCGCTAACTCCCCGGGCTCGGCGGCCGGCTGGGGTCATTTTCCTGCGTGGGTCCATGACTCAGCTTACGATGAGGCTTTTTAAAGCCGGCGACCGAAAAGCAGCGTGATAGCAGGCGTCCGATGCAGCTGGCGGAGGTAGGGAGTCCGCGGAATTTTATGCGTTCAATCGTGTTTAGCAAACGCCGTGCGAGCGTCGGGGACCTGCTGCAAGTCACGGGCGTGCACCGTGATGGACGAGTGGGGCCTCCTTGTTTTAAATTCAAGTCTATTTTTTTAAAAATATATTTTTATTGATTTGAGAGAGAGGGAGGGAGACAGAGAAACGCGAGACAAGCTTTGGATGTCTGTGGGAACCCCGCCCTGTTCCACGGCGGCCCCCCCGGGCGTCTGGCTTGGGGAAGCGGAAAGAATGAAAGAAGGGAAAGTGACTTTGAATGTGGGTTGTTCCTGGAACTGCCCGGAGCCGATTCTACGCCTCATCTTTACTCAAACGCCGGCGTCTCCGTGGGTCCCGGGGGAGGCCGCTGTCTGGGGGATTATTAACTCAAACACTGAGATTTCAGGTCGTGGGATCGTCTCCGCTCACAAAACGCTCTGTGTGTTTTCTTACTTCAGTTTCCTCGGCCCTCTCGGCGGCGTTCCCGGCTCGCAAGTGAGGCGAGCGAGGGTCACCCGGGCGAAGGCCTTAGGCAAGGGATGTGCATGCATAAGGCACAGACGCAGACCACAGGGTGGGATGGCCGGGGGCACAGGCCTGGGCGGAGGCAGGCACAGGACGGATGGGACAGCAGGCGTCTGTCGGCCGGCCAGCTGGGGTCGCCTGAGCCGGGCTCTCACTTACCCAACGACGCGTCGTTTCTACTCCACACAGGTGCTCTGCCTTCCGCTTGGTTGCATTTATATATATGGAAGGAAAAAAAATATATATATATATATATCAGGAAGGGAAAAATATATATATATATCAGGAAGGAAAAAAAAATATATATATATATCAGGAATGAAAAAATATATATATATATCAGGAAGGAAAAAATCTATATATATATATCAGGAAGGAAAAAAAATATATATATATATCAGGAATGAAAAAAAAAATATATATATATATCAGGAAGGAAAAAAATATATATATATCAGGAAGGAAAAAATATATATATATATCAGGAAGGAAAATATATATATATATATATCAGGAAGGAAAAAAAATATATATGTATATATCAGGAAGGAAAACATATATATATATATCAGGAAGGAAAATATATATATATATATATATCAGGAAGGAAAAATATATATATATATATCAGGAAGGCAAAAATATATATATATATCAGGAACAAAAAAATATATATATATATCAGGAAGGAAAAAAATATATATATATCAGGAAGGAAAAAATATATATATATATCAAGAAGGAAAATATATATATATATCAAGAAGAAAAAAATATATATATATATCAGGAAGGAAAAAAATATATATATATCAGGAAGGAAAAAATATATATATATATCAGGAAGGAAAAAATATATATATATCAGGAAGGAAAAAAAATATATATATATATCAAGAAGGAAAAAAAATATATATATATATCAAGAAGGAAAAAATATATATATATATCAGGGTTTTTAGTGAACCGACTGCTATGCAGCCATCATTTCCTTTCCTTTGCTCTTTGGAGAATGAAGCCGTCAGAAGGACGTAGCCCCAGACCCATGATTATTTTCACTGGTTCTACTTTTCTTACTTTGCTCTTCAGATGACCCAGTGCTTTCCATGACCTAAGAGGTCGCGTTGTTTTCATCTTGATTCCTGTATCTTTCGTTTGTTGGAAACTGGATCTTAATCTTTTAATTTACCCAATTTCACTGGATTTTGGGGAGGGGGGATGTTATTATGTTTTAACAATTATTTATTCCTACAAGTAGCATGTATGAGTTTCCTAGGTTATTTCTCTTAACACTAAGTAAATGTCAAATTAATAAAAAATTAAAAACCCAGCACATCTATGGCCAGCGTTGGTTCAGTGGTTGGAAGTCAACCCATGGACCAGGCGACCTGGGTTCGATTCCTGGTCGGGGCGCAGGCCGGGGTCGCGGGCTCGAGCCCCAGTCGGGGGCGCGCAGGAGGCGGCCGATCCATGACCGTCTCTCTACTGATATTTCCATCTCTCCCTCTCCTTTCCTCTGTCTGAAATCAATAAACACATTAAAAAAAATAAAAATATAAAGTAATACAACTAGCACATCGAGTGATCCTAGGCCAATCCTATTACCCGAGTTTGCACGATCGCCGTGAACTTTTTTAGAAAAATGAACGATCGTGTTTTCCACAATAATCGACTTTCCTCTACGTGCTCATCAATGTCTGGATCAATACAAATATATTCACGACTCGCGAGGTTTTCATCGTATCAAGTCTAACATCCACTTGGGGCGCATCGCACTCCGCGGGGACGGTGACCCATGTACGCGCCTTGCAAACCAGTTGGGTGTTTTCTTGAAATAACGTGTCCAGGCCCTGCCGCCGGGGCCTTTTTTGCTTTTTAATCTGTTTTTCTTGATTTTTAGACAGAGAGAGGAAGGGACAGGGTGAGAGAGAGAAACCCTGATGAGAGAGACGTCCGTCGGCTGCCTCTCGCACGCCCCCGGCTGGGGATCGAACCCACGACCCCGGCAAGCGCCTGGACCGGGATCGAACCCAGGGGACGCCTTGGTGCCCAGAGCAACCCTGAACCAACTGAGCCACACCGGCCAGGCCAGGCCCTTTTTTATGTGGGTGACCGGCCAGGTAACCAGGACGGGGGTCACTCTTGCAGCTGGTTTGGGCGACTTTTATTCAGGACGAAGACCAGATAAGACCACGGCGAGGGCGCTAGGGCCTCGGCGCCCACAGCCACGTGTATCCGAGGCTGGCATCTCTGCAAGGGCAGGGTCTTGGCTCTCGGTGTGGTTTGCAGTCATTTTTCGTCTTCCTGGGTCAAGTCCACGTGGGCAATACCGACGGGAAGTAATTCTGACCAAGGGTGTAGCTTATCGGGCACTGAGCAAGAGCTCAGAAGTTTGCCACTCACCCCGGCGGGTGCGGCTCAGCGGTTAGAGCGAGAGGTCCAGGGCTTGTTTCTTTGACGCCTGGTCAAGGGCACGTACGTCGGTTGCAGGTTCGATCCCCAGCAGGGACCGTGCAGGAGGCAGCCGATCAATGACTCCCATCATTGATGTTTCTCTCTCTCTCTCTCTCTCAAATCAATAAATATATATATTTTTTATTTTTTTTTATTTTTATTTTTTTAAAATATATCTTTATTGATTTCAGAGAGAGGAAAAGAGAAGGAGAGAGAGAGATAGAAACATCAATGGTGAGAGAGTCACTGATCGAGCCCACAACCCGGGCATGTGCCCTGACCGGGAATCGAACCCCGATCGCCCGGATCCTAGGCCGACGCTCCGCCGCTGAGCCACGCCCGGCCGGGCCATATATATATATATATTTTAAAAAAATGTTGGGAGACGATTGCTTTCCAAGGTGGGCCCCGGGTGAGTCTTACCCCGCAGGCTCTCACACTCCCAGCCCCATGACGCAGCCGCCCAGGAATGCTCTCAAGAGCCAGGCCGGGCCCTGGGCCCCCGTTTCTGGCACCGGGGAGCGTCCCCCCCCAGCAGGCCCGCCCCCAGCCAGCCCCGTCCTGGGCTGTGGGAAAGACCCGGTGAATGAGCTCATTGGAGGGCGGCATCGGGGTGAGGGGCTCGGAGCCTGGCAGAGCCTCAAAGGATTCCGGGGGGCATCCCTTCACCCGGAAAAGGGGGGACGTAAGAGATCTAAAGCCCAGGCATCCTACTTCTTAACAGGGGGCCCACCAAGCCCACGGTCTCCTCCCTTCTCCCACCCCCCCAAAAAAGGGAGCTATTCAGGATCCTTCAAACGCCAGACAGCAGGACAAATCATTTTGCCAGACGGGGCCTTTGAAGTCCAGCAACCCCGCTCCCGGGAGAACTCTGCTCTGTTTGCTGGTCCGTGGGGACCCTCCGAGGGGAGCGCCAAGCTCCCCGTAAACCTCACTGAGGCCCCGGCAACCATCATGCGTGGCTGCTCCGCTCCGGGCTCAGGGCGCAGAAAACCACGCTGGGCCTACGGTCGTCTTTTTTTTTTTCTTTTTTGGTTTGTTTTCACGGTAGAATCGATGATCAGAGATAAAAGCGCTTTTGGTTTACGACTGGGGTGCAGAATTCCTGTCTCTCTTTTTGGAAAGAATGAGCTCTGTGGTCACCAGGCCTTCCCTGGCGAGAGGAAGATGGGGGGCGACCCCCCCCCCCCCCCGTCCACTCCTACAAGCCTGAAATTTTACCGGGAGAGGGGACCCGGCCCTTGGCGGGTCTGCCCAGGCCCGGCGGGGATAGCGTGTGGGTTCTTGACCTCACGCAGGAAAACACTTTCACAGCACGAGTCCGGGGGAATTTCGGGGGACGTTTATGAAAGCTGGGGACAGCGAGACACGGAACGGCTGGGAACTGAGCCTCGGCTGGGCTGCTTGGGCTCACTGACGCGTCAGAGGAAAGGGGGGCTCGGGGGCGGGCTCAGGGGTCTTGCGGGGGGTGAAGTGCTGCCCTGTTTGCAGGCCTCGGGGGGTCCCTTCGAGTTTAGGGGATGCGCCTGTGGGGGGAGAGACGCGAGGTGCCCGCATGGTCCTGGGAGCAGAGCTCACTCTGGGACCCTAGTTTTGAGGGGTTTTAAAAGCTGGGCGTTTCGGGGGGCGTCTTACGGGAGCATCTCGGTAGAATATTCACCAGCTTCATGCCGATGCACCCAAACGGGGCTTATTCCACGAACCCCACCTGCCCGTGGGTGTGGTTGGCCGAAGGCACGGGCTGGGTGTCTGCCATCCGTCTCCCTGAGCGGGGTGAGATGTGCCAACCATTTACGTTTGTGGGTCCCTGGATTGGGGAGCACAGGATTTTCTAGGCGGCCGCAGACTGCTCGGCACCTTGATTCCCTGGCCGGCGGCACAGGGTAGCTAGGTATCGGGCCTCGGTTTCCCCGTTCCTCGTGCCCGGGCCTCCTGGCCTGCCTCAGACAGCGTTTGCTCCGATTGCTTCTGCCCCCCCTTTTAATCCGGGTGCCCCTAAGGAGATGGGCCCCGTTGTCCCGGAGCAGGCTCCGCGGGCGTTATGATGTCATCCGGACCCCAGCAGGGCTTCCAGGGCAACGGCAGCCACCGGTCCAAGGCCAGGTGGGCCCCAAGCCGCTGGCCCCTGGGGCAGATGTGCTTGGGGCTCAGGTCATCCGCCCCACCCCGTGAGGCCGGAGCGCCCCAGGGGTGTTTGGAAACTCCGAGCGGCGTCTGGGAAAGACTTTCTTCCCTCCGAAACCACTGAGACTGGTGCTTCGTTGGAAACCCCGCGGGACATACAGGGGCCGGCAGAGGTGGGTTTATCCAGGGCGTCCCCAAAAACACGTATCGTCGCTTCCATAGGTGAAAACTCACTTAATTTTCACTCTTTTGCGGGTTTGAAATAATGGGTGAAGCCAGACTCAGCTTAGAGCCAAGGAAATTTACCCTAAAGCGCCAAAGACTCTTTTCATGGGGACACATAAAAGATAACGTTTACGGGACAAAGCCAGCGGCCGTCGATGCGTCGAGGGCGCAGACACCGCACGAGATGATGCTGGGTGTCGGCGACTCCGCGGCTTCGTGGTATCAGCAGGGCCTGGACCAGAACCAGCACCAGCGTGAAAACAGGTGCTGACCGAAAATACGATTCGTTCCTGCAGATCCTTTTAAACGCCGAAAATGAACCGTGTGTTCGTCAACACCGACGCTTTCATCATTCAAAGCGTGGATGCATTTTTTGAGGGACACCCTGTAGTTGTAATACAAACAAATACTACGATAATTGATAAATAATAATACGAAAATAAAGTCTGTGTTCCACATACTCACGACCGAAAGCCTATGTAAATGTCAGGCGACCAGATGATTTTCCTGAGTCCCTTTTATTATTATTTAAGTTTTATTTTTCATTTTCCAATTAGGGTATTTTTCATTTTCCAATATTATTTTATATTCGTTTCAGGTGCATAACATCCGGATTAGACATTTTTATACTTTACAACGGGATCCCCCCGACATTTCCAGCACCCACTTCGCCCCGTCCGTAGTTATTACGATATTATTATTGACTGTGTTCCCTGTGCTGTGCTCTGCAACCCCAGGACTACTGTGTAGCCACCAATCTTCCTTCTCAATCCCTCCCCCCTTTTCACCCAGTCCCCCCAACCCCTCTCCTCCCCAGCAGCCGTCAATCTGTTCTGTGCGTCTATGGGCCTGTTTCTGTTTTCTTTGTTCATTTATTTTGTTCCTTAGATCCCACATATAAGTGAAATCATGTGGAAATGACTTCATTCTTTCTTTATTTTATAGCCAAGAACTATTCCGTCGCATTTGAATTTCTTATTTTAAAGCATAAGGAAGCCCCGTTGGCACTCGCCTGTGCAGAATACACGCCAGATTACCCTATGCTTGCGTTTGGCCTCTGATCTCATGACGTTTAGTCAACACAAGGCAGTTTTTCCCCCCGGACTCACTCAGGCCCTCACCTGATTGGGAGAGGCCCACCCACATTGGGAAGGGCAATCTGCTTCACTCAGTCCCCCTACTCAAACTCTAATCTCATCAGAAAACACAGACTCACTCAGGCCCTCACCTGATTGAGTGAGGCCCACCCACATTGGGAAGGGCAATCTGCTTCACTCAGCCCACCTGCTCAAACTCTAATCTCATCAGAAAACACAGACTCACTCAGGCCCTCACCTGATTGAGTGAGGCCCACCCACGTTGGGAAGGGCAATCTGCTTCACTCAGCCCATCTACTCAAACTCCGATCTCATCAGAAACACAGACTCACTCAGCCCTCACCTGATTGAGTGAGGCCCACCCACGTCGGGGAGGGCAATCTGCTTCACTCAGCCCACCTGCTCAAATGCTCATCTCATCTGCAAGCACAGACTCCCCCAGAAGTAATACGTAACCAGCTACCCGGGTGTCCATGAAATTAACCCATGAGATTAACCATCCCAGGCTCCAGTCCTCGCCTGGTGGGGTTTGGGCTGGGCCGTCAGAGTTGAGTGGGGCCTACACTTACCAACAACCCCTGGCCTGTACGTTTCCGACCCCACTCACTCCCTGTCGATCTGGCTTCAACGTTTACATGGACATCATTGCATTTTCCTCTTGCGACACGCGTCTAAACTTAACCTAGGTGCTACTATTTTTTTTTTTTCCCTGCCACGATCCGTGTGTCTAATTCCCCTCTTTCCAGATGGGAAAACTCCTACAGGAGCACCGACAGGAAGAGACAAAACCAGAGCTGGGGTTTCTCTTGCAGACCCCCTGCCCTTGCTACGACACCGCCCTCACGTCGCCGGGTCCCCGCGAGCCTCAGCCTCACGCCTCTGCGGCGATGGCACCGCGGTCAGACACAGCGTCCCCGGAATACTCAGTCGCCGTAGTAACACTTAGCAGCTCAGATCCAAACGCCTTTCCGTTCTGAAAAAGGGCAGCTCTGTCCCCGCGAACAAGAAGAGGATGGCGTGGGATGTGAACCTTCACTGAAGCTAAAGATTTCGTTCCCACCTGGGGCAGTTCACCACCGGAAAGTTGTGCACGCAGATTGCCCAGCGGGTGAGCTTTTCCTGGGAACGGATTCCTTGCTTAAAGCCTTTGGGACTGTGCGAGTGCACACTCATGTTGGCGTTAAAGTGTAGAGTGAAAGGCATGTATCAACAGACGCCTGCCGCCCGGCCGGTGTGGCTCAGCAGTTGGCATCAACCTGTGAAAGTTTGAGAACCAGACGCCCTGCCACGTGGGGAAGTCTCGCTGTCACCGCCTGACGCATCGCCACACTTTTAAGCAGAGAAAAGCTAAAAGGCTCCGGAGCCTAATTAGAAACCGCCCCTCCGTGACCCCCGCTCTCTCCCGGTGGGCACCTGAGTCAGAACGGTGTCGATGGCCTTCGAGCGGCTTAAAGTGTTTCCTTGACACAACCAGCTCCTGTGTAACGAAGCCTCCTCGCTCGTCGTGACTGAGCCGCGAAATTATCGGCGGAGCTGAACAAACGGGACGTTAAGGGACAAGATGCTTTTCAAAAGCTCTAGGTAAAAAGAAGAAGGAAAAAAGACATTCACGTACCTGGGGATTTCTTTTAAAATCCTTCCACGGCATAGACCCTACGGTTCAGGGGCTCAAACTCACTCACGCCCCCTACTGGGGGCCGAGTCTGCAGTTCAGGTTTGTGCCCTGATGGGGAATCGAACCAGAGACCTCTCGGTGCTCGGGTTCGATCCCCGGCCCCATCCAGGGCTCGAACGGGAGGCAAGCAATCGCCGTGTCTCTCTCACATCGATGTTTCTCTCTCTCTCTCTCCCCCTCCCTTCCACTCTCTCTAAAAATCAATGGAAAAAATATCCTCCAGTGACAATTGGCAAAACCACAGCAACAGAACCACACACCAGCCTGGCCGGGGTGGCTCAGCGGTTGAGCCTCGGCCTAGGATCCGGGATATTGTGGTTCGATTCCGGGCCGGGGCACATGCCCGGGTTGCGGGCTCCACCCACAGTCGGGGGCGTGCAGGAGGCGGCCGATCAATGACTCTCATCATTGATTTTTCTATCTCTCTCTCTCTCCCTCTCCCTTCCTCTCTCGGAAATCAATAAAAATATATTTAATAATAATGTTTAAAAAAGACACACACCAGAAAATACAAAGACGTGGACAGAGTTATCGTCTGTTCTCAAAAGTATTCAAAGCAGTTAGAATGATCCTCTGAATATACATTTTCATAGCAATAAAAGCATTCATGCCCCAATCCGTGAACTTGGCCTTTGAAGCCGATGGGATCACCTTGTGTGATTTAGCTGAGCCCCTGCTTCCGGGCGTCCTAGGTGCTGCTCCCGCTGGGAATTTCGAGGGTGGAACCCGCTTGGTGGGATTCAATGGGGACAGAACCGTCCTGTGTCTGGGATGTTCCTAAAAGGGACGTGATTTGTGGGATCAGCCGGCACAGGAAGGATGGCCGGGCGGCTCCGTGCCCAGTTTTACAGACACCGCTCTCCACCAGACGGGATTTACAGAAAACAATAGGCAACTCACACAATACCACTTAATCCTCTGAAGGATTTTCTGGGATAAAAGGTGTATGGCTGGGTTCCCAGTACAAACTTTGGATTTTTTTTAATTTTTTTTTTTTTGTTTTTTGCATCCACAGTCCTCTACAGAGTTGCCTCATTCAACAGGGTCGTTTCCATTGCAGAAGGTTCTCGCCGTTATTTTGGAAGCTCGGGCAAAAGCAGATGCAGACTCATCCTGCAGAACCGTCCTCATGGGTGAGCCGTAGATATTGTCCAATTAAATACTGAGTGTCACAGAAAACAGAAGTAGGTCAGGGCGACGCTTGTCCTGCCCAACCTGCTAATTGATGTCGTGGAGCAAAAAAATAACCAGAAAGATGTCCAGCGTCATGCGGACCACTGACCAGAAGACAGCAAATCAGTAAATATTGTGTGGGGACATGCGTGACGAGGCTTCTCCTAATGACACGGAGCCGGGGACAGGAGGTCAGGAGGTCCCGCTTTCTAGCTGCCTCCCTGACCAGAGATCCTCCTGTGGTCATTAAGCTCTGTTTCCCTCTCTGTTCAAACAGGAGTTTAATATTGAGCTGGAAGACGCCTACGATGCCCGCTAGCTATAAACATTTCTATGACTCCTTTGTCTCCAACCGTTACTTAAAAAAAAATTAGCTTGCCAAGCACTGGATTCATGTTACCGGGTCTGTGTTTTTTGAAATACCATTGCTAAAATGATTCCATAGAAAAAAATATATTTTTCTTCATTTTAAAAATTGTTGTCAGTATTACAGGTGTCCCCCGTTTTATCCCTTTATGCCTCCCTCCATCCAAATCCACCCCCCAGGCCTTCCCCACACTATTGTCTGTGTCCGTAGGTTGTGTGTATTTGCATATAAGTTCTTGGGTTAATCTTTTCCCATCTCCTCTCCCCTCTTCCCTCTGAGATCCCTCCGTCTGCTCCATGCTTCCGTGTCTCTGGATCTCTTTTGTTCATCAGTTTATTTTGTTCATTAGATTCCACATATGAGTGAGATTATGTGGTACTTGACTTTCTCTGCCTGGCTTATTTCGCTCAGCATAATATTCTCCAGCTCTCTCCATGCTGCCCCAAAGGATAACAGATCCATCTTTTTCACAGCTGCGTAGTACTCCACGGTGTAGATGTACCGCAGCTTTTTTATCCACTCGTCTGCTGATGGGCACTTGGGCTGTTTCCAGATCTCAGCTAGTGTCAATTGCACTGCTATGAACATCGGGGTGCACATATTCTTTCTGATGGGTGTTTTGGGTTCCTGAGGATATATTCCTAGAAGTGAGATCACTGGCTCAAAAGGCAGCTCCATTTTTCATTGTGAAATAGATTTCAATAAAAACCACTCATGGAAATATCTTGGTCTGGACCATGATTTTCCTCGAGGCCCTTACAAGTAATCAGCAGCCTAGACCACTAGGAAGCTGGGACGGCCGATGCAAATCACTGCTTCCGGCAACATCGTTTTTTCTCTTGCTTTCCCTTCACTATCTTTGCACAGTGAAGATGCATTAATTAGTTTTACGTTAAAGGGCACTAACATTTCTTTAATGGACAAGTACACATTGCACAATTTACTATCATAACCATTTTTTTTTAATATGTTTTTATTGATTTTTGAAAGAGGGAGAGATAGAAACATCAGTGATTAGAATCATTGATCGGCTGCCTCCTGCACGCCCCCTCCTGGCGATCGAGCCCACAACCCGGGCATGTGCCCTGACCAGGAATCGAACCCTGATCGCCTGGATCCTAGGTCTACGCTCAACCACTGAGCCACGCCCAGCCGGACTACTGTAACCATTTTTAAGTTCACAGTTCAGTGGCATTAAGTCTGTTCATGTTGTCGTGGAAACATCTCCACCGTCATCCCCAGAACTCTTCCTGTGGACACACTGAAACTCTGTCCCCATTAAACTCTAACCAACCCCCCCTTCCCCAGCTCCTGGCACCCACCACTTTATTTTCAGTCTTTGTGAATTCAACTCCTTCAGGGGCCTCGTATGAGCGAAATCATACAAATGTGTCCATTTGTAAATGTCTTGCTACATTGTAGCATAATGTCCTTAAGGTCAGCAGAGGCAGTACTTCTTAAGCTTGTTCCATGAGACATAGAATTGTTGTATACAATAACCTCAATTTAGCAACCTTGAGAACAAACTCGGGTAGCATTTATTTTTCTAAAATCCAGGGATGCGTTCCTAGTTCTGCAAAGATTAACAGCGTCGTTAAAATGCATGAATTCCTCCTTCAAGTGGTGTCCACTTCCTATAAAAAGCTGGGGGCAGGTTTCACAGTTTAGTGTGGGGATTTAATTAGAAACAGTACCAGGAGACAATGTCTTCCAATTAAAAAAAAAAACACAAAACAAAAAACTAGGGCGCAGGGTAATAACGAATAAAAATGATTTAAAAGTCCGTGGGAAACAACGGGGCATATCTTGTGCAACATTGTAATGGTTACTCGGGTGTTTGTGGCGAGATCATTTCCAGTAATAGCCAAATGGGCTCAATCTAGGACACAGTGTAACAATGTAACAGGCTTTTAATATTGAGTATCTTCCGCAATGGTCCTCCTGGTTTTTTTTTTGGGTCATTATGTAACAAGAAGAGCCCTAATCGACATGCTATTTAAGAAGGATATCAAATAACTCTGACCCACCGGTGTGGCTCAGTTGGTTGGGTGTTATCCGGGCACCCAGAGGTCAGCAGTTCAATTCCTGGTCGGGGCACGTGCCCGGGTTGTAGGTTTGATCCCCAGTAGGGGGCGTGCAGGAGGCAGCCGACTGGCGGTTCTCTCGTCAATGTTTCTCTATGTCTCTTTCTCTCCCTTCCTCTCTCTGTAAAATCAATAAAAACATATATATATTTATAAAAAAGGATATCAAATAGCTAGAGTTTAATGGCATCATGAAAAGTATTTTTTCCCTCGTGTTTTTCCCTGTTCTCATTCGTGGCTTCTTATCTGATTATTGATTTTAAGGCAATATGAGAGTCACACTGGGAATACCAGTGTCCCTCTCACATCGATGTTTCTCTCTCTGTTTCTCTCTCTCTCCCCCTCCTCCCTTCCTTCCACGCTCTCTAAAAATCAATGGAAAAATATATCCTCGGGTGAAGATTAACCAAACAAAACATAAAAAATTAAGTCTGAGACTGTTGAGTAGTAAGGAAGACAGGCAAAAAGGAATCATGTTGCCCTGTGTAGGGCGTGTGGATTGATGAAACCAGGTTGGGCAGCCTTCCAGAAGTGTCTATACAGCTAAAGATGCACTGACCCTTCTAGTCACCTCCCGACACACCTCTCCATCTACGTACAGAAGCATTTCTTATATTCTAATATGCAATTACATTTTATAACATCATATAGTAATGTATCAATTATGAATTAATATATTAATTGCCATTCTAATATATTAAATCTGATTAATGTATTAATAGTATAACTGCAGGCAATTATTTACAGTGTTATTCGTCACGTAGCTTTCTAAGAATGCAACATTGTATTAACTTCACAACCATGAGCTAGAAGGTTTTATTATACCCATTTGATACAGAGCACTGATGCCCAAACAGGTAGGTGACCTGAGGCCCCAAAGCAAGCAGGAAGTGTGGAGCGCAAGCAGGGATTTGACTCTAGGCGGTAGGTCCAGAGATCCTATCTGGACAAGCAAGCATGGTTGGACGTTGCCATCAGTTTCCACTTTCCCCCAGGTGCATGAAGGCACCTCCAGAAGACACGAATGTCCACAGCCACCTGCCATATTGAATTTAGCATTGCAACCTCCAGAATAAGCACCATCCTTAAAATCAACATCCATTCTTGCATCATATGCACTAAGCCAAATCTCCTCCCTATAGTATTTGCACTTGCACCTCCGGGCCAACAGGGGGAAATGAAGATCCCTCTATCGATGGCGTTTCTCTTGCCAAGGGTTCGTGGATGATTCAAAGGAAAAGTTTAGGTGCATCTAAGCTAATCACCAAAGGGAGTCACTAAATAGCTTTGGATCTATTTCAGTAGCCCCTGAGTGGAATGTTCATTGTGTATTGAATATTTTAAATGCCATTATTATCATCATGACCCACAGCTACTTTCAACCTCATCTTCCACTAATGGAAAATGCTTTGCTAGCTCTCAGGAGGCTGTGTGCTCATTGCAGAACGTCCTAGGCCCTTAATGCATCTCTCAAGGATGGTTCCAAGTTGGGTTTGCAAGTCAGAAAGCCGGTATCTCATCGCAGCCTCTTCTTTAGGGTGGAGACGTCTCTGCCCAGCTTGGATGCTGACACACACAGCTGATGTTACCAAGACGTCACTTTGGTTTCCTGAAACCCAATGAAATATCAACATCCATTTCTAAGGTAATAATTAGACACATAGTCACCTTTTATCTTTGTACGAGCAAACACAGAATGGAAACTTGGGAAGACAGGGTTGATGCATTCAGACCTGGAGACTCTGATGAAGGAACTTCACAATAAATAAAAAAAAAAGTTACTTGAAAAAGGAGATCCTACTTATATTCAAGAATTTGAATGGCAATACATATGTGAAGAACAGCTAGAAATAGCTAGAGCTTTGGGTTGGGTTCCTTAGAAGGAGACCTAAAATAAGGATTTGGGTGCAATTGATTGACTGATGGGAAAAAAAATAGCAGGGAAGGTGTAGGAGTGGGTAGTAAGGAAAGGGAAAGAAATGAGAAATGAGCAGCTTCTGGTAAAACCTGGCTTTGGTCTGATATCATGGTCCTGGAGGTACAGAAATTGGGGGTAACATTCCAGAAGGGGCAACTCATTGTCAACAGAGGACAAATCCCTAGAGGGGAGACCAGCTGTGAGCTGTTAGTAGCATCCAACTCAACCATTGAAAGATACGTGCATTTGTTTGATAAAGAGGGTTTGGGCGAGGTACCCAAAACAGCATCCATCACAGCTACCACCAAGTCCCGCAAGTAGAAATCACCTGATTAGGAATTGTGATTCCTAACAGGGACCACTCAGAAATGTTAATATGTTGAGTTACTGGCTTAGTATGCTGGCCACACTGTAGGGACTGAAGGTTGTGGTTTCTAAATCGTTCGCTTGTACCCCAAGTGCAAGGTAAGGCTTTGTAAATAAGAGGTTGTCGGGTTGCTTCTTTTGTTTGTTTGTTTGTTTTAACAAGATTTATTGGCTTAATTTCAAAATTTATGGTTCATTGTGTATTTGGCTGGTTTATAAATCCTCTTACTTAGCTGAGGCTGACTCAGAGAATAATGATTTCCCAATGAGAAGTTGAAATGGATGTATTAGTAGGTTTTATAAATCAAGTGCAAAATATATAGTTTGAACCTCTAAAAGCCCGGATTTATGAAACCTTGCAATAAATCAAGACTATAAGCATCCACAAAGTCCTATTTTATTTTATTTTATTTTATTTTGGCTAATCTGATCAATTCTTGTCTTTTAATCCATTTCATATTCATAATTAGAAGTCATTATTTCAGTAAATATCTTCCAATTTATGGCTATCCTAAATGCATGTATTTGGAAGGGTTTGGAAGCCTGCCTGCATATTAAGTTATAAGGATAGCTAATGCGCTCGCCATGAGAATAAATGAAAAATGTACAATAATAACACTGAATCCCATACATAAGGGATAAAGCAGAATTTAAATTAACTCAGCTTCAGTTCTTAAAAAGACAGCGTTTAATAATTGTGATCATGTGGCAATAATTCAAATTTACAATTGCATTCGGTTTTATAATGGACTCGCACGTTTATGCCTACTTCTTTATTTTATTCTGACTCTAGAACACAGGCAGGGTATAAAGAATTCTTTTTTTAGCAAGTTGATGAAACCAAGACTCAGACACTCAATGTGGGACCCACAGTCACTGGAATAGTCTGGAGATGGACCTGGTGGGTACTGGCATGTGAGAAACACTCTCTCTCTGGCAACGTCGATCTCCCTCTTCAAAGTTTCCATACACGAGAATCATAAGGCACAAGATTGTTTTGATCTCTTGTTTTGAACACCTTCATAGGCTCTCAGGGACCCCAAGAGTCTGAAAAACATTTTTTTATAATCTCTACTGTAATATGTACATTGTCATTATGGACAATATCAGCTTTGATTGTGATACTTGTTGATAGAACACTTATCATGTTGCGATTATGAATGACTTTTGGGTCACGGTTACCCCAGAGAACATGTCTTCCCCATGCATCTCTCAATTTACTAAGAACATAATTTTCTCCACGATTTGCACTGCACTGAAATTTGTATTTATAGTAAGACTGCCAAACCAATAATTCCATCTTCCATGTGGAACATAGCATTCACCACAAGTCAGGTGTTTCACCTAAAACAGAATGAACTTGCCAACGCTCTACTTCTGTTCCATGAATTGGCAGAAAAAAGAAATTGCACCATTATTAGAATTAGTTTAATCGATCGTCTATTTCAATCATCCGACGTTGCAAATATAAAACTGATGTCATTGATCTTCCTGGGAAAGGGGACGTTTTCCTGCCCAGAGGGCCCATGTGCCAACAGCCTTCCCTTCACCTTTGACACAGGCACAAGAAAATGTAAAATTAAAAAAGAATCATTTCAAATAACCGTTGATCTACATGAAAGCTCATGCATCCCCAAATGGCATGCAAATTCAGGTTGTACATCGCCGTGCGTGAAGTTGCTGCCTTCAGTTTACAAAATAACGACTAATTTTTGTAACAAATGCTGTCCTAGCCCAGCCGGCGTGGCTCAGCGGTTGAGCATCAACCCATGAACCAGGAGGTCACAGGTCATTTCCCGGTCAGGGCACATGCCCGGGTTGTAGGCTCGATCCTCAGTAGGAGGCATGCAGGGGGCAATCGATCAATGATGTTTCTCTCTCATTGATGTTTCTCTCTCTCTCTCTCTCTTCCTCTCTGTAAAAATCAGTAAAAATATATTTTTAAAACACAAACATAAACAATTGTAGATTTATACAACATTAACAACAAAGCTACTATGACGACACATTCAGACAACTATGTATACGAACTATTGAGCCCTTCCCCCCCCTCCCCAGCCATTATTTACCTCACACCCAGCTGATCATGTGCTCTCTCTGCAATGAAATTTGCCTTCATGGCTGCACATACCCCAGGGTGTCCCTAAAACATGTGTACGCACTTCAACAGCCGATAGCTCAATGGATGTTTCTTTCTTTTCAGCCAGAGTAAGCTGTGAACAAAGGAAATTCATCCTGAAATGCTACTGGAACTTTGGAAACACAGTTGAAATACAAACAGTGGCATCATAGTTATTCAAAGTGTGTACACGTCCTTTGGTGGGACACCCTGTATATACAAAAAAGATCAGAAAAATCGTGTAGAATGTCATGTAACACCTGAGGTCTGTGGTTCTTAGTGTTGGGGGACGAATGATAACCGTGATTTGAGAATTTGCTGAAAGGTGCTGACAGCTTCCCCCAAAGCATTTACGTAGAATTTCAGAGCACAAGGAGGTCCTGAGTTGATCTATAGATAACTGTTAAACGCTGGTTATGGGCTTCACTTCTTGTCTCTGTTAGTAAAATAATTTAGTGTCGTTCCTCTCCTTTAGCGGCAGGAGCCAGGAAGCATAAAACCTTCCGCAGTCTACGTAACCGCGGAACGAAACATCACAAAACAAACAAAAACAAACAAAAGAACTGTGCCATTTCCCACAGAACTTGGAAAGGTCCCACCGGGCGAGCGTTGATATATTAAAGCGCTCACTAATGATCCGAATGCAGAATCCAACTCCGTTTTCTATCTAAACTCAAGGAGTTATTTTATTTTTTTATTTTTGCACCGTTTTAAGAGGCCACGATTTTTTTTTTTTTTTTCAGGGACACAGCTGCCAAGCAATTAGAGAGAAAATTGTCGTTAATTCGCCTGGAAACTTACCAAGAGTCGTTAACAATTTCAGGAAAATTCCAACACTGGTCTTGAGGGTTTGAGTCCCTGGTACAAGTAATCGACCCCCCAAAGCTCTGGGCCACTTCATTATCTCATGCGCTCAATATATATATTCTATTGTTGCATGTTTCCCCCTTACACGTAGTTAGGGAACTCACGGTTATTATTATAATTATTAAATTATGCGTGTAAGTTATAGCATAGCGGGTCAGGATGCTGGACTTTTTTATCTTTTATCCGTTGGGTGAGTTTTCTGACCTCTCTGTGCCTCTGTTTCTGCACCCGGAGGATGGTGGTAAAAACTACTTACTGCCCGGCTGCTGTGGCTCAGCGGTTGACCCTCCACCCAGGAACCGAGAGGTCGCCGGTCCGATTCCCGGGTCAGGACACAGGCCCAGGTTGTGGGCTCCATCCCCAGCAGGGGGCGTGCGTGAGGCAGCCGACCGGTGTTAGGCCCTTCCATTGGCGTTTCTCTCTCTCTCCCTCTCCCTTCCTCCCTCTCTCTCTCTCTCTCTTTTTTTTTTATCAGGGTGCTGGGGGCCGGCTCCTTACAATATCTCAAGAAGAAGCATTTTCTGAGCCTCGCAGGGGCGGCTCGGTGATTTTTATTTGGGCGGAATGACATCCCTGGCTTTGCAAAGTCCCGTTTCCCTTCCTCCCGTCCTGGGAGAGGCGCAGCTGGGGATTCAGCAGAGCCGGGAGCAAAGCCCGTGTCCAGGGTTTCCCTCCGAGTTGCAGCCGGGTCCGGGGCAGCCTCAGGCTCGTTGCAGCCCATTAGCCCATCGAGTGTGGGGTCCCCAGGGCCGTGGGCCACGCGGGTGAATGTAAAAGAGCAGCTGTGTGGGCGCCTTGGAGCCCGCGGTCAACCCAGAGGATCCGAGAGGGCAGACTCCTGTGTTTAGGGCATGAAATATCTCCAGTCTCCCGCTGCTTGCCGGGGCCATGCCAGCTCCGTCCCCAGCTGTGGCCGACAGGCAGGCACCTCCCCTGCGGCACCCAGGCTTCACCAGGCCCGCGTCCATCTCCCCCCGTCCAGTCCCGTCCCCCAGCGACCTGCAGGAAAGGAGCCAGCGTCTCCCCGGGGAGAGTTAACCTGCAGCGTCCTGGCAAAGCGGCCCCGCGACAGGCCTCCCTTGGTTTCTTTCCCGCTTTGAGTAACTAGGTGACTTACAACCGGTACCAATGCCTTCTAGTGAGACACTTACAGGTTAAGTCTCACCGTTAGGCCCCGGCGAGCGAATCTCAGGGGTTAGAGCATCAGCCTGAGCACCAAAGGGTCTTGGATTCGATTCCCGGTCAAGGTCACGGACCCGGGTTTCAGCCTCGATCCCTGGCCCGGTTGGGGAGCAACCGATCGATGTGTCTCTCTCACATCAATGTTTCTCTCTCTCCCTCTCCCTGGGAGAGACGTCCTCATGATACTTAGGATTTCAGGGAAATTCAACCTTTTCCGTCTCATCCACGGGTCCGTTTCTGTCCCATTCCCTGACGGCTGACGGGCGGGATTGTCCCTTGGCGACGTCCTTGGCGCCTACGGAAGCGATTCAGTGGAGTCGCACCGCAAACAGTGGGAATTAAAAAAAAAAAAAAATTATCTACTCAAACCCGAAAAAAGCCAATAGCAATCGCCATTCGCCCGTCACGACGCCTCTGGTCACCTTGTCTGCTTACGTCCCGTGAGCATGTGTTGCGTGCGCTGTGACACGTGGGGGGCATGCGGGTCGAAACCCAGGCCTTCCCCACGCGGCTGTGTGTCCGCGGGCGGGTTATGCCGTTTCGCGTGTAAGTTCTTCGGGTCGTCCCTTCCGCAGGCCCCTCAGCCTGCTCCTCGCTTCCGTGTCTCTGGACCCCTGTCCCTCGGCTATTACGCCAGATGCACGGAGATCCGGTTGGATTGGGGCAGGTGGCGAGGGTGGGGAGGAACCGGGGACCCCGATGAGGTGGAAGCGGCGAGGCAGGGCCATCGGTTCGTGATTATTACCCACGGGACGAGCCGGACACGTCGAGGCCACCAGCCGCCCTGGTCCCACGCGCCATCTTCAAGGCCCATGCCCTTGTCGCTTAGCTGTGATTTCAATTTTTCTTTTAAATGCTTTCATTTATCTTTATTGTCGAACGTATTACAGGTGTCCCCTTTTTTCTGCCATCGATCCCTCCACCCCCCAGGCCTTCCCCACCGTATTGTCTGTGTCCCTGAGTTATGCACAGATGCCTAGAAGTTCTTTGCTTCATCTCTTCCCGCCCCCTTCCCTCTGAGCTCCCCCCGTCCGTTGGATGCGTCCACGTCTCTGCATCTAATTTGTTCCTCAGTTAATTTTGTTCGTTAGATTCCACGTGTGAGTGAGGTCATATGGTGCTTGTCTTTCTCTGACGGGCTGACTTCACTCAGCGTGATACTCTCCACGTCCCCCCAGTGCTGCCCCGAAGGGTAAGAGATCTGCCTTTTTCACGGCTGCGTAGTATTCCACGGCGTGAATGTCCGAAAAACACGCTTGACATGCTCTCAAACCTCTTGAGCTTGTAGAGACGTGTTTTGGGCCCTGACACGGGGTCTGTCTGTGCAAATGTCCCCTGTGTGCTTGAGGACGAGGCCCATTCTGCAGTTTTTGGGGGGAAACGTTCTCTAAATGTCCTTTCGCGTGACTTGGGGCTTGGACGTAACATATGGGGGAACTACAGGGCCGGTCACCGCTTGGCCGCCTGTTTGGAAAATGCCAAAACGTACGTGTAGTGTGTGGGGGGAAAAACAAACAACCATGAAGTTTCCGCTGCGCGTCTTGACCACGCTCGTCGCAGCGTCCCAGGCGACTGCCGGCGTTGGCCGAGGTCAGAATATCGGCACCCAAATGCCTCGGGAATGTTTCCCTGGAAAAATACGACTTGTGCACCTGTCCCACGATGCTGTTTGCTTCCGGCCCCTGTCGGGGCTGTGGACTCAGTTGCTCTTTTCCCGATTCCACTTTAGTTTCTATATATAAATATGTTTTTTTTCTGTGTTTCTTCCACACCGTCCTCCAAGATCGGTTGGTAACAAATCATTCCGATCTTATTCCTTTATACGCAATCATCTCAGGCCGGTGGCATTCCCGCGTTCTTCTGTTTCAACGTTGAGTCAAAAACGAATTTCATCGATTCCAAGCCTCCCAACCCACCACGTTCCGTCTTCATCGCGACGACCGCGCTTACGGGGGAGTCTTTAAGGGGAAATAAATAGAGGGGCCCAGGCCTGCTGCCTGGCGTCGGACAGCGTTGCCTGAAGTCCCGCCCGGCGGGCCCCTCGCGTAGGCCGAAAGCTCAGGACGTCCTGGGAAACGGTCAAATATAAGCTATAAACATCACAAGGCGTTTTGTACGCACCTCAGATACGTCATGAAAATCTGAGCACTTTAGGAGTCCGCCGCCGACGACGCGTAAACCCCGACGAGAGGGGCAGGTGCCTCCCGGGTCCCCGGCGTGTCCTCCTGTCGCCGAGGTGACCTGCGGGCTTTTAAATGCACGGCCCCGCTGGCCGTCCGGAGGGAAATCTTTAGAGCCCCCCCTCCCTTCCCTCCCTCAAACGTGCGGGTTTCCCATGCTCACTTCGTATCCGTGTTTATACACAAATGAAGACCCCGTGGAAAATTACCAGGCTCGCCGGAGCCGCATTTCACCCTCAGACAAAGGTAATTAGATGTCGAGTGAATCTCAGGAGGCCGGTCGAGCCGTCTCCCAGGGTCTCCCGTTGCCAATTTATACGTATTTTTGGATCCAGGAATCACCTTGCCTGGACCGTAATGGAAAAAACAAACCCCACAGACACGCACAAAACTGTATTTTTAGCCAAAGGTTCTCTCCGCAAATAGGCCCTCTGTCTGGATTCTCATTTTTAACTGTTTCAAACGCATAAGACATATGGAGAGCACGCGTCTCGCCGTAAAATACCGCGTCTTACACGGTCTCGTCGCTTTATTAGCACAGGTGGAACTGACAATGAATTGTTATTTGAATCATTTCGAAAATCCCCCCTTCCGTTAAGGCGTTTTTAATTACACGTAACCGTCTCCCCTGAGGCGCCGCGAGACGGCGGGGACCAGGACGCCGTGAATACAGGAGAATCCCCCCTCGCGGGATGTCACCTCTCAAACCCCAACTTTTAAATGTTATTCTTGCCCTGGCCGGGGGGGCTGAAGGGTTCGATTCCCGGTCAAGGGCACGTGCCGGGGTTGCAGGTTGGATCCCGGCCTCAGTCAGGACGCACGTGGGAGCCAACTGACCGCTGTGTCTCTCCCACGTCCAAGTATCTCCCTCTCCCCCTCCCTCCTTTCCAGTCTCTAAAAATTATGCAAAAAAAAAATATCCTTGGGTAAAGCTTAACAATAAATTAAAAAATACTATTATTTGCATAGATTTGTAAGGAAGAGACAGCTATTTAAGGGTCTAACACAACCGGGTTCCCTGCCGCTCTCCTTTCTGCTCATCTCAATTTTATTTACTCGAAGAACATAATTAAAATTAATTTTATTCCGAATCCATCGCGGGTGGATATCAATCGATCACCAACGGCCAGGGCGTGGGGAACGGCCACCACCTCTGTGCGTTTTATAAACGCGTCTCAGTTGACCTCCCAGAAGCGCTATTCGGTGCGTCTGAGCTGGACACGGTTTTAAAACAAATCGGAGGCGCGTCATCTAATCGAGAAAAACACGCCCGTAAAAACACGTTAATCGCCTTAAGCGCCGCGTCTTACGAAATCAGAAAACCATTTAGATGGCGTGACAAAGGGAGCAAAGAGCACGCCTTCAGTTATTCACCGTTTCAGAGAAAATGGGATGAACATTCCTAGCGAGGCCCTAACTACCTTAAGCCAGCAGACTTTAGGGTGGATGGAGAGACGTGTCCTAGGACAGACCTGTCATTTTAGACCATTTATTTCTATTCATTTCTATTCAATAGAACACAATATTCTGTTCATTGTAGACTATTTATTTTAGTTGCACCGTGTCCTGCCGCCGTCCCAGGGCCTTTCGGACGCGTTGGTTCCTCCGCCCGGCCGGGCAGGTGGGTTGGGTCGAGCGACGGGTTTCTGGCTCCGAATCGGCCCTTAATCCAAAGTTCGCCGTGTGCCTGTGGGTGTGAGGCCTGAATCCCTGTTTTCTCCCATTAATCGGATTGTCTTTTTTTTTTTTTTATTGAGTAGATAATATGCTCTCTCTTTATTTTTATTGGGGACACTATTATAAATGCCCCATTTCCCCCCCTCTGCCCAGCCCCTGCCCTCCCTCCCCTCCGGCCATCACCGCCCTGTAGTCTGTGTCTGTGGGTTAAGCTGTCAGAACGGAGGGGTCCTGGAGGAAAGGAACTGAGCAGATGAGCTAAAGAACATATATATTTATCTATCTTTTTAATTTATTATTATTTTTTTTAAATTTCAGAGAAAGGAAGGGAGAGAGAGAGAAACATCAATATGAGAGTCATGGATGGGCTGCCTCCTGCTCGCCCCCTGCTGGGGATCCAGGGCATGCGGCCCGACCGGGAATCGAACCGGCGACCTCCTGGATCCTAGGGCCACGCGCAACCGCTGAGCCTCACCAGCCCGGCTGTTTATCTATCCCGACGCCAATATCGCCCTGATTTGGTCACCGGGCCTTGAAGATGCCTTGAAAATCAGATACGACCAGACCTCCAAATCTGTTCTTCAGCGTTGGCGTCTGGCGCGTGGGTGTCCATTCTAGGTTCTTTAAATTCACATGTGAATTTTTAGGAGAAAGAAGCTGATCGATTTTGGAAGCTGAGAATAGTTTTGGACGGGGATCGTGTGGAACCGGGGGACTGGTTTCGCGAGAACGGACATCTCCCAGCCCTGAACGAAGCGTGCCTCGTACACTAGGGGATTTTCCTCCTGGCTGAGAGGAACGGGCGCTGTGGACGCCCCCGTGGGCACTGAGCTGCGTCCTTTCCAATCCCGTTGGACGGCTCCGTCTCCATCTGGGAGCAATACCCCTGCCCTGCAAAGTGCTCCAAGGGGACCCTGCAGGCCTTCTCCTGCAAACTCAGCCGTGCCACCTCTACCTGCCTGGTGCCCTCTGACAGCTCAGGTGCATCGTCAGCCACCAGGGAGTCTGCTGGGCCCTCCCCGGGTCCCCCTCCTCGCCGGTTCCCTCGAATCTCTCTCTCGGCGCAGGAGCGATGCAGCCGACGCCTCATCGCGGGCATGGCCGGTCCTCCTAGAATCAGCCACCCACTATGTGAAATCCAACCACGTAAGAAGCGTTGCTTCCTTTTTAGCCCGGTTGGGAAGGCAATGACCTGTGGCTCCTATTTTGTGAGTTTATCAGTATTGTCGGAAGTAGGACAGATGTTCCCCACTTTCCCCCCAGCGTGGATCCCCCCACCCCAGGCCTTCCCCGCACCATTGTCTGTGTCCGTGGGTAAAGCACAGACGCTCGTAAGTTCTTTGGTTCATCTCTTCCCGCCCCCCTTCCCTCTGAGATCCCTCTGTCGGCTCCACGCTTCCAGGTCTCTGGACCTATTTTGTTGACCAATTTATTATGTTACCTGCTGCTTCCTGTTAGCTGTAAGCACACGTCTTAACCGTCTGCAGCCGAAATTATAGAATTCCTCGTTATGAGAAAATCTCTGTAATATTGGACCTTGGCATGAGAAATACAAACCTTTCAGATTTGAGAGCATTTTTATTTTATTTTATTATTTTATTGTATTATTTTATTATTTTATTGTATTTTATTATTTTATTTTATATTTTATTTTATTTTATTTTTTGCAGCAGGTAATATTGTCCCCTGGATTTTATTTTATTTTTTATTTTATTTTATTTATTATTTTATTATATTTTATTTTATTTTTTATTTTATTTATTATTATTTTATTTTATTTTATTAATTTAATTTAATTTATTTTATTTTATTATTTTATTTATTTTATTTTATTTTATTTTATTATTTTATTTATTTTATTTTAATTTTATTTTATTATTTTATTTATTTTATTTTATTTTTTATTATTTTATTTTATTATTTTATTTTATTATTTTATTTATTTTATTATTTTATTTATTTTATTTTATTATTATTATTATTATTATTATTATTTTTTTTTTTTTTTTTTTTTTTTACAGGAGGTAATATTGTCCCCTGGCTGCTTTCCCAAATGCAAAGGTGCATTTGAGCCTGTGGCCAGTCGGAGCCGTCCCTGTTCTGTCCGCACCGGAGCAGCGATGGGAGGCACTGGTTAGGAATCTAGACGCGGGAGGCGGAGTCGACGGGGCTGTTTTGTGCCCCCCAGGCTCACCTGTCGTGATCCACGGGGGAAGTTGCCCAAACCTCCCTCCCACGCCTGACTTGCTTACGCAGGATGCAGGAATATCAATAATACCGCTTGATAAAGTGGCTGCGAGGGCCCAGGTGCTGTGGCTCAGCGGTTGGGCATCAACTGATAAACCAGGAGGCCCTGGGTTCGATTCCCGGTCGGGGCACAGGCCCGGGGTGTGGGCTCGATCCCTGTGGGGGGCGTGCAGGAGGCAGCCGGTCAATGATTCTCTCCCATCATTGACGTTTCCATCTCTCTCTCCCTTCCTCTCTCTGAAATCAACAGAAACATATCTCAAGTTTCCGTGAGGATTCCACCAGCGACTGCCTCCGAGGCCCCTGCAGCAGCGGCCGGCAGGTACCAAGCACCGTATGCGGCTCTTAAAAAATGGTCACTCGACAAAGGAATTATAAATGTTTCAGGGGAAGCACTCTCTCCGATCTCAGGGGCCATTACGTGGACAAATAGCTCTCTCCTTCCCGTGGTAATGGTTCTATCAATAAATTATGCTCAGAGCCTTTATAGCTTTTTATCACATCAGTGCTTTTTTTTTTTTTTTTTTACGTGGGTCATCCTGACACCGTTGAGATGAAAACATTCCTGTTATTTTTAATTCAGACGTCTAAGGCGACTTGCTACTAAATACATGCGGAGAAATGATCAGCCCTCTGGCTATGAACAAAAGGAAAAAAAAACCTTTTTATTTTAAGAGAAAAAGCGTAAGCGTGTCCTTAAAAGGGAAACATTAGACGACCAGAAACCACCGCGTAGGGGACACAGGGTGTCTCGGACCCGCTGGTTCCCCTGGTTTGGGTGGAGCCGTGGCCTCCTCTGCAGGGAGCATCGTTTCCTGCGATGTGGTCGGTTTTTCCAGCTCGGCCGGGCGAGGCTCAGCCGTTGAATGTCGACCTGGGATCCAGGCGATCGGGGTTCGATTCCTGGTCAGGGCACATGCCCGGGTTGTGGGCTTCATCAATGACTCTCTCATCATTGATGTTTCTATCTCTCTCTCCCTCTCCTTTCCTCTCTCTGAAATCAATAAAGATATATTTAAAATATATATATATCTTAATATATATAAGATAATATATATTATTATATATTATATATTATATATTATATATTATATATTATATATTATATATTATATATTATATATTATATATTATATATTATATTATCTATTATCTATTATATTATATATTATATATTATATATTAATCTATTATCTATTATATTACATATTATATCTTATATCTTATATATTATATATATATTATATTATATATTATATTATATATTATATATAATTATATTATATATTATATAATAATATAATATAATATATAAGATATAAGATATAATATATAATATAATATATAGTTATATAATATATATAATATATAATATATAAGATAATATATATAACCTTAAGATATATATTAAGATATATTAATTTAATATAACAATTAATTATAAGAGATATTAATATATATTAAGCTATATTAAGATATCTGTTAATGACTTGCTGCCTGTGGATAGACCCCCCTGCATGCGCACAGGTGCTATTTCGTGCATCGTCTGTGTACGTAGCATAAACATTCAGGGTCTGCCTTTACATTCTGGTCAAGACGGCACACGGGGCCCATGCTGTGCTCCCCTCCTCCCGCGGCCACATCAAAATTGCAGCTAAATTACAGAACAGCCCCCCCCCGGAGAAGCAGGGGGACACCCCAGCCGAGCCGGCCTCCCCGAGGAGCCAGGGCTCCCAGCCCCACACCGGCCCCCAGCCTGAAGCACCACAGCCCGGAGGGGCGTCCCCACGACACCTGCCGGTGCCAACCAGCAGGACCTCGGCCCGGGGACGCCCACGGCTGCCGGCGACCCCCTGACGCCCTTTCCCTCGCAGCACTTGCCAAACGCAGGTCTCATCTGTGTGCGTCCGGGGGTGTCTCTAGCTGCATCGGAGACCCCCGGCCAACAGGGACACACCCAACGCTCTTTCCACACCAAGGCCGTCATTCTACACTTTCTATCTTTTTAAAAATATATATATATTTTTATTGATTTTAGAGAGAGGCAGAGAGAGAGAGAAACGTCCCCTAGGTTTGCGCTGACCCGCGACGGACGCGTAGGGAAGGCGACCCCGACCGGCCGGCCCACCACCGAGACGATAAACTCCAGGTCGTACAAAGGCCCAGATGCCGCTCAAGCTTTCCTCATGTCATTTCCAAAACGGGTTGTCTCAACGGACGGACGCGTGGTTCTCCTCGGACAGACGGATCCGCCTGTCTCTGGTGACGGTCATCGCCCCACAGTGGCTTTCGTTGCCCGGGTCTTTCGATTTCCTGGGTCCCTTCTCGCCGGCCTCTTCCCAGCGTCCAGATGCCCGGTGAGATTTCTTGCCCACCCTTCAACCGTGGACAAGTTGCTTAGCTTTCTGTGTTTCCATCATTTTTTAAAATTATTTTATCATTTTATTATTATTTATCATTTTATTATCATTTTATTATTATTGTTATTTTAGATATTAAAGACATAACATTATTTTATCTATTTATTATTCTTTTTCAATCCTCACTTGACGATATTTTTCTCATTGCTTTTCAGAGACAGTGGAAGGGAGACAGAGAGAGAGAGAAACACGGATGTGACAGAGACACGGACACGTTGCCTCCCACCCAGGCCCTGGCCTGGAGCCGGGGAAGATCCAGTCTGCAACCCACATAGATGCCCTTGGCTGGAATCGAACCCAGAACCCTTCAGTCCACAGCTGACGCTCTAACCACTGAGCCAAACCGGCCAGGACGCTCATCATTTTTTTATTTTTATTTTTTAATTCAGGTTTTCTGTTCAACAGCAGTCACGACTCGTTGGCAGTGCTCAGGCCTGCAGCAGTTTTCTTAAAATATTAAAGACAGAGAGGATTTTCCCCTCTATGTTTCATCGCTTTCTTTGTTTTCGGTGGATTTTAAGGACGGACAAAGTGGCCAGTAAGCGGGTTTTTACTCAACCATCCTCGGCCAGAAAATTTAATAAATGCTCTGTTGACAAAAACAGATGAATGAATGTGATTTGCCTAAACCCAGGGACTTATGAAAAATATCAGAACGGTGTATTCCCGGAACAGGCCGCATTTCTGGGAGCTCAGGCCCGCGGGCTTATTGGAACGGGCCTCAGCGTTGAGTGATACGAAAGATAACCCATCTGACCCCCGCTCTTTTCCTGCCAGTGCTTCTCCCGGGGACGGCGTCTTTGAAACCGAGATCCTCTCGATCGTGACAGACGTGCGAACTTCAAAATAAACGCAGACAGCGACGGCGACTGTCCTTCCTGACGGCTCTGAAGTATCCTCGGAGCGAATAATCGACTGAAGATTAATAGACGTTCTGCCCAGATTCCTTCGCTCTGCCTCTCTGGACGTCTCTAGGCAAGTATTTCCTTTCCCTCGCATGAAAGGGGATGGTATCCAGCAGTTCAAGGTTGTCTGTAGATATTTGTCGCCGTTCGGAAAAAAATATCTAGAGTATTGAGACCTTCAGTGGATTGGAAGGTGACCTTGGGCCGCTGGGACAACCAGACTTGGCCACTGACTCAGTCGATGAGAAAGGAGTGAGGGGCCAGAGGGTCTGGCCAAAGGTCCAGATGACATGAGGAAATATGAGCGTGACCAGGCTCAGAAAGCTCAGCCTTAAACGTGCATATCAAGTAGACAGCATTTTTAAATAATATCTTTTTATTGATTTGAGAGAGAGAGGAAGGGAGAGGGGGACAGAGAGAGAGAGAAACACGGGTGCATCGCGACTGGTGGGCTGCGAGTGCCCATCCGTCGTAGGTGAGTAGACAAAAAAGCTTCGGTATGTCTACGCCGTGGAATACTACGCAGCTGTGAAAAAGGTGGATCTCTTACCCTTCGGGGCAGCAGGGAGGGACCCGGAGAGGATTATGCTGAGTGAGATAAGCCAGGCGGAGAAAGACAAGTGTCCCCATGATCTCACTTATTCGTGGAAGCTAATGAACAAAATAAACTGACGGGCAAGGTAAGACCCCAGACACGGGGGCATGGAACAGACTGAAGTCTCAGAGGGAAGGACGGCGGGAGGAAATGAACCGAAGAACTTAGAAGCACCTTATGAACAGCCCATGGACACAGACAATAGACAGGTGAACGGTGAGGGTGGGAGATGGGTGGAAGGGGAAATGGGACACAGCTGGAATATTTTCAACAATAAAATTAAAAAATATATATGTAAAAGCTAAAAAAAAAAATTTAAAAGATGGGTGGGCTGCCTCCTGCAGGCCCCCTACTGGGGATCGAGCCCACACCCGGGCCTGTGCCCTGACCGGGAATCGAACCCTGACCTCCTGCCACGGGGGAAGCTGCTCATCGGCTGAGCCGCGCCCGCCGGGCAGCTTTTCTGACCGAGAGCCCTGGACACGTGTCACCTAAAAGGTGGCCCAGCTCATTGCAAGTCTTGTTTCCATAATTGTTTCCAAGCAGCAAGTTCAAGAAGAAAGAAATTTTAAGTTTATCACAAAGGTTCTCCGTGTTTCTATCAGGTAATGATGAAGATGGAACTAGAGTGTAAAACGTTAGGAAGGTTAAAAAAACACTTATTTGATGTTGGTGGTAACTGGAAAGGTTCTGACTGACTGCATGCGGGTTTAAAATTTTCACGGCCGAGGCAACTAGCTTTGGCCTCGCACAATATCGTTCTCAGAGGGGGTGGTCCTGCTGGACGCAAGGAGTCGGAGGCTGGTCCAGGCCACCAGCAGCTGGGAGACCTCTCCCCGCGTTCAGGTTTTGTGTTTGTTTTTTCAATTTATTTGGAAAATGGGACTGATACGGTTGCAATAACCTGGTTATTGGCGAGCGGAAAGGCGCAAAGGGAAGGCCAACTATTACGGGCGTGCCATTCGCGCAGCTTCCCCAGGAGGCTGCAATCCAGACGCACGCCCTGGGTGACGTGGGGAAGGGACGTGCTGGTCAGTCACCCCTGGGAGCAGGTCGCTGGCCAGGGTCGGCGTGGACGCTGCAAGCTCAGGAACATTCAGAGACGTCTAATCCCCTAAAACCAAGGACTCTTCTCTCTTGTTGGCTCCTGGCCCTCCTGGCTTGCGGGGCTCCTGCGCTCCTGCATTTTCCCACATGACCCGCAACCCTGCGGACCCCACACGGTGGACTAATGGACCACAACTAGCCTAATTCTGTGCCTGGCCTAATTTCCACGTGGAACAGAAACTGGACACTGGCTTTGCTTCTGGCTCTACTGAAACCCCAGCCGCCCCTCTCCTGGGCCCGGACGAAGGGAGATGGGAGCTTGCAAACCCAGGGGTACGATTCCATGCACGTAAAGCTTCTTAGCAACCTCATTTTCTGGTGGGGGCCTCCAGAAATGCTTATTCCAGGGGTACCCCAAGCACCCCACCCCTCCTAGCAACGGAGAACGACCGTCCACGCACTTTTCTGATAACCGGATGACGCGTATCTCGTGTGTGACGATGGAAATGGACCGTGTTTGCAAAACTTCTGGCCGCATGTCCAGCACCCAGGAAGCCGAGCCTCCCGGGCCCCTGGCATCCCGGAACCCGGGTCAGAAACGCCGACTGGCTTCAGACCTATTCGTCGAAGGAACACCCTGCAGCTTCCTAACGCTAATTGGATTTTGAAACTGAACCTTCCAACCACAAGGCTCTGAGTGTTCAGGCTCTCGGCAAACGTCGGGCTCTTGTTAGTGTTTCCCTCGCTCAAGATCGTTCCTCGCTCAGAGGGAACGTTCTTAAATAATTAACGCATGGAAGAGAAATGATGAATCATTATGGTTACGGATGCCCAGGGATACGGTGCCCGGCCGTGGAGACGGGCTCGTCAACAAGACATAATCTCCCTGCCTTTGCGTAGCTTAGAATACAGGGTGTCCCCCCAAAAGGCAGACACACTTTAATAGCTGGTAGCTCCATTTTGACAATGAGATGTATTTTTTTTATATATAAAGAATTTTTTGTTTTGAAATATATCTTTATTGATTTCAGACAGAGGAAAGGAGAGGGAGAGGGAGAGATAGAAACATCAATGATGAGAGAGTCATTGATGGAGCCCACAACCCGGGCATGTGCCCTGACTGGGAATCGAACCCTGATCGCCTGGATCCTAGGTCGACGCTCAACCGCTGAGCTGTGCCCGGCCGGGCGAGATGTATTTTAATAAATGCTGCCTTTATCATTATAGAAAGGGTATGTATCCATTTTGGGGGGCACCCTATATACTGGGCATGATTTTGTTGGGTAAAATACAGAGTATTCAGGGATGCATTTGGGGGACACCTACCTGACCCTGAGGCCTGGGGCCATCTCCTAGGAAACAAGAAGAAGCTTCTTGTGAGAGACGATGCAACTCTCATGAGAACTGAAAGGGAAACTATAAGGATGGACATGGGGGTGGGGAGGTGCGTGGAGACTGACCCAGGGAGCAAAGTGCCCCAAAACCTAGAGAAGAGAAGGGATTCTGCTGTATCACTTTACCTCCAAATCACTTTTATTTTTTTTGGCTTAAACAATCAATACCCATTTTCTCATTGCTCTGAAGCCAGATGCCCAAGATTAAGGTGTCAAAGGGCTTGGTTTCTTTTTTTAAAAAAATTGAGGTGTAATTGACATATAACATTGGGGACGGAAAAGGGGCCCCACGCTCACCTGACGGGCTCCAGGGAGGCCTGCGGGCGGCCTTGCAAACTCAGAGGCCTAAAGGAACCACATAGGATGGTTTGAAAGGAAAACTTTCTAACTAAAAGCAGTTTATGGAGGGTCATCAGGTCCTAGGCCCGTATCTCCCCTGATAAAAGTCCATCTTTACCTGAACTGAGCCTGTCTATTGTCTTTTTGCATCTACGATCACATATGGTTGGGATGTCAGAGTAATTTCCCTTTTTCCAGACCCCTCAGGGCACAGGCTCCGCTCTGCAGAGACCACAGGTCCCCTCATTGTCATCGAGTTAATTGTTAACTGTCCTGCACCCACCTGAGTAAAAGACGTGTGTCCATCATTTTACTTTCTACCCAACCCCAGAGGCTTTCCCACGTTGCTTTCTCCCACCTCATCTGTCCCCCGTGGGTTTCAGGGGACCCCCTTACGTCTCCTCTTTGCATAAAACAAGGGGCAAAACTGCCCATCTCAGGAGCATTGTCTCAGTCCATTCTGCTTCCCGGCAACTGTGTCCACAGTTTGGCTCAAATAAACTCACAACAATTCTTCACAGGTTTGAATGTTTCTTCCATTGACAACATTGTATTACTTTCAGGTGTGCAACATATTGCTTCAGTAGGCCCGTGTTGCAGAATAATCACAGCAAGTCTGGGTAACATGTATCACCCTGCGTGGTTACATATTTTCTTCCTGGTCCTGAGAACTTTCGCTACTTTCTCTCTTCGCAACCTTTAAGCATAAAATACAGTATCATTAAGCGTAGTCCTCAAGGCGTACATGGTGCACTTTGTAACCGCAACTAGCTAAGCGTGTCTCACATGTGTGTTGAGGGACAAAAAGCTGCAGGGAGTCAGGCTGCAGAAATATCCCCGTGAATAAGTCAATGGTTGGGGTTGGAGCCTCAAGCAGGAATAAGGACCAAATTCTGCAAGTTTGGGGATGGCTTGGAATTCTGAGAGGGATGCAAGGGAGCATCGTTCATGAATGGATTGCGGTGAGAAAGAGAAAAGCCATTGCAAAAGCACTGCCCCAGTTCTTAAATATAGAATTAAATTGCTTATAAGAAGGGTAAAAACAAAAACAAAAAAAACACACAAACTCGGCAAGGAAGTAGTCAGCTGAGATGGAAAATAAGACACAGAGGTGGAGAAAGATTTTGTGGAATTCAGAAATGTTTACTTAAAGAAAAATCTGCTTTGTCATCTATAAAAAAAACTAAGAAAACAACAAAAAAAACCCAGAAAAACTTGGGGAAATCCACTCAGTAATGTGGAAGACAATTTGCCATGTGGATACAGATTTTTAAAAAGATTCAATTTTATTTTTATTGTATTTCTCAAGGCTAAATGGTTCCCCTCCAAAACCTTACAAATAATAGTGGGAATTTGGGGAAATAAAGACCAAAGGAGGAGAGCAAAATACTAAAAATATCACAGAAAAAAATGTTACTAAGCCAAGGGAATAATTGAGTTTGAAGAATTTCATGGAAAGGGAAACAATATAATATATACGCATTAGAGCAGGAAAAAGAACTGACCTAAAAAAAATGTAAGGAAAAAAGAAATAGATTTTCCTCGGGGTTTTTTCCACAGCAAATGTCATAAGGTGATTTAAAAATAATGCACAGAATTTAAGGAAAATAGTGGTGGAATGTCATTTGTAGCAAAGTCAGAAATAGTGAAAATGGGTCAATACTTTATATACCTCCTATGGGTGTTTCACTAAATTCTATCATATCAGTTCAATGAACTATGATAAATCAAAAATAAGGACCATAAAAAGCATATTTAGAAAAAATTTAGAAAATGTCATATCCTATGTTAAGTATATTAGCAAATAAATTGGAGATGATCTATGATCATAATATATCCACATATACTTGAAAAAAATCTGTAGAATTAAATATAGGGCCATGTTCATAGTAGTTGTCTTTAGCGTGATTTATTAAGAGGCTTGTTTCCCGTCTTAATTATGTGAAATGTAGAGCTTTCTATATTTAACCTGCGTAATTTCATACAGGAAACCCAAACTTTCATAGTGGATTAAGAATACAGATTATTTGTCCAGCTGGTGTGGCTCAGTGGTTGAGCATCGACCTAGGATCCAGGAGGTCACTGGTTCGATTCACAGTCAGGGCGCATGCAGGGCTGTGGGCTCGATCCCCAGTAGGGGGCGAGCAGGAGGCAGCCGATCAATGACTCTCATCATTGATGTTTCTCTCTCTCTTTCCCTCTCCCTTCCTCTCTCCGAAATCAATAAAACATATTTTTAAAATAATAATAATATACATGTTTAATGGTATTTCTCAACATGAATCCTCCTGTCGTTGTTTAAGGCACTGAACTGCGCGGGATAAAAATGAACTCTTGCTTCAGGTCACGTCTAATTTTTTTCTCCCGCCTTGCTGTCCCTTGAAACACCACTGGCTGGTTGCTAAAAGCATATGATTATTAGATTCACAAATTACTGAAAATAACTTAATGAAACCCTTTATTGAGTTATGTGCCATGTGCTTGTCACTTAATTATCGTAATAATCTTAGGAGGCCAGTGTTCTTATCACAACTAAGTCAAGGCTAGAAATTCAGGCTCAGTCGAGTTTTGGAAGGGGAGCAGAATTTGTCACCCCAATATTTGCCCCTTTGGCATAAAGATGACCTTAACCTGGCTATTTTGTAAGAAACAGTCGATACAGGAAAGGCTCTGAAAATCTTACTAAAAGCTAACCTTTTGTAAGGGAAATTTACATATGTAATGAAAATCTCCATTTGTAAGGGTGTTTTTCTCTCTGAACCAGAAAGAAAATGCTGAGTAAATCTCTAGAAACTCTTATCCATGGAGAAGGCAAGGACTTAAACCTGCATAAAACTTTACCCTATAGTCTGGCTGGTGTGGCTCAGTGGTTGAGCGTGGCGCTCACCAGGAGGTCATGGTTGGATTCCCAGTCAGGGCACATGCCCGGGTTGTGGGCTCGATCTCCAGTAGGGGGCGTGAAGGAGGCAGCCGATCAATAACTCTCGTCATTGATGTTTATCTCGCTCTCTCCCTCTCCTTTCCTCTCTCTGAAATCAATTTAAAAAAGCACATTAAAAAAAAAAAAACTTACCCTATTTACTGTGCTTTGCCTGATGATGTCCCATAACTGCTCCCCTCCAACATCTTTTATCTTTAACTGAAGGTGGTCTTTTTTTTTTAAAAAAAAATATCTTTATTGATTCCAGACAGAGGACAGGAGAGGGAGAGAGAGAGACAGAAACATCAATGATGAGAGAGTCATTGATCGAGCCTGCAACCCGGGCCTGTGCCCTGACAGGGAATCGAACCCCGATCGCCTGGATCCTAGGTCATCGCTCAACCCCTGAGCCATGCCCGGCCGGGCTGAAGGTGGCCTTTAAGGTGGTGGCTTCTGCCATTTCCGGAAGTTACTCAGCTTTCCTGATCTCGCCCATGTATACAGAAGGTCTACATGTCATTAAACTTTTGTTGGTTTCCTCCTGTTCCTCCGGTCTCAGCCAAGAACCTGGAAGGGTAGAGGGAAATTATTTTCCTCCCCTGCCCTGGCTAGACTGGAGGATGGCTGTCCGCCTCTCCACGCTCACGGGGACGAGAGAGTGGGCCCGTGTCATCTCTCGTTGGACGGCCTTGTCTATCCTGCAGGGCTCCAGGAAAGCTGACAGGTTCGTAGGTTACCCATCAATGTAAGAACAGACATTCGCGGAATCTTTTGACAGCTCCACGGAGGTGAGGGAGAAAGAAGTTGTTAAATATTTTGATAGCTGAGCTCCACGCAGCAGCTTTGTTATGGAGCTGTGGGTGTGAGAGAGGGGACTGTGTTCACACTAGGGCGGAGGGAGCGATACGAGGGGGAGTCCTGGAGGAGACAGCCACAGGCAGCGAGATGTGAGACTGACAGCAAATCATTGCAGACCCGATGTATCAGAATTTAGCTTTTAGATGAAATGACTAAATTGGCCCTTCTTGTGAGTCATAGCCACTCTGGGCTATAGCTGTGTCCTGGGGCCTATAGGCTGCCTGTAAATTGCGTTTCAGAAGGTGCAGTCTGCCTAAAATAACAGAAGAATGTAGCCTGCAAGGTGTAAAAACATTTATCTCTGTCCTTTTCTTTCTGCTCTTAAGAGAACATCGTCGCTGACTGACACCCCAAGACGTCTCACAGACCTCTCCTGTTTAAGACCAGGGCCATCGTCACATAGACCTGGAGAGGATGCCACCGGGAGCTGAATAAAGGAGACTGCTGGAGCTCGCAGAAGAGCTGACCAGTCAGCACAGCCCAGAACCCTGAACCCCTTACTCATGGTGACTCATCATATTTGCTCTTTAAAACCCATTGTCTGTAAACCATCAGGGGAGTTTGGGTTTTCCTAGTGCAAGCTGCCCTTTCTCTGTTGAGTCGGGCTGGGCAACAAAGCCCACTTTCTGTCACTGCACCCCAGGGTCAGCATAGTTGGCTCTCTGCCCCTCTGGGTGGATGAACTCTTTGCTGGGTTCCAGGTGGGCGCTGGTCCTGGGAGTGAGAGGCCCCCAGCAACCCCCTGGCTTTAATTGGAATTCCCCTAATTATATGCTTCTTTCTCTCTTTGGTAGAATATATGTTATTATTAACCTCAGACAGGACCATTCTGTTTTTTTGTTGTTTTTTTAATTTGTTTGTTTGTTTAAAGCATTTGGAAATGATTTGGGTTGGGCACGAATTGCACTTGAATATCCTCATGGTAAACGTTCAGGACAAAAGTAATAAGATCACTAACACTGTAAGGAGTACAATAAACAGGTGTCATTTGCATGGTACTTTATAGTGTTTCTGGGATTTGCAACAAGACTATTATTTACACAGTAAATATCTATGTTAGATGGAAAAGACAACCACAGTGATAAACATTAAATATCACCACACAGCCTCTCTCCTTCTAACATGAAGTGGTTGTGCTCTGATTTATTAGTTACAGCGAGTTCTCACAGTCCAGTTTTATTTTCACGTGTCCTACTGGTAGAAGGATCCTCACTTGGCTTAGTGCTCTGCTGTCGCCACTTTGAAATTCATGACAATTTTTTAATTTATTTTTTACTTAGATATAGTTGCTATACAATCACATTGGTCATATTAGTTTCAGGTGTACGATATACTGATTCCGTTACGGGAGAGCTGCCCAAGCCCGACTGGGCTCTCCCCTCCTTGGCTCTTGTCTCACTCACAAGAAAGAATTCAGATGAGTGTTGAAGCAAAGCAAGTGAATTTTTATTTCTTTTAATAGATCTTTATTGATTTCAGAGAGAGGAAGGGAGACGAAGAGAGAGATAGAACCATCAACGATGAGAGTCATTGATTGACTGCTTCCTGCATACCCTCCACTAGAGATCAAGCCAACAACCTGGGCATGTGCCCTGATCAGGAATCTAACCTCGATCTCTTGGATCATAGGTCAATGCTCAACCACTGAGCCACACCAGCCAGGGGCAAGTGAATTTATTAAGGAAGCAAAGCAAGAGAATTTATTAAGAATACACTTGGACCCGGCCAGGCGTGGCTCAGCGGTTGAGCATCGACCTGGGATCCAGGCGATCGGGGTTCGATTCCCAGTCAGGGCACATGCCTGGTTGCGGGCTTGATCAATGACTCTCTCGTCATTGATGTTTCTATCTCTCTGAAATCAATAAAGATATATTTAAAAGAAAAAAAAAATACACTTGGCATAAAGTACAAGTGGCCAGCTCAGCTAGTCTGAGTGCCCCGCCTGGTGGAGGTTGAAGGGTTTTATACTTTTTCTCCCTATAGGTTTCAATGTTCCCCTTCTGGATAAACTAGATTTCAAGGTCCCCCTTTTACGTTGTTGTAACATTTCCCAGAATTTATGAGAACATCTCGCAATTTTATCCTGGCAAGTACCAGGACTGCTGACTTCTTTGTTTAGTGAGTAAGATAAACTCCACTCTTCCCCCCGCTTCCCCTCCTCCTGCTATCTATCCCGCCTAACAGTTCGATATTTTTATACCTTGCAATGTGGTCACCCCACTAGCTCTAGAAATCATTTGTCACCTCTTAAACTTATCTCAGTGTGATTGACTATATTCCCTTCCTATCAACTGGTCTATGACAAAGGAAGTAAAAATACACAGCAGAGTAACAGCAGTCTCTTCAAAGGGACAGATACGTGGGGGGAAAAAATGAAAATGAGCCACTCTCTTAAACCATATACCAAAATAAACACCAAAATGGTGAAAGACTTCAATGTAACTTCTGAAACCATAAAACTCCTGGAAGAAAACATAGGGAGTAAACTATTCGACATCAGTCATTTTAGATACTATACATTTTAGATTATATATATATATATATATATATATATATATATATATATAATTTTTTATATATATATTATATATATAAATTATATATATATAATATATATATAATTTTTTTAATTGTATGGGGGTGACATTGGTTAATAAAATTATACAAGTTTCAGGTGTACAGTTATATCGTACATCATCTATATAGTGTATCGTGTGTCCACCACCCAAAATCAAGTCTCCTTCTTGTTTCATGAATTATATATATAATTCAATCAAAAAATGGGCTGTGGACCTGAATAGACACTTCTCCAAAGAGGACCCGCGATGGCCAATAGACACACGAGCAAATGCTCAACGTCATTATCATGAATATGCAAATTAAAACCACAATGTGCTCTCACCCCTACCTGTCAGAAGGGCTATCATCAAGAAAACAAAAGTATTGACAACGATGTAGAGAGAGAGAAAAAATTGTCATAATTTTCTATCAAGGGGCCCACATTTTCACTTTGTTCTGGTCCCTGAAAACGACGGAGCTGATCTGGCCTCTATTATTTGACACACAGACACCAGCCTTCGGCCCGTTAAAGCAAAGCTCTCCGACCTTTGGTTCGGGGCCTTGAGTGAACCTCTCAGCGGGTTCTTCGGCCTAAACCACTTCGGTGATGACTCTCAGATAGTTTCCCCTTTCATTCCTTCGCGAGTTTACGGTAAAGTTTTCCAGAGACTCATGACATGTGATATTACATCAGATTGAGTGCAGAAGCCAATATGGGAGCCCAGCTGTTTTTTATCAAGCTCACTAAGGAGATTTGCACAGATAGACACCCAAAAATATGGAAACCCAGTTGCTGACTTTAATATAATTATTTCTATTAAAATGTTATCTATATTACTCTGTGAAGGGTTTATTCTATTTGGGGGGTTATTATATTATATATATATATTTGATAGAGTAATAGGTAAAGACTTTAAACATTCCTAGGTTTTCAATTCTGCTTTGGTAAATTTTGATAAATACGACCCACGTGGAAGATGTTCTTTGAGGTGCTCGATCATTTTTAAGAGGATAATGTTGTTCCCACAGCAAAAGTTTTGAAGACTGTTGAGTTAAGGCCTGTTGTCCCATAAAATTAACGCTTGAGAAAAGTTAAACATTGTCACAGGGAGCGGAGTTCTGTTGATTTGAGAACGTATGGATCCACCCTGGAAGGAACCGGGGAAAACACGGCTGTTTTAATAAAATGTTACGGTGCCCAACATAGAACCCCGATCCCCCAAAATGACCTAATTTATTAAGAGAATGTCGGGCCGGGTATCAGAGCCACTGGTGCATTAGGTGCCGTTGAGTCGGCTCTGACTCCTGGTGACCCTACGAATGAGCGACGTCCACAGGGCCCCGTCCTCGCAGCCCTGCTCAGCTCCTATAGACTCAGACATATGGCTTCTTTTGGGGGTCCACCCATCTCATTTTCGTTTCCGGCGATGATTCGGGCTTGATTTGCTCTAAGACCCACTTGGTCATCTTTGTGATAGTCCAGGGCGCCCATAGAGCTCTCTTCCAACACCGTATTTCAAACTATTATTATTATTTTTTCTATCTGTCTTTGTCACTGTCCAACTTTGACATTTACACATAGTAATTGGCAGGCGAGAATTTTACCACTGAACCACCAAGGCCAGATTGTACGTAGTAATTGGGAACGTGAGGGCGGAGATGGCCTTAGCCTTGGTCCCTCATGACACACGTTCAACCTGGGTGATCTTTCCTAATTCTTCCGTGGCTGCCCATCCGAGTCTCGGCTTTCTCACCGCTCCTTGGTGGCGGTTTCCATTGCAGCTGACGACTGGGCCAAGCAGAGCAAAATCTTCAGCAATTTCAATCATGACATCTTGCTGATAAATCCTTTCTGATTATGGAGCAATCTCTAAATCAAAGACAGTGGCCTGGCCGGCGTGGCTCAGCGGTGGACCACCGGCCTATGAACCACGACGTCGCCGGTTCGATTCCCGGGCAGGGGACACGCCCGGATTGCGGGTTCGATCCCCAGTAGGGGGCGTGCAGGAGGCAGACCATCCACGACTCTCTCTCATCACTGATGTTTCTCTCTCTCTCCCTTCCTATCTCTGAAATCAATAAAAACATATTTAAAAAATAAAATAAATTAATTAAAAAATATTTAAAACTAAGACAACGGCAGCATGAATGAATAATTCATGTTGAGTCCACAAATATAGGAGCCTTGGGGACCTCTCATTGTTTCTCCAGGACATTCCGGCTCCATGAATAACGGGCGTCCCCAGGGCAATGGACTTTGAAATACATTTGAACGGCAGCTTGAGATGTCCCCGTTGTAAATACAATACCTGCGAGTGCTTTCATTTCCCTAAAATAGAAAGGAATGCTTTTTTGAAACGAAATGAACCCAGCAAGGTGGCTGTCACTCTTCACTTCCAAGCAGTCCTTTGGCCCCAAAGGGTCGATTTAATGCTGATTGGTATCAAAGACGAGACTTGGAAGACGTCGGTCTCTCCAAGGGTCTCCAGCCCCTTTAGCACGGGGGCTGCTTTGCGCAATCTTTTTATTCTCTGAGCCTCGCTGGGCCTACCCCATCCCACAAAACAAGGAATTCATTGGATGGCGCTCTCATGTTTTTACTGATTTCAGACGGAAGAATCGAGAGGGAGAGAGAGAAACATCAATGATGAGAGTCATGGATCGGCTGCCTCCTGCTCGCCCCCTACTGGGGATCGAGCCCGCAACCTGGGCATGGGCCCTGCCCGGGATTCGAACCCTGACCTCCCGGGTCATAGGTGGGGCCTCAACCACTGAGCAGCACCAGCCGGCTGGATTCTCTCCCTTTATTTATTTTCTTGGAGATCCTGGCCGATAGAAACGCCGCGAAAACATTTACGTCTCACTGTTAGAGCCCTCGATGTTGAAACACGGGTTTTACAACTTAACCCAGTGCTTAAATTGCCCTGCCAAGGCCGCGGAGATTAAATCACACCTCCCCGGGGATGCCGCCGGTCTGGAGCTTAATGAAGGAGAAAAGTCCGTGGAGATATCCATCTTTTATATTGCTTCCAGCCGCACCGGCTCGGGGTGGATCCGCCTAGAAAAGTTTCTTTAAAAAAAAGGAAAAAATTAAAAAAAAAAAAAAAGGAAGAAGTAATATAACGGCTGTTACATAATTCTGCGGGCTATGTTTAGAAACGCTTCCACGTGAGAAACATCACGGAGGAGAGAATCGCATTAATAATGCGCGCCTGGCTCCCCAGGAGCACACCCAGCTTCCCGGGCAGGGCTCCGTGGCGCCCCTGGACCTACAAAAAAAAAAAAAAAAAAAGCTTTGCCGACGATCGTCTTCAGCTGAACATTTCACGTCGGACAACGCACGGCACCTGTCGTGGTTTCGTCGCTTATCTTTAAGCTCGGGAGTCATTGCGAAGAGGAGGGGAGCTGGTGCCAGTTCTCATGATGGCCAGAGGGTTGGCCTTCAGCAGCCAGGGGTCCTCAGGGCCCGTCTCTCCTTTTTTTTCTATTTTTAAATGTTTTTGTTGATTTTAGAGAGAGAGAGGGAGAGAGAGAGAAACATCTGTGATGAGAGAATCATCGATCGGCCGCCTCTTGCTCGCCCCCTACTGGGCATCGAGCCTAAAATCTGGGAATCGAACCTTCAACCTCCAGGCTCGCGGGCTGACGCTCCACCACTGAGCCGCGCCGGCCGGGCTGGTCGCGGGCTCTCCACGACCGGTTGTCGCTCTGCAGAAGACGCTTCTCATCACCTCGGCCCCCCCCGACGTACGTGAAAGGTAAGCGCTGCTTCGAATGCAACTCCTCAAGTAAGATTAAGATTAATCATGACTTTTTCTCGGGACTGAGAAAACGCCAGCCTTTCCTTGAAGGTACGAAACATCTTTGAAACAGACGCACCCGACGATCATCCGTCCTAAAGTCTGCCTTAGATATATACGAGGAACGTGCATTCTGCGGGCTGGGTTCAAACGGGCCCTGTCCACGCGGACGCTATATAACACTACAGTTAATTACTGAGTTAATTTTTTTTTTTTTTTTTTGTGGTTAAACGTCACCGGAGGATATTTTCCCATTGATTTTTACGAAGAGTGGAAGGGAGGGAGGGAGGGGGACAGAGACACATCAGAGACACATCAATTGGTTGCCTCCAGCGCAAGGCCCGACCGGGGCTGTGGATCAGGCCCTGCAACCCAGGTACGAGCCCTGGACCAGGAATCGAACCCATAACCCTCTAGTGTGAGGGCCAACGCTCTAGAGACGGAGCCGCACCGGCCAGGGGCCGCGTGCATGTTTAAATCGGTATCGTGTGCTTAGAAATAAACAAGGAGCTGTGGCCAGCGTTGCTCAGCGGTGAGAGCACCAGCCTGCACACGGGGAGGCCCCGGGTTCGATTCCCAGCCAAGGGCATGTCCCTGGGTTGCAGGTTTGATTCCCGGCCCCGGTTGAGATGCATGGGGGAGGCAACCAACCGCGATGCGTCGCTCTCACATCCACGTTTCTGTCTCCCCCCGCCACTCCCTTCCACGCTCTAAAAAAAATCAATCAATCAATACGTCATGATTAAAAAAATAAAAATATAAAATAAACAAGGAATCATTAATAATAAAAAAAAAATGGAGCACACAAGTTGCACTGAATAGCTCCAAAGGCACGCCCCTGACATCTTAGGTGTGCAGGTGGGCAGCCGGTTTCTAAAACATCCTGTTGGGAAAGGGGGCGCCCTTAAAATATTCTCAAGGGCCGGCAGTTTTCTAAGCCGTCGCCGAGGGGATGGACTGTATCCGTGAAGAACACACACACCTGAGGAACGATTGGGGAGGAAAGTGCTTGACGTTTATTTAATTGAGCGACAGGGAAAAGCGAACAGTGACCCCGGGGTGGGGTTGTGATGAGCCCAGGGCGTGCGTGGGAGCCGATAGGTGGGAATCGGAACCCGCTCCCCGGGCGGTTCGGCAGAGCCTCTCTGATCAGCCAGACTCTGCGTCACGTACGTGCAGACATCAGATTAATCAGGGTGCTTTTGCAGAATTCAGGAGGTTGGGCAGGTCGACGTGGCAGACGTGGGATGCTTCTTTCAGCTGCTGAGCCAGCTTTTGCTGTGGAATCGAGTTGCGCTTTTTTTTTTTTTTTTTCAAAGTTTGAGCATCACTGGGAGGCGCAACGGGCCCTAAACCGGGGGGCCCTTGAACCTGAGTTGAATTTGTGCGAGTCCCTGGCGTTACGGGTTTCGTTGAACCCCCCTTAAAATTCTTTTGCTGAAGACCTGACCTGGCATGTGGCCTGATTGGGAGATAGGATCAGCGAAGACGTAAATACGTTGATATTAGTTTGGGCCCTAATCCGATAGGACTGCCACCCGTATAAAAAAAAGAGCAGGTTCGGAGACAGATTTGGATACGCGTGCGGAGGTTAGGGAGATGCATCCACAAGACAAGCGGAGCCGAAGATTCCAGCAGCCCGGCAGAATCTAGGACAATGTCCTGGACCAGGCTCCCCCTCACAGCCGTCAGAAGGACCCTGCCCTGCAGGCGGCTTCATCTCCCGCTTCCACCCTCTGTATCTGTCAGAGTAGAAATTTATAAATTTCAACCATGACCAACAAACAGCTGCTGGTGGGAAGGCAGACGGGGGCAGCCGCCGTGGAAAACAGCAGGGAGGTTCCTCAAAACATTAAAAATGGAGCTGCCTTTTGACCCACTGACCCCGCTTCTAGGCATATATCCTAAGAACCCAAAACACCCATCAGAAAGAATCTATGCCCCCCCTATGCTCATAGCAGCGTAATTGACAACAGCTAAGATCTGGAAGCAGCCCAAGCGCCCATCCGTAGATGAGCGGATAAAAAAGCTGTGGTATATCTACGCCGTGGAATACTACGCAGCTGTGAAAAAGGCGGATCTCTTACCCTTTGGGGCAGCAGGGAGGGACCTGGAGAGTATTACGCTGAGTGAAATAACCAGGCGGAGAAAGACAAGTATCTGCAGGGTCTCACTCATATGTGGCATCTAAAGAACATAATAAACTGACAAACAAAATAAATTCAGAGACGCAGAAGCATGGAGCAGATGGAGGGATCTCGGAGGGAAGGGGGTGGGGACACAGGAAGAGATGAACCAAAGAACTTATATGCAAAAGTGCATAACCCGAGGACGCAGATAATAGTGTGGGGAAGGCCTGGGGAGGGGGTGGGGCTGGGTGGAGAGAAAATAAAATTGCCGGCACCTTACAAATACGCCTCCTTTTCTCCCTTCTGGGGCCATGACCGCCTCAGAAATGCTGAGGGTCCAGTTTGGGTAACAGCATCGTGCACCCAAGAAATTGTTACATATTTTTTTCAGAGGGGAGGTCGGCCTGTTATCTAATGCAAATCTTTTAAGATCCTGTTCAGGACAAAATAATTATAATAATAATAGTAATAGGTAAGTCAGAAATCATGAATATCAATATTTTAGAAAAAACAATCGGACGTATAGGACTGAGCAATGGGTAAGAGCTAAAGAGGAGGGGCAGGCCCAGACATTACAGAGCATAATTTATATATATACATATAAATATATGTATATTTATATGTATATATATAAATTATGTATATATATGTATTTATATGTATATATATAAATATATTATACATATATATATATTTCTTTCATTCTTTCTGTCTTTCTCTCATTTTTTAAAAATATTTATTCCTAAACTGTCCCAAATACATAAATCTAGGTCAAAAATTTAAATCTGTTACCCAGCAAAACCATCCCTGGATTGACCTAAATAATGTTTTTGTCGTTTTTTTTGTGTTTTTTTTTTAATATTCAATATTATTTTGAATTAGTTTCAGGTGTGCAGCACAGGGGTTAGATAATTATACACTTAACAAAGCCATCCCCCGGATATTTCCAGGACCCACCTGGCATCATCCATAATTATGACAATATTCTTAAAATAACATTTTTTTTAATATGTTTTTATGGATTTTAGCGAGCGAGGGGCAGAGAGAGAGACAAACATCGGTGATGAGAGAGTCACGGACCGGCTGCCTCCTGCATTACGGGGATCGAGCCCACAACCCGGGCCTGTGCCCTGACCGGGAATCGAACCCTGACCTCCCGGTTCACAGGTGGACGCTCAGCCTCTGAGCCTCGCCGGCGGGGCTGCGTGTGTTTACATTTAATTTCCATGCCATTTTTCCTTGCTTCTAGCACCCGACAACTCCTTTTTTAGGGAATATCGCTCAAACTATCCATGGGGGCCGGACACCAGGGTGGCCCCATGGCACCCACGCCCCAGGGCCCATTCCCTACGAAACCCGCTCCCCTTAACCAGGGGCGGGCCGTGCGATTTGCTTCCAGCGTGTGAGCCTGCTGAAGGGGTTTCCAGGGGTAAGAAGTGCCCGAAATCGATGAATGCTGGGTTTGCTAATAGGAAGGTTGTCTACGGGGAGAGGAGGGTTTGTTCCAATCCAATGAAACACCTCAGCATAGACTGAGCCCCGGAGGCGCGGAGAGGCCGTCTCTGCAGGCATGTGGGGGACACCCAATGGGTGAGCCCCTCGGCGGCCTCTAGGAACTGGGGACAGGCCCTGTGACCAGCAGGCAGCCGCCACCCAACCGGAAGGAAAAACATGGGACCTCTCACCCTATAGGTAACACGGGGGATATATTTTGCTGACAACCTGAATGAGTTTGGACATTTTTTTTTTTTTTTTTTTTATTTCCACTTGCAGAGGAAAACACAGCCCGGCCCGTAGCTGGACTGTAGCCATTTCGGATGCCGGGCTCCGGTCCAGCGAAGCCGTCCCTGGACTCCTGAGGCCTAGAAAGCAGGAGACAACCGGGCCTGTTCTTTTCAGCCCCTTGGACCGCGGTCACGGGCTGAACAACAGTCGAAAACGAAGACCGCACCTGTTTCTAAATTTCCACCGGTTTACACCCTATTGATAACAGATCCGTGCCTCGCGGCGGGATCATTGATTTATTTTTTTCAAGCGGGAGCGTTTGCAGGGCTTGACTAAATGAGATAGAATGAATGAAAATGGAGTAGAGCTTTTTAGGATAGCTCACCAACCGTTGGGTGTGACGGGTCACTTTTCCCGTTTAATGCATTCAGAAAACATTTTTAAGGAAGGCTGGGCTTTCCCGTTACCCAGTCGAGGAACGCGGGCGCCGACGGGAAATTGTCAGAAATAACAAAATGCTGATAATACTTATGAGAGCTGCAGGCCCACCTCGGAGATACCTCGGGTTGGGCGCCACACCCCGGCCGTAAAGAGAAAGGGGGCCATAGAGTGAGTCGTGCAAATTTTTTGGTTTCCCAGGGCAGGTAAAAATCTATCTTTTCACTATAGTCTATTAATTGTGCAATAGCATCATCTCTTAAAAAACAAAGTGCGTATCTTGCCCGGCTGGTGCGCGGTTGAGCCTAGATCCAAAAACCAGAAGGTCGCAGGTTCGATTCCCGGTCAGGGCACCTGCCCAGGCCGCAGGATCGATCCCCGGCGAGGGGCCTGCAGGAGGCGGCCGATCAAGGTTTCTCTCTCTCTTCCTTCCTCTCTAAAATTAGTAACAAACGTTTTTTAAAAAATACTTCATTGCTCAACCATGCTAGCCATCGCCTGAGCCTTCCATGCGTCGTAACCCTCCTGCTGGTGGACAGTCTTACCTTCAACGTATAAAAGTGCGATATTCCCCGGATCCCAGGTCGATGCTCAACCGCTGAGCCGCAATATCCCCAAAACACAATAAAAGGGAGATGAAGTGAAACAACGGGTGCGTCTCTAGTGCCGACTGGGAGACCGTTTAAAACTGTGATGTTGAGAGTTTGCGCGGCCGGAGGACAGAGCTTCATTTTGGCTTCGGCGAGGGCCCCAGGGGCCCCAGGGTGTCCCAGCGTTTCGAGGCCGGGGCCTTGTGGATGGTTCTGGGTGCGTGTGTGCCTGATATCTCAATAGCTGCTCCGTCAGGCGGACGGCGGTTAGTTTGCACAAAGGCCGCCGCTCATTTATTAGAAGGCTTTGGCCTCGTAATATAAGGCAGAGAGAGGGAGAAAATCAATAAGTTCGCTTCTAAAATCGATCGATCGCTGAGGGTTGGGGATGAGCGTAGAGAGCACATAATCGCGGAGAGCTTGGGAGAGGAGAGGCCTCATATTTAAACCTGTCACAAGGCCCGGGGAGGGTCCGGGGCTCGGAGCGCCGGGTGTCTTCAGAAAGTCCTGTCTGTCTGGCGGGACTCACAGCGGCTCTGAGGCGTAGTAAAAAAATACTAGCTGAGCAATATTAATTTATCTTTATTGTTGAAAGTGTTACCGACGTCCCCCTACTCCCCCACGGACCCGTCCACCCCACTCCTGACCCTCCGCGGGCCTTCCCCCCACGATTGTTCGTGTCCGTGGGTTATGCACAGATGCATCCAAGTCCTTTGGTTCGTCTCTCCCAACCCACCCCCTTCCCTGTGAGTGAAATTCGTCAGCCAGTCTGCTCCATGCGTCCGTGTCTCTGGTTCTGTTTTGTTCGTAGGTTTATTTCTTTAGATTCCACATATGAGGGAGATCGAGGGCTGCTTGTCTTTTTCTGCCTGGAGCAATATTAATTTCTTAGCATGATGCAATCGATACTTGAATAGTAATAAAAAAAAAATGAGCCTGGCAGGTGTGGCTCAGCGGTGGAGCATGGACCTGTGATCCGGGACGTCTCGGTTTGATTTCGGGTCAGGGCCCATGCGTGGGGTGCAGGCTCCATCCCCCATCAGGGCCGCGCAGGAGGCGGCCGATCCGTGACTCTCTCATCACTGATGTTTCTATTTCTCTCCCTTCCTCTGTCTGAAATCAATAAAAAATCTATTTTTAAAAAACCAATGGTAGTGATATTTGTATTAAATAGGTACTCGAAGTCGCTCACTCTGCTAAGGGCTCTAAAAAATAAAATCAACCCTCGCCGGGCCGGGCGTGGCTCAGCGGTGGAGCATCGACCTGGGATCCAGGCGATCGGGATTCGATTCCCGGTCAGGGCACATGCCGGGGTTGCGGGTTCGATCCCCAGTCGGGGGCATGCAGGAGGCCGCCGATCCATGACTCTCTCATCATTGATGTTTCTGTCTCTCTCTCTCCCTCTCCTTTCCTCTCTCTGAAATCAATATATATTTTTTAAAAATAATAATAAATAAATAAATAAATAAAATCAACCCTTTATCCACATAACGACCCTAAGATGCAAGGCTGCCAATTACACCCACCCATTAAGGAGCCAAATGAGTCAGAGAGAAGCAACGTGTGTTTAGGATCATAGGCAAGGTGTCAAACTCTCTCCTTCTGGGGCATAGCGGACTGTTACATGTATCAGTCAGCTCTTGCTGTGTAACATATTATCCCGGATCGTAGCAGCTGAAAACATTCATTAAATCACACCATTTAGTATCCCTCTGGTTCTGAGGTCGGGGTTCTGGGTCGGATGCTCAGGGTCTCAAGGGCACAGCCGGGTGCTCTGTTACCCGCCTCTCTGGGGGGTGAAATCACACGGGTCCCACGGCTGTCACCCCTCGGGCTGCTCATTCCTTCTCTTCTACGGCTGGAGTGTGGCATTTTCCTGCCCTGTGTGTGCTGCGGGAGAATCCAACTTCTCCCTGCTCGTGGGAGTGGGGTTCTTAGGATATACCTAGAAAATGAATTTTCTAAGACGCGCCCAGGGGAATGAGTGGTTTTTATTGGAGTCGCACTCCTCGGGTTGCAAAGCCCCCCGTCCCTTAATCCAGTCCTGAAAGAGGTGCAGCCGGGGCTCTAGTAGAGCCAAAAGCAGGGCCCGTGTCCAGAGTTTCCGTCGCATGTTGCAGCTGAGGGTCCAGCTCAATGCTAAAGCTAATTAAAGTCCATTGCGTGGGTCCCACGTGGGCATGAGCCACGTGGGCAAATGCAGGGGAGCGAGCCCCCTGCCACCCGCAATCCAAGGGGGCCAAGAGCCGAGAGAGGAAAACTCCCTTTATCCAGAAGTTTAAATACTCAGGTTTCCTGCCCTCGCGGTGGCCACACCGACTCTGGCCAATTACCTGTTTCCAGGTGTGACTGGCAGACAGGCAGGCGCCTGCCCACGTCGCCCAGGCCTTACCAGGCCTGCGTCCGAACTGCCTTTGTCCAGGCCCTTCCGCCGTCGGTCAGGAGGGAACAGACTTGGGGAGTGTTCAACGAGCCGAGCTGTATAAATAGCACCCCTATATTCTCTAGTCTCCCCTCTACTCTTCTCTTGTTCAATAATAACCATTTATGGCAACGGCATCATTTGCAACAAGCTCACATTTCAAACGTCCGTTTCAGAACAAGCATCATTCTCAGAAACATCCTTCGTGCCCCTCGAATACCGGCTGCTAGGACACAGAAAACCATATGGTACCTGAAAGATGTTGATTTACAAGGTCCCTAAAGCATTCCGGCAGAAGATGAAAAATGAAAAAGGAAAAAAAAAAAAAAAATCACACCAAACGGGTGAAAACAGGGTGAGGTCACAAATGATTTTTTTTTTTTCATGCCGATGTTGAAATTTCAGGCGCCGGGCTTTAAAAGCTCTGCAAATGTGACAATCGATTTAAAGTTATTTCGTGAGAACGGTGGATCTTATTAAATGTCCCGGAGGAATAAAAATGCCATTTATCAAAAAAAAAAAAAAAATTATGGTGCATGAAGTCAACAAAAAAGATGGAACGTTCTGCCCGGGGATGTCGGAAGGAAATGTCCTTCTTTTGAAACCTACACCTTGACCTTGGCCTGTGAGCTCAGCGGGTTGGGCGACATCCGGTGCAACTGAAGTTTGATGGTTCGGTTCCCGGTCAGGCCCGAGTTGCGGGTTCGACTCCCCCAGTAGGGGGTGTGCAAGAGGCGGCCGATTCATGTTCTGCTCTCACATTGATGTTTCTCTCTCTCGCTCTCTCTTTAAAAATAAACAAAATGTATTTTAAAAAAGAAAGCTACACCTTGGATAATTTCATAGGGGAACATATAAGATACATTTCTGGCTTTATTGTTTCTTAACACGGTAGCTACAATGTAAGTTTTCGAAGAGCTGTTTATAAATTAAAAGGAGATGTTGAAGGCTGACCTTGAGAGTGCAGCAGGTCACATCTAAGGTCATAGCGACACTGAGTGAAATCCCAGAAAGACGGGAAAAAAAAAAAATGACTGTGGCTGAATTTTCTTTAATGGTATCACTTTGTGTAACTATGTCGTAATCTCATTAACGACATCACCTCTCCCTGTAACCTGGTCGCGTAGTAAAAAGGAGCTGTGGAAATTCAATTAGGCGGAGGAAAGCGTTAACCCGAGCACATTTGATTTTAAGGCTGAAGCAATTAGAGGGAAAGCAACACTCATTTCATTATTTTCGCTGAAATAAGATTATCTTTGGAACCCACTTGGCACTTTCCAAAAACACTATTATGCTCGTCTCTGCTCTCGTTCCTGTGTCCAAATATATATTTGGGGAGCGATGCAGGCGCAGATAGATGTGCTGGGCGCCGAATAGCTGAGGGGACGGGGAACGTTGAACTTGATCGTCGGGAAGGTGTTGGGTGATGATTGTGCCTGAGCACTTTGCTCTTTGTAACTACAGGATGGAGCCCTAGGGCCAGTCATCGGGGGGCCCCTACGTCCTTCGGTCTTTGGCGTTCCCCTGGTAATAGGGGATCCTTTTCAAAGATCAAGGGCCCATCCCATCCTCTGTTCTGATGGCCCATCACCACCCCCGGGGCTCTCAGTGGGGGTTGCAAATTCTCGCCCGTCCCCGTTTGGGCCTGCGGCGGCCCATCACGCGGTTTCATCCCACGGCAAATAAAGTTTGTCTTCTGACCCTTCTGGGTCTCCACCAGCGGCCACCCCACGGGCTTCAGACCTTCCACGGACGCTCTTACGCAGCCACTGAATCTCTAAATTTTTCGGGGCAGATTGTGGCCTGGAAAGCACGAGAGGCCCTTTCAAAAATAAACAGTGGACGTTCTAATTTTAAGAATTCTCGGTGGTCCCCTGGCCATGGTGGGGCCCCATATATTAATTTTCCTTCCTTCCTTCTACCTTCTCCTGGTGGGATCAATAACCAGATTCACACGAGACAGAGGAACGGGAGAAAATGACTGAACTTATTGCGTATGTACGTACGGGGAACCGTAACACTGTGAGACCAGGGGGCACGTCAGTTGGCCGAGAATGACAAGCCTTCCTGAGCTAAGGAGAAACGGGGTGGGGTCCCCGAGTGCAAAGGGCAGGAAGGTCATTCGCATGGAGACGGACCAGAGACGGTTTGGCGAACAAACATCTGCCGGGACCTCAGGAAGGACTTGGGCCAAACAGGCCTCGCTAGGCCCCTCCCCGCCTATCACACCTGCTTCAGGTTAAGCTGCAATGACCTTTGACGATATCTCCCTTCCCAGAGATATTTATTAAATATCTAAATTATTTTAGGCAGATACGGCGAAGGTCAAGGGTTTCTCCGGAGTCTTTCTGTTCTTAAAAATAACCAGCTTAAAATAATCAGCGTCCCCAAAGGCGTATTTTGAGTGGCAAGCTCTGGTCCCCTTCACCATGAACCGTTACGATGGGTCCCTCTTTCTACATCGGGGGGCTGTCGTCTCCCCCCAGGGTGTTTTCTCACACCCCACACCCCTGACATATCTTTTCCCAGCCCTCACCCTCTTGTCAGATAGAATAAGGGTCCCAAGGCCTGGGCGGTTTGTCCTAAAAGCTATTCTTGCTAAAAGATTAAAAGTCGGGCAGTGCTTTGCAGGCACCGATGTAATCGGAGGAGCGTCCGCTCTTCAACGGGATGCGTGTAGACAACTGCAAAGAAAAAAAAAAAAATCGAGATGTCGTTGACCAACCCTGGCCGGTTCGGCTCAGTCATTAGACCAAAGGGTTGCCGGTTCGATTCCCGGTCACGGCACACGCCAGGGTTGCGGGTTCAATCCCGGGTGTAGCCCATTGATGTTACGCTCTCGCGTCGATGTAGCTCTCTCTCCCTCTAAAAATCAATTTAAAAATATTTAAAAACAAAGAAACATCAGCTGGGTAAAATACGACCATAGTAGTGATTCCTCTCTTGCCCAATTTTGTGGATTTCCGAGCAGAAAAGAGGAAGGACTGTGAAGAGAGAGACGCTCTGGGCGACCTACTGTTGACGTTGGAAGTGCGTGATGCCAAATCTCTCTTTACATTGTTTTTTTTTTGTTTATTTTAAGTAATTTTAAAATATCTTTATTGGTTTCAGAGAGAGGAAGGGAGAGGGAGAGAGAGAAATAGAAACATCAAGGATCGAGCCCGCAACCCGGGCATGCGCCCCGACCGGGAATCGAACCGCAATCCCCTGAATCGTAAGTCGATGCTCAACCGCTGAGCCACGCCGGCCGGGCTGTTTGAAGTGATTTTAATATTTTCTTACTCTTTAATTTTTTTTAATTGCACTTTTGTCTTTTGGCTGAAACTATATGCCCAATCCCACCGTCCGCTTTCTCAGATATTTTAGGCACACGCGTCGCTAACTACGGTGATTTGGAATTTATGGCACCAAAGGAAACGACGGTTCCAGAAACAGAAGGTTAATTATGTTCAGTGTGATGCTCGATGGAGGCTCCCATGTCTCACGCTGACTGTTTTGTCTGCCCATGAAGATGACAGAGACAGTGCCTCTGTTTGTGTGCCCTGTGGGGTCTGATACTTAATAAACAATAAGCGCAACAGCGCCGTGTACAATAGTCCCGTCCTGCTTAACAAAAATAACCTACTTTAAACAGACGGCTTCCTTGCTGAAGGCCCCGTGCAACTAAGGAAGAGATTTCTTAGGTTCCTGTCTCTAGATTTTGCGAAAGAATGAATCGGAGGGAAGAAATGCGAAAGCCCGGGCGGGGTGGGAAATCCCGTGACGTTAACGTGGAAACGAACATGTGTAAATCGAATTTTTTTTTAAGTAGACGTTCATGTTTCAGTTTCTGGGGGGAGAGTTGAAATCTGCTTTCCTTATTTATTTATTATTTATTTATTTACTTATTTATTTATTTTTATAGATCTTTATTGATTTCAGAGAGAGGGAGGGAGAGGGAGAGAGTGAGAGAGAAACATCAATGATGAGAGTCATTGGTCGGCTGCCTCCTGCTCGCCCCCTGCTGGCGATCGAGCCCCCAACCTGGGCATGTGCCCCGACCGGGAATCGAACTGCAGACTCCTGGTTCATAAGTCGATGCTCAACTACTGAGCCATGCTGGAGGGTATTTATTCTAAGCACTGGGTGGTGGGGTAGCTGGATCAAAGGATTAGCCAAAGAACATAGATGCATAAGCCGTAGAAACAGACAACACTGTAGTGATGGCCAGAGGGAGGGGTGGCAGGGGCTGGATGGAGGTGGGCACGGGGGGGTGGGATGGGCGACATCTGTAATAGCGTCAACAATAAAAAAAAAAATTTTTTTTTTCATCACTCAAACCTGTTGAAGCTTGCCTTCATGCCCAGACCAAATCAAGAGGGACTTAATGGCCGGACCAAATTGGATGCTCAATTTCAAGGTCTAGAAAATAAATTGAGTGTGCTTTCCATTCAGATGACTGCAAACCTATCAGGGCAGCCGATCAACAACAACAGAAAAAAAAACACACACACCTCCATTTCAGCTCTGCGTTCCCTCCGGCTTACCCCAAAACAGAATCAACTTTCTTTGCTTTCAAGTGTTTTTAAAATTCACAGGATGTATTTTATTGATTTCAGAGGAAGGGAGAGGGAGGGAGAAACATCAATGATGAGAGAGTCATGGATCGGCCGCCTCCTGCACGCCGCCGACTAGGGATCGAGCCCCCAACCCGGGCATGGGCGCTGACCGGGAATCGAACCGCGATAGCCCAGGTTGTAGGTTTATGCTCAACCGCTGAGCCACATTGGCCGGGCTCCACAGTATTTTTTTACGGCAATGGTTCTTTTGGCCATAGTTAAACTTGTTTGGAGATAAACACTGGAGTATTTCAACAGGTGGGTTAGCAAGAAGATTCGCGGAGGGTGGGGTGGAAGGAGGAGAGATCATTTGTTCTTCTCATTTTCCAAATGAAAAAAATAACCCCAAGGGAAGACGTTGTCTCAAATGGTTATGATACTGATGTAATTAGTTATTAATAAGAGAAAAGGGAGGCCAGACGTTACAGGCGTAGCCATGTGGGCAGCTTCACCAGGGAGATGCAACGTCACACTCCCCAGGGAAATATCGGCCCATTGCCTGCAAAACACTGGGGGAAGGGGTCCAACAAAGGGGGAGATGGGTGCACATGCGGTGAACTTGGGGTGATGTGGGGAAGCTGCCTGTCAGTCAAACCTGGAAACAAAGATAGTTGGCCAGATGGGCTGAGGCCACTACGAACCTGAGAAAATTTGGGAGTACATCGTCCTCAAACGAAGGAGTTCGCTCTCTTGGCTCTTGGCGCTCTTGGGTCTTGTGTGTCTCTCTTGCATTTGCCTGGGTTCCCTCCATAGCCACATGGATGATGGCCCTGTGGACCCACACACAGCGGACTGATGGACTGTGGCGGGGAACACAGACTAAGCTACCCTGATGCTGGATTGGACTGAGCCCCAACACGGAAAGGAAACTCTGGGCAACGGCTCTAATCCCTGCTCTAATGAAACCAAAATGGGCCGTCTTCCGTGGTGGGGCAAAGAGAAATGGGACCAGGGATTTAACTCCATGCAAATAAATATCATTCATTGCCTAGTGCGAGTCTCAGAAAATTCCTTTTCTCATGACATCACAAGAAGCCCAGTTCCCCTGGCAACAGGTGGGGAAGCGGGAGAGCTCCCCGCCGATTACAGTTTTATGGTGATTTGTCTTAACGGGAAATACTCCCGCGAAAATTCAAAAGGCGACGTGGCCAAGCTTTGTTAGACTTGCGACCGTGAAAGTGAAGCTGGGTTCCTAGAGGTTATTCAGGTTTCCCGTGTCGTTTTCCTGAGCTGATTCCCCAGGGAGCATTGCCTGGCCGGTGTGGCTCAGTTGGTTGGAGCATCACCCGAATCACCGAAGGGTCACAAGCTCGATTCCTGGGCAGGGCACATACCCGGGTTTCAGGTTCAATCCCAGGCCCGGGTGGGGGGGGTTTAGGAGACAACCGGTCGATATTTCTCCCTCACATCAATATTTTTCCTTCCTGTCTCTAAAATCAAACAAAATCATGTCCTCGTGTGAGAATTAAAAAAAATTAAATAAATAGGCAGTGTTCAGACAGATTATTACTGAAGATACAGCCGACTCCACCCAAAAGGCAGGTTGGAAAAATTCACTTGTCAACAGCTCAGACTGACCCGCATACAGTTGCGGGCGCCTCTCCAACGTTTTGCAACGATAAGGACCTCGTTATTTCTAGATTTCAAGTTCGTTCTTGGCCCCAGCGTTTGGGAAAGCCCTTTAAATATGCTGCGACTGAGCCCTTGGGTGGAAAAATTCCGTTACGCAAAAATTACCCACTCCCCGGAACAAACACCCGTGTTGCCCGTCAGCTGCGTATATACTTAACGCGAGCAATTTGCCGCCGAAAGGCTCGCTGAGTTTATTGCCATCCAAACATGTAATTCTCTGTGATCCTAAAGCGTTGCGGAAACAAAGCGAAGTTTCCTCGAACGCGTCTTTCCACGCGTAGTATTTTAACGGCAACTCTGTGGTTGTCGTCCCCAGTAAAATTGTCAGCCTCGCCCCCTGAGTGACGACACAGTCAGAGAAAAAACCAGCTACGGCAGCAACGAAATCCTAAAAGAGGTCTGACGGAAGCCCTCTAAAATTTTGTGACGCCTTTATCTCTCAAAAGGGCGATGTAAATGTTTAAATTTCTGTCAACAAAATGCACCTCCTTAATCTCGGCGGGGTGGGTGTGTGTGTAATTTTATACCCTTTAAGGATAGTTTCATAAGCTGTTGGCTTATGATTAACAAATAAAAGTTTCCTGACTCTCGATGAAGATCGACAGGGATCGAATGTGTTTTGATGTCTGGAGCTCAATGAGAAGATCTGCTGCAGCCTGGCCAGTGCGGTCCAGTGATTGAGCATCAAGCCAGGAACCGAAGGGTCACAGGTTCGATTCCCGGGCAGGGCACAGGCCCGGGTTGCTGGCTCCATCCCCAGTAGGGGGCGTGCAAGTTTCTCTCGCATGGATGTTTCCCTCCCTCTCCCTTCCTCTCTCTCTCTCTCTTAAAAAAAAAAATCAATAAAAATACATATATATTCAAGAAGATCTACTGTAATGTTGCCTGACTCATTCCCATTCTGAGAAAGGCAGGTCCGCTTTCTCAGATTCATCTATCGGGGTAAACGGCTGTACTGGGAACTGTAACACCCAGGGAGCTTTGGGCACCAAGAACGCTGACTGCATGCGTTTGGTCCATGGTCCATCGCGTTGAAAAGTTCTTATGGAACCTTCCAACCTGATCAGGGAAAAAAGAGGAAACAGAATCTGTACGTTATCGAAAGATATTGTCTGGTGCGTTGGAGTGATCAGCGCATCCAACTTTTGTACCTGTCTCCTAAACCTATTAATAAAATCCCAGGCACATGCTAATTGGGTGATCCTTAGTTATCTTGATCTTTTATAACCTCTGTCTTCTCTACGTCTATGTCTTTTTCCTCAACTTTGTGAAACTGAAATGATTTCCCAACTCTGCTACCCAATTGTCCATAAAAACCTTGTTTATCTGTGAAGGATTTTCTCATACCCCTACAGGAAGCATGCTATGCCTCTCATATGACTCCAACCTAACATACATCGTATATTACCTTGGGTTTTAGTAATTGAAGAGCCTGATTTATTACCTTATTGGATTTTAAGTACCTTATGTAGTATACATAGTAGCGTGACGCAATATATAAAAGAGTATATATTGCCACTGCACTAATAATTATTATTTTACTTAATCATATTTCAGTGTTGTTTCAACCATTGTATTAGTAGAGACAATATGAGTTAGTGTTGCCCAGGGGCATAGCTGGTTTGGCCAATGCTACATTTAGAGTCGATAGTGTTAACCTTACAGCAACATTGTATCAGAATGTGATCGACGGAGATAATGAGATGGAATCATCAGAAAGAGCAATTGTATCATATAAATTACATTTCAGATTTCTCCCCTTTCTCTTGTACCAAGCCCAGCTCATATATCCACGGGTCCTTTTCACCACCCTATTGTTTCATATCTTTTTACGACCTGTTTCCCTCTCTTGCCACACTCCGTAATTATATTTTTGATGAAAGCACAAAGAATTATACCCTTACCTCATCCAGAGAATCCTGGATTTAAAACAGTACAACTCCATGCTCGGTATTACAATGTGCTCTCCCATTGGTTAAGAAATGGTGTGTTTCATTTTCTCTCTTCTGACCCTGGCCTCATGTAATTAGGATTAGAAAAAAAAAAAATTTACATTCACTCTTTCTTAAAATAATTACCCTGTCTGCGTAAGTATTCTTTTTTAATCTCAATAAGATCGTTTGGACAGAAGTGAGCATGTCCTTGCCTGACCTCTCCCAGGTGCCATGTCCCAGGGAAGCGACCTGCTAGCCAACCAGCCGACCCACACACTAAGACACGCATTGAGACTTGACCCGTGAATCTGAGCCCTCCCTCCCAAATTCACTTTTTCCTTGCTTTAATGTATTTAAAAATGACCTCTTTTATCCATACCAATTGATTTTTAATTTTCTCCTGTCTCTCAATCTCTGTCGTTTATGACTCAGTTTCTTTAGGACACCCATCTTTGCAATAGTCTCAGAAAATATTTCCGTTGCTTTCTGTCTTGTCCCTTCCCGATGCATTCTCCCGATAGCCACCAGAGTGACGGTCTTAAAATAAATGTGATTATTCTTCCTCTATCACCTGCTTAAAATATATGATTGGGTCCCCACTGCCTACTGGAGATAGCCCACATTTTAGGCAAGGCATTCAAGATCTTCATAGATAGGCCCTGCTGGCATGATTCAATGGTTGAGCATCAACCTATGAACCAGGTCAGGGGTTCGATTCCCGGTCAAGGCGCATGTCCGGGTTGCTGGTTCGATCCCCAGTAGGGGGCGTGCAGGAGGCAGCTGATTGATGACTCTCATCATTGATGTTTCTCTCTCTCTCTTTCCGTCTCCCTTCCTCTCTCTTTAAAATCAACACAAACATTTTTTATTTTTTATTTTTTAAAGATCTTCATAGATAGGTCTCAGGACATTCATTGACCCTCTAGGCTAATCTCTCTTCTTTCCACACTCTATTTATCATTCCTTCTTTGCTCAGAGCTCTCTTCCTCCAAAGACGCCTCCTTCAAGACTCCACTTCCATGGGTCCGTATGAATTCATACATCATAAGACTGTCTCACACCTCCTTAGGATCATATTTTTTTCTTGTGCCGCTGGCTACCTCATTTATGAGGCCGTGTGCGCCTTCGAAAATAAATGGATGGCTTGCTCACAAATGCAATTTCACTGCTTAGAATTATGCCTGTGCTAAAAATAAGACGCTTGATGCATTTATAAATCAATCAATTAATTCATTCTTGGCAAAGTCAATCACTTTCTGGACGGCTATCTGTTACTGTGTTCAAGCTGAGGCTGTTTCTAAACAATACATTGGGAAATATATATGTTTACGTCTATATTTTTGTATCTGTATTGATGTATGTCACCAATTTTGGAGAGATTTTGAGAGCAAAGCGATATTTATTAGCAATGCTATTATGTTTTTGGATCTTAAATATCTATCCAATAGAAGAAAATATGTGCTTATATAAAACATATGTTTCTCCCATATTGAATATACATATTTAGTATATGTGTTTTATATCTCACTTTAGTAAAAGGTGTTGTCATACATAGTATCTCACTTAATCACCCCCAGAAAACATATAAGAGAGCTATAATTCATCCCTGTTTAACAGATCTAGTCTCTAAGACACACAGAACATAAGGGACTTTCCAACCAGTCCAAAGGAGCGAGGGCAGGCCCTTGATATGAAACAAAGTCCCCTGACTCGGGGCCCATCGCCTTCCCCACTATTGGCCATGACCCCCAACATTCATTCCTTCTCCTAAAACTCGTGAGAAACCCCTAGTGATGTCATCCAACCAAATAATGATAACAGCTTGGGTGCCTTTGTTTGCTTCCTAAACGCAGAAGCAATTGTGAGGTCGGCCTACGGGGTAAGTGACAGGACCCTTTGTTCTCCCGTAAATAAACCCATAAGTCTGTGAAATAATTTTGAGAACAGCAGACATTAATTTAAAGGGTCTTGCCTGTCGAGTCCTGTTTTCACTCAGTGATATTGAGCTGATTAAGTTTTTTTTTTTTTTTAATCCTTACCTGATGATATTTTTTCCCATTGCTTTTCAGAGAGAGTAGAAGGCAGAGAGAGAGAGAGAAACATGGATGAGAGAGGGAGACATCGATTGGTTGCCTCCTTCACGTGCTGCGACCCCCGGGGCCGGGGATCGAGCCTGCAACTGAGGTATATGACCTTGGTCAGAATCGAACCTGAGACCCTTCAGTCCGAGGGCTGACAGACACTCTAACCACTGAGACAAACCAGCTAGGGCAACCTGATTACTTACATTTTCTGCATCTTGCAATTTTCTGCATGATTACCATCAAGCAATCTCGATTTAGAAGCTGTGTTCATATCCCCACACCACCATACAGTGCCCCCTCTTCTACCGGGTAGAGACTTCACACATTGCCCAGGTAACACCAGTTCTCTCTAACCCTACAGTTGCTATCAATCACATCATCTGGGCAAACTTGATGTCCAGTGGGAAATTCAACTCCTAGACCCCCTACAATCAACAGGGGTATTTAAAAATAACTGGCCAATAGTAGCAACATGGCCAGTATCTTATTGCTCAAAACCATTCCCTGGGAAGAAAAAACAAACACACAAAAGGCATCAATCCATCGGTCCAAGTCCTTTGCAACTTTGTTCTAATTTTGCTGCCCCTCCCCCCCATGGATATCATTGTTTCCAATAAAAAAAAAAAAATCACTGTAACATCAAGAAGAGTAACATATTGGTCAACCTGAGCACCAGGAGTAGCTCCCCATTGAAAGAGGTGAATTGAAAGAGTTAAAGATGTTTGCAACTGTTACACCGCGCCGAGGGCATTTGCAGAGCGCAGAGAAAACCCGGGAGCGCGCTTTTTCCGTGCGCCTCCGGTACCGGGGCCCAGGGTGACTCTCACCTGGGCTACCTACCACCCGGGCACCGGGAATCTCCCGGTTACAGCTGGTTTGCGCTGGGATTAGCTGCTCTGTGCACGGGCTTGTAGCAGCGGCTCTGGTTTCTGTAGCGATGGGGCCGAGTGCGGACATCTATTGGCTGCTGGCTCCCTGAATTTCATTCAGTTTTGTCCAATAGCGCAGGGGGAGCAGGGAGGCTTCGGGGCCACTCTCTCTTCAATCTCTCCTTTTCTTGCAGACCCGTCTCTCTCCCGGGTCTCTGTCTCAGCACAGAGCTCTTATTCAGACCTCGCTCTGCCCTTCCTGTTCCCACTGAGCGGCTTTTAATGCCTGACCCCTAAGACTATTTACGACACAAACAACGAATTTCCTGCGCGAAAGGCGGTGTCGGTGGTCCTTGGCATTCCCTTGGAGAAGCGAAGCTGGCCGGGATTGGAGCGAGCCCGGGCGCCTGCACCGAATGCATCTTCCCCAGTCGCACCTTCTGCACCTTCCTTAGGGTCTCCCAGGAAAATCCGGCTGCGTAAAAACAACGCTCCGCCGATGCAGCTTCTCCGCGGATGAGGTAGGTGCCGTTTTCACGTGTGTTCTCCGGGTTATTTATCTTTTTTTTAAGCCTTTGAAATATTCCGACTTGGATGCGCTGCCCAGCCAAAGGCGATAAGCTCTGACTACCAACGTTTGCGCTCGAACCCATCAGACATGTTTTTTCTTTTTTTTTTTTTTCCCCGCTTTTTGTTCTGAAAATTTGGACAGCTTGATCTCCCATCTGTCGCTGCATTTCTTAGGTGTGGGACGCAGTGTGGACCCACGTAGATGGACGGCGTGTCTCGTGCAAGCTTCGTGCACGTCTCGACAGATAACGTTTGATTTAAAAAAAAAAAAATTATTTTTTGCTTGTTTTGAGTTAAAAAAAAAAAATGTTTAAAAAATCGGGGACCACCGCGGATCGGGCGCGTTTTGCTGCAATGAGCTGTTTGAAAGGCTCCGGGGCCCTGTGTGATGTGTTTACAGAGTAGCGATGTCTTACATACAAATAAACAGAAGAGTGTGGCGGGGACAGGAGGGGAAAAAAAAAAAGACATCTGCAGTGTACAGGAGAGACGGAGCCCACAGCCAGGTCCCTGCAAACCGGGGCTGGAGACGGACGTGGCTGGACCACTTCTGCAAACTGTGAGCAGCCAGGGGCTTCCCCTCCCTTCCATCTGTTTTCAGGAAACTGTCAGCTCCCACCTCCTGGGGGTGCTTTTTTGGGGTTAACCGGAGAGGAAAAGGGAAAACAGGTCTGGCTGGGGTTGCATGGAGCGGCTCTCCCCCGCCCCCCCTTTTCCGCGCGGGCCTGGGGTAAGATGATGCGCGAAGCAGCGCGCGTGAGTGATGGGCACCCGGTGGGGTTTGCTGGGGAGCGCGCCGGGGACCCCGGGGGGAGACGCAACCACGGTAGCTTAGCGCTGCTTCTGCAAAGCCGGGGCGCAGGCTGCCTGCCCGCACCCCCTGTGCGTGTGGGTTCCGGGGGAAGGCGGGGGGGTGTGTGGGGGGGGCGGGGGGGTTGCTGATGGTTTTCCTTCTTCCGAAGCCTTTCGGTGTGGCCTGGACCTTTCCGAGGGGCAGCAGCTCTATGGCTTTTTGGGAAGAGAACAAAAGTTGGGAGCTGCGGGGACGGGCTAGCCCGGGTCCCAGGGGGATGCGGGGCCCTGGCTGGTGCCCACAGAGAGCCCGGGTACCCCGGAGCAGAGCCCGCCCAGCGCACCGCCGGCCGGTCCCTTGCCCGTGGTGGGGGCTGGGGGCTGGGGAGTCGGTTCCAGTCCGCGGACCATCCCCACGGCCCTGGGCCACGTAACAAATACCCCCATCCCAAAGCTCTGGGCTGTCCCGCGGTTCTAATCATGGTCCCCCCCACCCCCCAATGCTTTCCCCGGCTAATCTCATCCGTCCCCCCGCCAGCCACCCCCCACCCCCAATTTCCTCGCGGCTCAGCTCGGCCCCCTCGCGCTCCAGCCGAAAGATCTGGGGGCGAAACCCGCAGCCTGCGGGCTGGGGGCAGTGGGGGTGGGCGGGGGACTGGGAGATGCTAAAAAAAAAAAAAAAGCGAGTGAACTTGAGTCCCTCGCTCTCCCCAAGGCCGCGGCGGAGGCGCCCCCGGCCTGCTCCCGCACCCGCGCGGCCCGACCTGCGGAAAGGCTGGCCCGCCGGGGTGGGGTGCGGTGGGGGTGGGGTGGGTGGGAGGTGTCGCTGGGCTGCGGAGGTTGCGGGGTCCCGGGCTGGAGGTGGGAGGAGGGGCCGAGGTCCCCGCCTGCGCCCCCACCCCGCGGCTGTCCCTCCCCCTCCGCTCTCCAGGACGCCAGCAGCCTCCCCGGGCGCGCTCGGCTCTCCCGGCTCCGGGGCGCCCGGGTCCTCTGCGCCCTCCCGCGCCCCGGCCCCTTCGCCCCACCGAGAAGCGGTAAGCTGCGTGCCCCCCGCGGGGGTCCCTGCGGGACCGGGGTGTGCGCCCCCGGCTCGGGCCCCGAGTGGCGCGCAGTCCTGGGCCCCGCGCTCCATTCGGCGCCTGCTCGCCGCCAGACACAGCGCCCTTTCTTCCCGGAGCGCGGGGGCGGCCTCCGGTCCCTCCGGCCCCCCAGCCCCGAGGCCTGGCCCGGGCCACCGTGGGAACGGATGTCCCTCCTGGAGGGCGAGGGGCCCCGGACGACGCCTTAGGCATGTCTCCGGCCCCTTTCCTGGTGGCTTTTTTTTTTTTTTTTTTTTGGGCTGCGGTTTTCGTTTTTCCTGAGCTCTTCCTTTGAACTGACTCGCAGGTGTGGGCCTCGCTTTATTTTCGGAGCCTCTAAGCTGCTATTTCGGGGCTGGCTGGGGAAAGGGGGGGTGCAGGAGACAGCCTGCGGGGTCCAGGGAGTGCAGGTGGGGGTGGCCCCGCCGTGCGCCCCGGTTTGCAGCGTGCGCCCGCGCGGGGTGCGCGCCGAAGGCCCAAAACCGCGCGCCTGGGCGAGTCTGGGGGGCGCGAGGATGGCCCATGCCAACCTGTCCTTTGCACCCAACTTAAATTGGGGGGTTGAGGGTTGATGCGTGGCGGGGGTTGGGGGGGTGAGCGAACTAATAAGCAGGTGCTGCTCTTGCGAGCAGAGTCCACAAGGTGGTGGTGTGGAATCTTCGTTCCATTTTATTTTTTTATTTTTTTCTGTCCCTATTTGCTCAGTTGTGGGGAACGGTTTCCCGGGCTCCTGGCATACGCTTTCTGAAGGGGACCCACCATCCAGTCTGCCTGGCGTTGAACTGTTTTTTTTTGGGGGGGGGGGTTGCTGGGAGGAGATGCGCGCCGGCTTCCTTCTCGGAGGCAGCACTTAGGGTGGATTTGAGGGGACGCAGCGGGTGGGATGGGGGGCGGGAGACAAAAGAGAAAAGTTTGGGGAGACCTGGTTACCTCGATGAAGCCGAATGTGCTGCTTGTGGGGGCGTCGTGCGGGCCACGCAGACGCGCGCGCTTAAGGCGTGTCCGTGGGCGCCTTTCTCACCTGCAAACACCTGAGTTTCAATCCGGACGAATCCGCAGCAGCTGCTCGGAGATCCGCCTGGTTCCAGGCAGAGGCTCCGCGTTTCCCTCCAGGAGGGTGGCAGAGCCCAGGGGAAATGACCAGAAACCTGCCTTTTTATTTTATGTTAGGTGCAATTGTCACAGATTGCCCAGAAACTTGGATTTCTTGGTGTGGGCGGGTGGACGGGGGTGGGGTGGAGAATTATTTCCTACCTTTCGTTGGCCGTGGGGAGAGGTTAACAGGGATCGACTCCCGAAAATGGCCAGGATCCGTCTCCTCCTTGTGTGGATGGAGCAGGAGATTGGGGTTGGGGCGGGCCCATGGCCCATGGCCGCCTCCACCCCTTCTTTCCAGAAAAAAAAAATTAAAAATCTGCATTTTTAAAATTTGTCGCCCAACTAAGAATTTCACCGAGGCCTATGCCAATAGATAGGCATATATATATATTTTTTTCATATTACCAACTCAGTCTTCTATGAACCAAGAAAATGTAGATGACTATACACAGGGGTGGGGTAAAAGTACACTTACGGCTGTGGGTATGGAAAATACAGTTTATTCTTGTAGCATTATTTATTCATTGTTGTATTATTTTCCATACCAGCAACTGTAGACCTACTTTTGCCCCACCCTGTATGTGTGTATATGTGTGTCTATATATATATATATAGACACATAATATATATAGACACATAATATATATATAGGCACATAATATATATAGACACATAATATATATAGACACATAATATATATATAGACACATAACATATATAGACACATAATATATATAGACACATAATATATATAGACACATAATATATATAGACACATAATATATATAGATACATAATATATATATAGACACATAACATATATAGACACATAATATATATAGACACATAATATATAGATACATAATATATATATAGACACATAATATATATAGACACATAATATATATACATACACACATACATATATATAGACACATAATATATATATATAGACACATACGTATATATAAAAAACCACTTGACATGTAAGAAAATAATCAGGGCCATTTGACCAAAGTGGTAAATTACTACGTCAGTTTTAAATCACTGCACTCAAATGAGAATTTTTTTTCTTTTAAACCACATGATTTTGAGCAGGGAGTTTCATGATAATTAATGTTTCATAGCCATGGCTGTCTTGGATGCACCTTTTCAGGTGTTTTCACATATTTTTCGTTGTGCTTTTTTTTTCTTTCCCTAAAGCTGACACTCCCTCGCCATCAGTTCATTTCTACCCCAATCTAAGGATAGAAAAGGTATTTGATAAGTGACCAATTGCTATCTGAGGTAGATACATTTTATTAAATTTTCAAGTGAATAGATCTGAGCTTTTCCTTTTTTGTTTTTCTTTTTTTTTTGGCTTGGAATGTAGACTCATGATAAGTATGTGTTTTGTCTTTTTATTTCTGAACTTGGTCTTTTAACTTTGTTTGCTTTGTGCACAGCTTCTGGCCTCTGCACATGGATGAGAGAGCTCGCTAATTGCACAGTGTATGGCTTTCAGGATGTGCAAGGGTCTCTCTTAAGCATGCTTTACAATACAGTGCATTTGCCCTCGCTGGTTTGACTCAGTGATTAGAATGTTGGCCCTCAGACTGAAGGGTCCTGGGTTCGATTCAGGCCAAGGGCATGAACCCCTGTTGCAGGCTTGATCCCCCGCCCCAGTCAGGGCACGTGCAGGAGGCAACCAATTGATGGGTCTCTTTCTCTCTCTCCTTTCTACTCTCTCTGAAAAGCATTGGAATATCCTCAACTGAGGATAAAAAATATTAAAAAAAGAAATATAAGTGCTTTTATATCCAGAACACAACACAAAACCTAGACAGAGGACAGGACGGAGGACCCCAGTCTGCCACTGGGGCCTCACAAAAGTAAACATTCCAGGGCCAGGGAGATGCCTTCGGTTTAAGGAGCTTCCATTTCAAACCCGTTTCACCTGGTTAATGAAGTGTTGTCAAGAACGCCACTTGTTGAGGGAACTTGTTTTATTCAAATGAAGTGGTTACAGGAAAATATTTTGAGTGCTTTCATACAGTCCCCTGCTTCTCTGCTTAAAACCTACTTAAGTCCCAATCTTGGTGACAGCTGACATTACTTATGTGAAAGTCTCATGCAAGGAACAGATTTTTGAGTATGGAAAACACACTCCATTCTTTCTATAATGGTTTCTGCCCTTAACAATATGCATTTTATTCCCAAATGAGAACACAATCTGTTCAGAGTCTAGTTTAAGTCAGAGGCCCATTTATTTATCTATTTATGTCTGGATACTGTATCTTTTCAGAGGAGAGAGTCCATCCTCTACTTGATTACGTTAAAGAATTCTAAGGCAGACGATGGCTACTATGTATCGAAAGCTGATATCTTAAACATTGTCAGCCACAAGTTTCCAATGCAGGATAGGGCTTTTACCCCATTCAAGGATAGAAAGCGGGAATGTAGAAACGGCAGGCCACGTGGGTCTGGGCAGTGAGGTCATCTGGCCTGAACTATAACCATTCACGGGCCATTCACTCCATGAATATTTTCCAGTCTTGTCATTTTTCTGTAAACAACCTACGCTGGGCCTTTCAAAGCCACCACTGTTCTTTATTTGGTGAATGGCAGGATGGACGGGAAACCCCCACTTCATTTTTTTGTGGGGCGGGACAGAGTAGCACAAATGAACAGGAATGAAAAAAAAAAAAAAGTGATCCCTCCCAGAATTTGCCTGTTTATGGGCTTTGAATGAATATATAACAGAAAGATTTTTTTTCTCACTGATGGTTTTACTAAACCAAAAATCAATGAAAAAGCTCATGAAATCAGCATGTGAATGGAAGGTGGGTGGTGGAGAAAAGCCAATTCAACTAGGGCTCTGATTTCAAACTTCTGATAGTTGGTGCTGAGTTCACTTGTCCCCGGTGTTTGCAAAACACCTGAGCACCACCTACCTGTGGAAATGGGCCAATCGGATTCAAGAATGAGCCTCTGTTCTGTCCCAGAAGTGGTAGCTCAGTGAACAAACCAAACCCCAACAAAAAAGGAGATATATGGTGCCGGGCTGGTGTGGCTAAATGGGTGAGCATCGAGCCATGAACCAGGAGGTCACATGCCTGGGTTGTGGGCTCAATCCCTAGTAGGGCGCGTGCAGGAGGCAGTCGATCAATGACTCTCATCATTGATGTTTCTCTCTCTCTCTCCCTCTCCCTTTCTCTCTCTGAAATCAAATATATATATATATATATATATATATATTTTTAAAGTAAATATAAAATATATGGTAACGAGGTTGCATTGAATCAGTTGCAGTATAATTTAGGAAGGAAATGACTTAGAATGAGCCCTTGAGGCCTTGTTGGAATAAATTTCAGGGAGAGAAACTTTTATGTCAGCAAGGTGCTCATAAAATGACATGTGTTTTCACAGCTCTTTGGAAATGTGGGAAATGACCCCAGAGCTTGGTCTGGGTAGTTTTATTTAAAATTAGGTTATATAGACCCGGCCGGCATGGCTCAGCGGTTAGAATGTCAGCCGGCACACAGAAGGGTCTTGGGTTCGATTCTCGGACAAGGGCTTTCAGGTTCGGTCCCCGGCCCTAGTCGGGGCACGTGTGGGAGGCAACCAATTGATGTGTCTCTCTCACATCAATGTTTCTCTCCCTCCTACTCTCTCTAAAAATCAATGGAAAAAGTATCCTCCAGTGGGGATGAACACTAACAACAAACAATTACATTGTATAAATAGCAATTTGTCTCAGTCATGAAGTGCTGTTTTTGGATTACAAAATCGGGCCTTCCTGGCTCTGTGCGCTGATGTTGGCGATCGTGTCGGTGCCCAGAGGCTGATGGGTTGGATGCGGGGATCCCGGATTGTGACGTCATCGCCCAGGCGTATGATTTTATTTGGTTTCGTTATGATGAGAACCGTCAATACTGGGAGACCTACGCTCTTCACAAATTTTCACGTGTGCGCACAGTACCGTGTTGCTGACTGTAGGTGTGATGTCGGGGAGCAGGTCTCTGGAACCCCTTGTCTTGCTTAATTCAAATTTTATAGCCGTTGATTCATAACTGTCATCTCCTCCTGCCCCAGCCCCTGGCAGTCACCACTCCCCTTGTTTCTTCTGTGAATCGGACTCGCTTAGATAGCTGCAGGTCACTCCCTCATCCAGCCTCGTCTCCGTTTCTATTTTTGCTTGGTTGTGGATTTGTTGGGGTTTTTCTTGTTTGTTTTTTTGGTGGGTGAAGGGAGAGGACACTCAAGTCGATTCCTTTAGAGTGTGTAACTTTGCCCGCTGGTTTTCTACATTAAAAACAACAGAGACTTGCCCTGACCGGTGTGGCTAAGTCGTTGGAGCCTCAGCCTGTGTGCTGAAGGGTCTCGGGTTGGAGTCCCGGTCGAGGGCACGTCCCCGGGTTGCAGGTTCCATCCCTGGCCCTGGGGGAGGCGTGTGCCGGAGGCAGCCCACCTATCTCTCTCTCTCTCTCTTTCCGTCTCCTTTCCCCCTGCCCCCCTTTCTCTTTCTCTAAAAAATCAATGGAAAAAATGCCCTCAGGTGAACGCACACCCTCACACAAAAGTTGCAGGACTCGGTAGGATTTGGATCTCTGAGGAAAGCACCGGGGCGCGGGACGCTGTGATGGGCGCTGGTCAGAAGCCTCCGGGTGCATCGACGTTTATACCTGCGTATTGCTCTGCCCTTACAGCCGCGCCGGGATGTGCACACGGTGTCCTTTTTCCGTGTTTGGTATTTCAACACCGCCCGTGTTTGGGTCAGGACCGCGGGAGGCACTCGGATGACATTACCTTGACGCCCAGCCAGCGCGGGTGGCTGAGCTGGCAGTGTTCAGGTCTCGGAAACACCGCGTGGGTGGTGGTGGGGACCAGAGCCCATCGAGGCCGAGTGCTTCCACTGTGTCCAGGTTTTCCCACTTAAAAGAAGCATCGCTCTCTGAATGGGCTAGAGGTAGCAAAACATAAAAATCCGTGCACTTGAAGGAGCGAAATGTCATTGTTCTCCGGCCTTGGGAAGTCACTTGGGTTCGCCCTCATGGCTTCAAGGCACGTGGTAAGAGCTGACCTGTGTGGGTCTGCGTATATGTTTATGTAGATGCATATTCCCATGTGCATGTGTAACCAAAAGCTACTGCAACACTTTAGATCAAAGCAGAAATAAGCAAAATGTCAGAATGAAAGATGTCACTTTGCCTTTGTCGTTTTCTTTATTTTTGTCCAGACCTAGCTGATGTTTTAAAAATTGGTAATGCAGCCCAGCTGGTGTGGCTCAGGGGTTGAGCGTCGACCTATGAACCAGGAGGTCAGGGTTTGATTCCCGGTCAGGGCATGTGCCCGGGTGGTGGGCTCCATGCCCAGTCGGGGGCGTGCAGGAGGCAGCCGACCATGACTCTCTCATCATGGATGTTTCTATCTTTCCCTCTCCCTTCCTCTGTCTGAAATCAATAAAAACATTTAAAAAAAAATTGGTAATGTAAGTTATCCGGGATGGACCTGGACCACTCCTACTCCCCTTTGAAGGTGAGCACCTTTGTGAACAATGAGACCTAAATAGATAGACAGGGTGTGTTTCGGGGCAAACATCATTTTCTCTACATTTCCTCGAAGCTTTCTTTTCTTTTTTATTTTTATTTTATTTTATTTTATTTATTTATTTATTTAAATATATCTTTATTGATTTCCGAGAGAGGAAAGGAGAGGGAGAGAGAGATAGAAACATCAATGATGAGAGAGTCATCGATCGAGCCCGCAACCCGGGCATGTGCCCTGACCGGGAATCGAACCCCGATTGCCTGGATCCTAGCTCGATGCTCAACCACTGAGCCATGCCCGGCCGGGCTTCTTTTCTTTTTTTAAAAAATATGTCTTTATTGATTTCAGGGAGAGGAAGGGAGAGGGAGAGAGAGAAACATCAATGATGAAAGTCACTAATTGCATGCCCCTGACCGGGGATCGAGCCCACAACCCGGGCATGTGCCCTGACCGGGAATCCAACTGCCATCTCCTGGACCCTAGGTCGACGCTCAACCACTGAGCAATGCCAGCCGGGCATTCTTTGAGCGGTATTTTCTAACAAGGTACTGTCACCCACGTCTACGGTGAAATGATCTATATCCTACGTGTGATAAAATACGGCCCTTTCTTGTCCGTCGATACCGTGCCTTTGTTGCCTCCCGGGATGGAGAGTCTCAGGATGTTTACAGGGCCAAACTGCGCACTGTTTTGAAAAGGTAAACTCCTAACCCTTTTATCTGCCTTGCAGGAGATGCAAGTGTTTCTTTCTTCTGTGCATAAGAGCTCTGCTGAGAGGCCTTCTATTGAAGCCTCTGGCACAGGAGCCGGATACATTGTATCAGCACAGTAGACAAAGTAGCCTTTTCGTTCGGGGAAACGCCAGAAGCTGGAAGGCACAGAGGTTGAGAAACTCATAAATGGCTTCTTTGTGACCTGGGTCCCTCTGGTCCTGCAGGTTGCCTTTGGGTTCTAATTCTACCCGGGCGTTTGGAGTCCCAGGCCGCCTGCAGAGGGCACCGTCCCAGCCGACAGCCAGAGGAGGGGAATTAATGGGCAAGGGTTTCCCATCTGGGTTGTCGCCTGGCCCCAGCGGAGTGGGGGGGGTCTTCAGAAATTCAATGACACACTCTAAGTCTGCAAAGAGATGCGGGTTTCTGGCGCGTCCATCTGCTGGCAGGTGGAGCCAGGGGCCTCAGAGCAGGTACGGCGCCTTCGCAAAGAGCGGTTGCCTCCACAAAATAGTTTTGTTGGTAGATGATCTTGAGAGAGTCTTCGTCGTCAAACTTAGCTGAACCCCGTTGAACTACGTATAAGCATTGCTCCATTTTTGTATTTATATATTTTCATATTTATATTTATACGCCATGCATTTCTATAATTGCATTTATATCAGCTTATGAAGAAAGCATTTATTACCTAAACTCACTCTATTCCAAAATTTATCGGAAAGACTTTTTATATATAATGGATACAATTCATTTACCACTGTAATGTATTATAGTGACGTAATCCTTTAATATAATATTACATACGATTGTATCTAAATGTATAACCTATCTAATAAGTTAATGTAAATATATAAAAATTGATGTAAATGTACATACAGTGTAGAGATAGATACATAGATGAGATAGGTAGATAGGCTAAGAGGTAGGCAGTCGGATGCACATTTTTCCAGAAGAAAAGGTGACCTATGTGGTTAGAATTTCCAGGCCGGTCCACAGTGTCGACACTCATGGGTCCTCGGGAACGACAACGTCCCATTCCAGTGCAGGGGAAGAGCCGTCAGTGTTACCGTAGTAACAAGCATATCACAGCTCTCAGGGGAGCTCAGTTAATGGGTAGTCAGTGGGGAAATCTCGCGTCAGTGGGGACATATGTGGAACCGCGAATCTTCCTGCCTGGATGGCCAGGCATCTTCTGTCCCTGGAATACGAGGCAGCCTCTATCCGCGATGGCGTGGAGCTCGGCGGGAAAGACCCCTGCTGACCCCCATGGGCGTGCTGGTGGGTGGCCGTGGCACTCCTCTAAGCACCCGCTTGCCTACTGGGGGCTGGGTCACTTGGATGGCCTTGCTCACCCTGGAAAATTCATATGGTAGGTTTGGAAATGGAGTTCCTCAGGATATAGTCAATGTTTTCTGGAAGCTAGGGTCTCACTCCAGCGCCAAGTAGTTCTTTGTGTCCATGCTTTCATGCATCGCTTTTATTGAGCATGTACTATGTGCTGGTTGTATGCTGGCAGCTGAATTTAGTGTTGGTAGGATACAGATGAATTAGGTGTCTATCTGCTCCCCAAAATCCCGACCTATGGGAATGTTCATGAAAAGGTTATTAGGGTATTTAGTTCTTGTATATATCGCCCCTTCCCATTTTCTGGTATGTGTTTATGTGTGTGTGTGTGTGTGTGTGTGTATATGTGTGTGTGTGTGTGTGTGTGTGTGTATATATATATATATAAAGTATATATATACATATATATAAAGTATATATATATAGATATAAATTATACACTTTAACATAAGGTAGTAGAGCTTGGCTCATTAATTAACATCCATCCCCTATGGTCTTTCTTTAAAATCAATAAGCAACAGGTAGATATTTCAGCATTTCGAAGGCATGAACAACACCTTGAATTCCAATGTATCCGAGTATCAAAGACTGTAAAATCACAGATGATTGTCTCGGACTCTATCACCCCTCATCAAATCTGTTTCCAACCATTTAAGGTATTTTAGCTTCATGAAACAATGTTGACAACAGACAGTGACACTCATACCGGTGAGCTAGGGTTGCTGAAATAGGAAGTATAGATTGCATTGTCTCAGAGGAAAAAACTAAATTTAAATTAAAAATTTTTTTAAATGAAAACATGATAGTAATTGTTGGGAAGATTTCCTAAGTCAGGGATTTTAAATATATTTATATTTATATTTATATTTATATTTATATTTATATTTATATTTATATTTATATTTATATTTATATTTATATTTATATTTATAAATATATAAGTATATAAGTATATAAATATTTATTCATTTATTGATTGATTGATTGATTTCAGAGAGAGAGAGAGAGAGAGAGAGAAACATCAATGATGAGAGTCATTGACCGGCTGCCTCCTGCATGCCCCCGACTGGGGATCAAGCCCAAAACCCAGGCCTGTGCCCTGACCCGGAGTCGATCTCTGACCTCCTGGATCACAGGTTGCTGCTTAACCACTGAGCCACACCGGCCAGGCAGGGGTTCTTTCTTACGGAGGCTCCCAAGATAAAATAAATTTGGAGAATCTCCAATGCCACAGCCCTCTCTCCAATTTTACAGTAAATACAGACACATGAAGGACCCGAGGAGCCCCTCCTGAATGAATTCAGGAGACATCACAGATCACTGGAGATGCTTTGTAAGGAGTGTGGCCCAAATTACATAACTGCCGCCACCGAAGTGTGCTGAGAATCCTTCTATTATGTTTTGTTGACACAGAGCAGAGAGAAGAGCTAACAGGACCTAAGTACTCGAACGTGTTTAGATTGGCAAGGTAATCCGCAGAGATCAACTGGCTGGGATTTTCTTTCTTTTTTTTCCATTTCATTCATTTCTGCATCATTTGTTGAAGGGGAAAAAAAAGTGTGTGTGTAGGAGGTGGGGACAATGGCACAATAAAACATCAACCTCACTCTTATAATTAAGAACAAAGACGTTTTGCCCCGGCCAGTGTGGTTCAGTTGGTTGAGCATCTTCGCGTGCACCAAAGGCTCACTGGTTTGATTCCCCGTCAGGGCACATGCCCAGGTGTGGGCTTTATCCCCAGTCGGGGGCGTGCAGGAGGCAGCCGATTCATAACTCTCATCGTTGATGATTCTATCTCTTTCCCTCTCCCTGAAATAAATAAAATATATATATATATATTTTAAAAACCATGCAGCTACTTGTAAATCTACCCACGTGCCGGGCTTAGGTTGGGAGCACTTAGAACACCCTATAGTGTTTGAAAACAGTATCATTAGAAAATCACAACCGTTGAGATGCAGACAAGACATTTTTTAAAAAAATCAAAAAACAGATACAAAAAGAGAACCACGGATAAGGCAAATACCTGACTTTGGGGTTTATCTCTGCCTGTTAGTGCAGGGAGCTCAGGGTTAGCGGCGGAAATGCATCCCAGCAGGCGAGGCGAGACAAAGTATCTCTTGCTGAGAACAGTAAAGTGTAACAGGGATGCCGGAGTTACATAGTAGCTAAATGTTCAGAGACAAGAAACACGAAGCAGGGAGACTAGAAGAGCAGAGCAGAAAGCGGGAGAAATCTGACAGTGTTGCAGAGCACGACCGATGGACGTCTGCGAGACAGAGACAGGCGGGTGCCGTGGAGACCGTGCAACAAAGAGGAGCCAACACATGTATCCTGGGAAAATGCAACCTCAGCAACAGCGCTCTGGCGACTCAGGTTCCTAACGGAGACCCAGCGGCGGCAGGTTGTGGGGATAAAAGACCCGTTCAGACATTGAGCCACTGAAAATCCGTGGGAAGGTATTTTAGGGTGACTCAGGCTGCGGTGAGTCACCCTAAATATCACAGATCGAGTAATGTCCGTGAATTTACGGGATGATTCCATCGCCTGACAAGTTTCCCTTTGAGGATTAGCAAGAATTGGGTATGAATAGTTATAAAAATTACATGAAAATTACAGAAATAACCGTATTAATATGACAAGTTTTTGGGGTGTTTAACCCGGTCGCATCCAAATTAACATGCAATTGTTTAGTTCTGTAAATATGCATAAGCCCTGGCTGGTGTTGCTCAGTGGTTAGAATGTGAGCCTGATACCAAAGGGTTGAGGGTTTGATTCCCAGTCAAGGGCACGTACCTGGGTTGCAGGTTAGATCCCGGACCTGGTTGGGGTGCATGCAGGAGGCAGCCAATCGATGTTTCTCTCTCACATCAATGTTTCTCTCTTTCTCTCTCCCCCCCCCCTTCCTTTCCACTGTCTCTAAAACTCAATATGAAAAATTATCCTCAGGTGAGAATTAACCAAAAAAAAAAATATTTTTAAAAAAATCAGGATATATGTTGGGCATTTATAGAACTAAATTGTTGTTGATTTGGATGTGATGGGTTAAATAGCATATATATATATATAACATATATATTAATTATATATATTAAACACATAAACATATATATTTACATATGCACAAATAATTTACGCCATAAGAGAGTCAATAAACATTCAAATGAATAACTTTTATTGACAAACTTGAGTGTTTCAGTTCTATTGGTAAATCATCCCAAGATATGCGCTTACCTTTTCTCTCTTTAAATACGGTTTAAGGTCAAGAAAACTAAAAAGGGAAGGTGGTGCCAACATTGTATTTAAATGTAAACTGTTCCCTTCTCTCCCAAATACACTTTAATTTAGAGAAAACACACCTCTGTCTTAAAACCCTGCAGTGTCTCCAGGCGGGGCCTGGGGACTTTCCTGGAGCGTGGAGCTGAGCCCATGGGTGTCTGTCACACCTTGCTGGGCGGGTCTGGATTTGCAGATGTTGAAACAACTCTCTGTTCCCACACAACGGGCATCGCTTCTGGTTTCTCTGGAACTTTCCAGTCTGTGGGGTCTCCCCAGAGGGAAGTTATCCAGCTGCCTGAGTTTCTAACTGCCCATCTCCAGCTGCTCGGGGAGGGGGCGCAGGGCGGGGGGGTCCTTTCAGTCTCCCTGGGGCCAGATGCTCACCAGAGCTGGTCAAATGGAAGGCGTGTGCTTTTATTTCTTCTAGTCTGATATCAAACCTACTGGAAAAAGAAATCCTCTCTTCAGATTTAAGAACAATAGTCAAGAATACATTGTATACATTTTTTTAGCTACTTCTGTTTATGGGGGAAGCAAAGGCATGGATCTTAGAAAGGATACATTGTTACCCACTTTTAAAAGAAGATTTACTGTTGAGGCCTGGGGAGGGCGGTGGGGTGGAGGGGACACCTGTAATACTTTCAACAACACAGAAAATATTTAAAAACAGAAATTGTTATTTTTAATGACGATTCAGCTGGATTAAGGGACTGGTCCAAGGAGATGCAGGAGTTACAGTTGCTGAGCATGATCTATGTGGATCATCAGCAAAGCTCACTATTGACCCCCTATGTTCGGGTAAATGTTTGTTGTAATGGGGACCTGGGACACCTGGGGTGTTTTAGTGTCTCGGCTCTTTTCCAGGGGCTCTCTGTGTACCTGGGGGTTAATAATTGTTTGACAAACACATCTGCCTCTTTGTTGAGGGCCTTTTAAGCTTTTCACTATCACTTTTCTAAGAACTTGAGCCTGGAGGTGTGGATAAAGGCCTCTCCTTTGTCTGACACTATTTTTTTCATGATGCTTTAAACCAAATGCAATCAAAACGATTTTTTTTTTTTTTTAATTCCCGTGAGAGGCATTTTAAAATTTTAACTTAGTTGTTAAATTGCTTTAGTAAGTCTGGGTTGTACTCCTGCACAGTTAAAAACAGGAGTTGATTACTCCATTTGTTGGAAAGTGTCAGGGTCTGAAGCCGGCAGACCTGCCTCCCTGCTGTTATAATGCTGACTATTATTTTTACACATGGACCATTTTATAAAATGTAAACCATTTCTTTTTTGTTGTTTTGGTCTTTGGGACATTTTTGAGATACTGTTTTTATTTATTTTAAAAAATTTATTGGGGTGACCATTAGTTAATAAAATTATATAGGTTTCACCCAGCTGGTGTGGCTCAGTGGTTGAGCTTCGAGCCATGAACCACGAGGTCACGGTTCAGTTCCCAGTCAGGGCTCATGCTGGGTTGGGAGTTTGATCCCCAACAGGGGACGTGCAGGAGGCAGCCGATCCATGATGTTTCTCTCTCTTAGATGTTTGTATCTCTCTCTCCCTTTCTCTCTCTCTGAAAAATCAATAAAAACATTTAAAAAAATTATATAGGTTTCAGGTGTACAATTCCATAAACATCATCTGTATGTTGAATTGTGTTTTTATTTTTTCAGCTTTAAATGAGTTCTAGTTATACTAAAAAATATATAGTCCAGACAGTAGCTGCTTAGTTATTTTCCACACCAATTTAATAGTGTTGTGCCGGGGTTCATTTGTCCCAGGGAAGGCACCAAACCCAGTACTTTACGATGAACTAAACTTCACCCTTTATTTGCTGTTTCACCAGTTCCTACCTAATGCCCCTTTCTCACCCAGGGTCCCAGCACAATACCCCGTTTAATTTCCTTGTCCTGTTTCCCTGTGTGCAACAGTTTTATGACCTTGCTTTGCATGAGCTTAATAGTTTGGAGATATTATGTACAATTGGAGTTTGTCCGCTGTTGTAGACTGGGGCGTGTCTGTTGGGGAAGAAACACAGAAAAATAAGTTTCCCTTTCATGATTGTACCAAGGGCACAAGCCATCGACATGACATTCCCTGGAGATGGAGCCCATGCCACCTGGCTGAGGTCATATTTGCCAGGTATCTCCATTTTAAAATTACACACCCTTCCTCTTTCCATAATCTCTTCTTTGGAAGTAAGTCACTAAAGTCCGTTCATGGAGGAAGAAGGGAGAATTCAGCTTCATGTCTTGGATGATCCAGTATTTGATTATTAAGAATTCCTCTGTAAAGAATCGTTGTCCCTTCTCCCCAATTCATCTATTCGTTCCATCGGTCATTTGTATCTGTATGTGCCATGGGTATTTAATGTATCCTTCCAATGCTGCATTGTAGCAGTTCATTTATTTATTCCATCATTCACTTGTATCTGCACGTGGGCGTGGGTATTTAATGTATCCTTCCAATGCTACATTGTAGCAGTTCATTTACTTATTCCATCATTTGTATCTGTGTGTGCACATGAGTATTTCGTGTATACATCCAGTGCTACATTGTAGCAATTCATTTATTTATTCCATCATTCCTTTATATCTGTATGCGTGCATGGGTATTTAGTGTATACGTCCAATGCTACATTGTATTAAAATCCAATACTACATTAGTGTTGCTGCTTGGTTACTTACTTTATTCTGTCCCTATAGCTTGGACACCAATACGTTGTTGCACTTTGATAGCTGGTGAATGAGAGGACTCTGTGTTAAAGAACCGTGAGAGCAAGCCTCCCAGCCAGAGTTTGGACCTGGGTGGAAAAGAGTTTAATCTTGGATGGTGTCTGGATAGAGGAGGATTTTATTCTTGGAAGGTGTGAGGGACCACGGTTTCCGACTTTGATGTTTCCCTCACAGTCTCACTTGTATCGGTCAGCTCTGCTCATCTCGCTGGTCCAGGGGTGTCCAGCATACACAAATACTACCTTTCACCAGGAAACCTTCGCGGACAAAGTACAAATCTTTGACTGTGTTTCATGGTCTCCATCTGTAGTTTTCCTATGGAGGAAGCAAAACACCCATAGATCCCAGCTTAAGAATGGCCTGGGGTCATCCCTTCTCACAAGTTATCTTAGTATTTTTCTTTTTATCTTTATTGTTGAAAGTATTATAGATGTTCCCATTCCTTTTTCTCTCTTGCCCCCCACCACCTCGTTTCTGCCCCATCCCAGGCCTTCCCCTCACTATTTCCTGTGTCCGTGGGTTATGCACATGTGCATATAAGTTCTTTGGTTAATCTCTTCCCCTCTCTCACCTTCCCTCTGAGATTCCTCAGTCTGTTCCATGCTTCTTTGTCTCTGGTTCTACTTTATTCATCAGTTTATTATGTTCATTAGATTCCACATAGGGGTGAGATCATGTGATATTTGTCTTTCTCTGACTGGCTTTTTCCACTTAGCACAATACTCTCCATAACGTTGAAGGAACATACTACTGACCCGTGATACCCCTCTGATGAGGTTAGATTTCGGAATGCCAGCATGCATGGCCGCACACATTTCCCCTCATGATTGACATTCTAAAAAGTGGTCTATTCTCTTCACAGTATGAACTGGGTTTTAATATAAAATTTGAATATGCACACGAATGGTTATCACTTAAGTATATCTCAAGAAGCATTCTTTTGAGTTCTGGGAACTGGGTCCATCTAATGAATACGTCATTTAAACACACTGCAGCCTTTCCAAGGAGCCTTTAAGAGACAGTAGGATTTTTTGTGCTTTTTTTTGTGTGTGTTTTTTTTTTTTGGCAAAGAAAAATGTGTATTAAAGGAAATACAAAAATTTTGAAACCAATCTAATCGTCATTCCGCAAGACAGTGGTTAAACACTAAACAACTTGTGCAACAGCTGGTAGCAATTTTCTGACTATTTTAAACATAGATGGTCGTTATCTCTCTATATTACATTTTTATCTGTATCTATATCATGTGTAATGTATGTATATATCTGTACATATCACATATACATCATATCAGTGTCTATAACCGTTAATCTCATAACTCAATTATATCCAGGACTATGCCTCTATCATACTGTACTTACCTGTATTTATATTTGAATTTCACCCATATTTATATCACTACATTCATATCTTTATGTCTATATTAGATTTCTATTTCTTTATCTATCTACAGTGATACCATTTTGAAGATTATGTTATAGCAGAAGTCACTTGGTACTATTGCAAATATTTATAGCATCTTTTTTCATGATTTATTCTCTGAGAAGGTCATGACTTAACTTATTAATCCTTTAATTTTTGCCATTTAGGGTATTTCTGCAGTTTTGATCCTGTAACTTATTTCCAAATTCTTCCATATAAATTCCATGTTCTTCATCATAGGGCCATAGTTTTGTATGTGTGTGTGTGTGGGGGGGGGGGGGGTTACATTGTTTTGATTTGTAAACCTTTCTTGAATCCTTTTTAAGAAGCAATTTTCTATGGACTTGAAGTCTATGGAATGTTTTACTATTGAAAATTGAAAATATATGCAAAAATACAGAAACTGGAGTCATGGATGTCCTGCATCCATCCCTCAGGTTCAGCAATGATGAATGCACGACTCATCTCTCACATTTAACCTCACCTATTCCCCTGTTCTCATTATGGTCCCACATGATCCATCTAAAGACATGTCAGTGCTGTGGAGGGAAAGGGGCCCCACGCTCACCTGATGGGCTCAGGGGAGGCCTGCGGGGGGCCTTGCAAACTCAGAGGCCTAAAGGAGCCACATCGGCTGGTCTGAAATGAAAACTTTCTAACGAAAAGCAGTTTATGGAGGGTCGTCAGGTCCTTGGCTGGTATCTCCCCTGACAAAGGTCCATCTTTACCTGAACTGAGCCTGTCTATTGTCTTTTTGCATCTGGGATAACATATCGTTGGGATGTCAGAGTAATTTCCCTTTTTCCGGACCCCTCAGGGCACAGGCTCCGCTCTGCAGAGACCACAGGTCCCCTCACTGTCATCGAGTTAATTGTTGACTGTTACCCATCCTGCACCCACCTGAGTAAAAGACGTGCGTCCATCATTTTATTTTCTACCCAACCCCAGAGGTTTCCCTGCTTTGCTTCCTCCCGCCTCCCTCATCTGTCACCAAAGAATTTCATGGAACCCACATACGCCTCCTCTTTCGATTGTAATGTATAAAACAAGGTGCAAAACTCCCATTGTCGGGAGCAAAATCTCCATCCGTTCAGATCCTGCTTCCTGGCAACTGTCCACAGTGCGGCTCAAATACACTCACGCACATCTTCAGAGGCTTCAATGTTTCTTACATTAACTGTGCATTGTTCTAAGACACAAGAATCTTTTTTTGTGTGTGTGTATAGCCAGCACATCTTTACCACGCCTAAAATCACCAACATCAACGTTATATCATCACCTTTCAAGTCACAGAAATCAAAAAGTATTTTTCAATAGTGTCCTAAGTCCCCCAAAGTCAGCGCCCTGAAAACACTCGACTTGCCTATTAAATTTCTCCCGGCCGCTCTATCTCCCCCTCCATCTCCATTTCATGCAGTTTCTCTTCATCTTGTGTGAAAGTAGGTTATGGAATCAGCAAAATGTGGCACATACGCAGGTTATTTTTAAAAGAATGGGCGTGGTTTCCGTAATCCTCAGTCTTAGGTTACAGGCTCCCCAGGGACTGAGGCTTCCTGATTGAGGCCCTGCCCTCCCCAGGAAGAAAGCTTTGTAAATGCAGCCGGGTGTGGGGGGCTGTTCTTAGGAGTTACTGGACCTCAGGCTACCTGGCGTCCAGCTGACACACAGGACTGACCAGGGGGCAAAGAGAAAGAATGTCGGAAGCTACTCTTTGTTCCATCATTAAACACACACATGCACACGCACACGCACACGCACACACACCCTGCACATTTTGCCACTTTCCCAACTCACAGTTAACCTGATTACGTCCGTCTGTCTGAAGTCCTCGCTGCGAATTATATTTAGAATGATGATGAAGACCAAAGCCTAGCAACCCAACCTACACAATTACAGCGGGACGTCCATCTCATGCTAATGTCATTATGACCCAAATTAAGACCGTTTAGGGACAGGTGGCTAACGAGGCTGCTTCCTCATCACTGGGGGCTCATCTCACCTCCAGCTTTGCAGAGATGCAGTTGACCTATAACATTGTGTAAATTTAAGGCGTGCAACGCGTTGCTTTGATACATTTATATGTTGCAATATGCTCGCCTTGGCTAACACCTTCATCTCGCCACATAGTTGCCATCTCGGTTTTGTGGTGAGAACATTTAAGATCTATTCTCTTAGCAACTTTGAAATGTGCAATCCAGTGCTGGCAACTAGAACATTATATCCCCAGAATTTATTCATCTGATACCTGGAACTTTGCACCTGTTGACCCGCATCGCCCCGGTCCCCCAATCCTGGCAACGCTGCTCTACAATGTTGCTAACAGTTATTTCATCCTTTAGGCAAAGAAGCGTAGATCCTTTGGATACATGGTTACACATTGGAGAAAAATAATACACAGTAGGCAAGTAACAGAAACGGGTTATTCACCTTCTCAAACGAATGATCTTGCTAGAAATAGCAAGGTGTGTCCCGTACACGTGCGTGTGTGTGTCTGTGAGTGTGTTTGGCAAATTCGAGCGTCTAGAACATAGATTAGGGAAATTAAACTATAATTATTAGGAGATCATTGACATTTAGTATAAGGTGATGCGTTAGGAAATGTTGCAAACTAGTAAGTGCTGTATAATATTTAAAATGGTATTTGTTGCCCTGGCCGGTGTCGCTCAGTGGTTAGAGAGTCTCCCGCACACCGAAGGGTCTCAGATTAGGTTCCTGGTCAAGGGCTCGATCGCCCGCCCGGGTCGGGGCACATGCCCAAGGCAACCATGGATGTGTTTCTCTCATATTGAAGTCTGTCTGTTTTCCACTTTCTCCCTTCCATTCTCTCTGAAAAGCAAAGGAAAAAATATCCTCAGGCAAGGATTTAAAAAAAAAAAACACCCCAAAACCAAAAAATATAAAATGAATCAAACCTGATTTCCTCAGATATTTTGCAGGAATACATCCTTCTTCTAAAGCAAGGTTTGCTAACCTTGGCACTGTTGGTATTTGTCTGGATATTTGTGTGTGTGTGTTTTGTTTTTTTTTGGTAAGTGGCTGCTCTGTTCATTGTCAATGTTTAGCAATATCCATGCCCTGAAGTCCCTAGATGCCAGCAGCATATATGTCCCCATTTGTGACAATAAGATCTGTCTTCTGACGTTGCCAGATGTCCCCTGGGGGCAAAATCCGTCTCAGTGACAACGCTCTGTTATTTATAAAATGAGGTGTGCATATGCCAGGTTTGACACGGGGAATTTCATTGTGTTTGGGATGCTATCTGTGCCGGGCATGACCAGAAAATTCCAGCAAACTGTGCAAAGAGAGATAGTGTCCGCATTATTCTGCAAGCTCTCCTTCGTAACGAGAATCGACTGGATGAACCTTTATCAGTTGTAATGAGGATTTGGTGGCTATTTGGGGATAGTCAACATAATTCACTTTATCAAAAAAGAACATGAGACTGATTTATGGGAGTGAGAGCTTGAGAGAGTATTAAAAAAAAGAGAGAAAAAAATAGAGGAAAATCCTTGGAATGAAATGCAGCTGGCTGGCTTATGTAAAATTGGGCAAAATCGATGAAAGCAGTCGCCGGGCAGACAGCGCTGTCTCTTTTGATGCCCGGAATCTGATTTACCATCCAACCCGTGTGCACAGATTGGTGAGAGCTCTCAGTTATTTAGAAGTTATTAACATCGATGGAAGCCGTACCAGTGCTCAGCACAGAAAATTAAATTTAACACTCATCAAGATGGGGTTGTATTTTCTGAACTGTTACGCTGATTGATTGAAATTAGGTTCTTCAACAAAATAAGAAGTTTTAATATTCCGTGAGTGACTGCAAGATGGATTTATACGGGGGGGAAAAATGGGTTTTCAAGAGACGTATTATTAACCCCGGAGACTGGGAATTAATATCACTGGCCCCAAAGGATGCACTGTAACATTTGTCATCAGTGACTTCGTAATAGGTTATTTCGTATTATCGCTTTTAATTTCTGTGATAAATGGGCAACTTTTACATTTTTATGATAAAGGGATTATGCAAAACCAGTTATTTTTATTCAGATGGCAATAAAGTAACAATACGTTGCCCTGCCCCATTCAAAGTTGCTGACGTTAAATCCGTAGTAGTTTTATTTTAAATATATTTTTACTGATTTCAGAGAGATGAAGGGAGAGGGGGAGAGAGACAGAAACATCAATGATGAGAGAATAATTGATCGGCTGCCTCCTGCTCGCCCCCTGCTGGGGATCGAGCCCACAACCTGGGCATGTGCCTTGATCGGGAATCGAACCCCGATCTCCTGGTTCATAAGTTGAAGCACAACCACTGAGTCACACTGGTTGGGCCAAAATTCCAAAATTTTTATTTTTTAATTTTTTAATATATCTTTATTGATTTCAGAGAGAGGGAAGGAGATGGAGAGAGAGAGACAGAAACATCAATGATGAGAGAGTCATTGATCGAGCCCGCAACCCGGGCATGTGCCCTGACCGGGAATCGAACCCTGATCGCCTGGATCCTAGGTCGATGCTCAACCGCTGAGCCACGCCTGGGCAGGCCCCAAATTTTTATATGTGTATATATGTATGTGTGTGTGTGAGAGAGAGATAGAGAGAGAGGAGCGAAGAGAGATAGACCTAGTCCAATTTTCTCATCCGACTGCCAGGTTGAACAGTAGGAGCTAAACCTAAAACATCACGAGTCCATAAATCTCCTGCTACAGATAAATCAAGTGTTGTGGTTAAATTGTTCCCCTAAAAAGATATAATAAAAAAGAGCTAAGATCTGGAAGCAGCCCAGGTGCCCATCTGTAGATGAGTGGATAAAAGCTGTGGTGCATTTACACCGTGGAATACTATGCAGCTGTGAAAAAGCAGCATCTGTTACCCTTTGGGGCACCATGGAGGGGCCTGGAGAGTATTATGCTGAGTGAAATAAGCCAGGCAGAGAAAGACAAGTATCCCCATGATCTCACTCATATGTGGAATCTAATGAACAAAATAAACTGATGAATACAATAGATCCAGAGACATGGACGCATGGGACAGATGGAGGGATCTCAGAGGGAAAGGAGGGTGGTGGGAGGAGAGATTAACCAAAGAACTTAAATGCATAGATGCATGACCCATGCACACAGACAATGGCGTGGGGAAGGCCTGAGGAGGGGAGCAGAGTAAAGGGGGTTAATGGGGGGGGGCAGGGAAAGGGGGACATCTGTAATACCTAAAAAATGAAGAAAATTAAAAAAAAATCCTAATCCCACACCATGGGACCCTGTTTTCAAATAAGGTCTTTGCAGAGGTAATGAAGGTGAGGCCATGCAGGTGGCCTTCATCCAATAGGACTGATGCCCTTCCACGGGGGGGAAAATGCCCTGTGAAGACCCGCCCGCTGGGAAGACAGAGACAACCAGGGAGAAGGCAGCCCATCGCAGAAGGAATCAAAGTCCGCAGAGCTGCAGCTACAAGCCAGGGAACACCCGGGATTCCCCCGCCCCCCAATCCAGAAGAGGCAGGAAGGATCTTCCCTGGAGCCTTCAGAGGGAGCGTATCTGGGGTGGGGGTCCCCCTGTTTTCTTTTCATCTTCACCCGAGTATATTTTTTCCATTGATTTTTTTTTTTTTTTTTTGACTGGAAGGGAGGGAGGGAGAGAGACAGAGAGAAACGTCAATGAGAGAGAAACATCAGTATCATCAGTCGGCTGCCTCCTGCACCCCTCCTTACTGGGGATCGAGCCTGCAACCTGACCGGGAATCAAACCCTAACCTCCTGGTTCGTAGGTCGATGCTCAACCAACTGAGCCACACTGGCCAGGGCCCAAAGAATATTAAAAAAAAAAAAAAAAAAAGAAGGCAGGGTGACATTGGCCTTTATGTCAGTAAATTTTGCAACCATTCAACAGCCTTGAAACCCAAAAACCAGGCCAGGCAGAGCCGTGTGCAGCTGGCTCTGCAGAGGGTTTCCGGGAGCTTCCTGCAAGCTGGTCGTAGAGTTATTTTGTTTCTTTGTTGTTGTTAATGCTCACGCGAGGATATTTTTCCCATTGTTTTTCAGAGAGAGTGGAAAGAGAGAGAGAGAGAGAGAAACACTGATGTGAGAGACACACATCGATGGGTTGCCTCCCACACGCACCCCAAGCAGGGCCAGGAATCGAACCTGCAACCCAGGTGCATGACCTTGACCGGGAATTGAACCTGCTAACTGTTTGGTGCATGGACTGTTGCTCTAAGCACTGGGCCACCCTGGTGAGGGCGGGGTCCCCTTTTTAATGACTGTCCTTGGAAGGGAAACAGCAGTTTCCCTCCACTCTAAAACGAGCGGGTTGGACCCGTCTCCGGGTCCTTTCCAGCTCCGCTGATTCGAGAGCCCTGATCCTGGTAATTAAGACTCTTGACTTGAACGCTGCTCGTTGGCAACCATAATCAGTGACGCCGCGGCGTCCCTGAGTTTTCTGAATAAACTCCGTTGTGACGTTGTTAAATGTCGGAGACAAGCAGGAAAGAAGGTTTGCAGCTCGAAATTGTGTGATTTAAACCAGACTCAGCCCTGGTTGGTGGGACTCAGTGGTTAGAGTGTCGGCCCAGGTGCACGGAAGGGTCCCGGGTTCGAGTCCCAGTCAAGGGCATGCACCTGGGTTGCGGGTTTGATCTCCGGCCCTGGTTGGGGTGCATTCGGGAGGCAGCCAACCGATGTGTGTCTCTCAACTGATGTTTCTCTCTGTTTCTCCCCCTTCCCCTACCTCTAACCTTCCCCCCTTCCAGTCTCTGTCTGAAAAACAATCGCTGGTCTACACTAACACACACTCCAGCCCCTCTCCTCTCCCTGGACCAGGGGGGCGCACACTCAAGTGCTGACTTTCTAACCATTGCTTCCTGGTGACCAGCCCCCTTTCTGAAGCGATCCAGGTGCCCACCAAGAGTCGCCTCCTTAGAACAAAACATACTCCCCTCACCCGGGGGATTCCAAGGGCTTTAGGAGCTGTGTCGGGAACCAGGGCCCAAGACCAAACCTTAGAAAGATGCTCCCAGTGTTCGCACCGCTTAGGACCTTAGAAGGGAAGTTGGAGCTCTGTGCCAGGAGCAGCGGGGTGGGGTTAGGGACTAATATATACATATTTTGTATTATTTGAGACATAGCCTTACTTTTTCCATCACATGTTCTGCTCACTGCCTTCTCCCCCCACCAACATTTAAAAAATTTATTGTATTTTTATTTTTTAATCCCCACTTGAGGATATTTTTTCCATTGCTTTTCCGAGAGAGTAGAAGGGAGACAGAGACACACACACGTCCACGTGAGGGAGACACACGGATTGGTTGCCTCCTGCACGAGCCCCGACCGGGGCCAGGGTTCGAGCCTGCAGCCCAAGTACGTGCCCTTGGCCAAAATCGCACCGGGGATCCTTCAGTCGGAGGGCTGATGCTTTAACCACTGAGCAAACCGGCCAGGGCCTGCCTTCTCCGCCTTTGAGGAGCCTATCCGGCATTCCTCTTTGCTAATGCATTTGCACCAGAGGAGCCCGACCACCTCACACTTCCTAGCTGTGCAAATTTTAGTAGTTGATGTTCATGTTTCAGTTTTATCATCTGTAAGAGAGTTATGATGAGGGTACCTGCCTGCTAAGGATATTTGCAAAATAAATAAGTTAATAAGGCACTTATTTATAAATAAGTTAATAAAGCACCTTAAAATATAGTCTCGCCGTGGGCATCGAAGGCGGGCTCTTTGTATTTGTCTTTGACCTAACGATCCTATTTCTTAGTCTAAATATATATATTTTTAAAATCTGTTTTTATTGATTTCAGAGAGAGGGAGAGAGAGATAGAAACATCAACGATGAGAGAGAATCATTGATCGGTTGCCTCCTGCACGCCCCCGACTGGGGATGGAGCCCACAACCCGGGCATGTGCCCTGACCTCCTGGCTCATAGGTTGACACGGAACCACTGAGCCACACCGGCCCGTCTTAACCTAAGTGTTTTACAAAGGATGGCTTCATATTATACTTAGATCAACCCACAATTCCTTTGACCTATTTTGCTTCCCACAGTGAGCCCCGCCCCCTCCCACCTGCACAGCTCCGCCCGCAACATTGTTTCATTTCAGCGCAGCCCGCATACCGGTTGGCTTTTGGTTTTGTGCCACTCAACCTGTTACAAAGTAGTCAATTTTCATGAGCCACTTTCCCTGCCTGGAACATCCCGCCCTCTTCCCGCTTTAAAAGGGTCCCGATTGTTTCCATACGGAGCCCAGTCTCACAGACGAGCTGCTGGAGAAACACGTAGTTTATGACACTCTCTTGATAGTTGTTGAACAAATGAGAAATCGAACGGTGCCCGTTAAGGACAAGTGTCAAGGACGCGGCCGTGGCAATTTTCCTGGACGTGTAGACGAGCCGGACAGGCCACGAAACCAACTTGTCGGACGAGGGACTTTCTGTTTAACCTCAGGGGAGACGGGTTTCCCTGGGTGGTTCAGCTGGGTGTTTCTGAACTACCGCGGTTTACTGAGACCGTATGGATCACTCGGGATCCTTACCTGGTTTACTTCGCAGCCACCGCTTACCTTCCAAAATCGCTTTGCCAGTATTCATACCCCTTGAGTTTTTACCGGTTTTTGGTATTTTTTTAAAGAGGGTGTCATAGCAAAGTTTTGTCAACTTCCCCCCTTCCATTCTAGTCCATGCCTAGACCGTTGAGACTGATGGATTTTTAGGAACGTTAAGGATTTGGGAGCTTCACCGTTTACAGTCTTACGTGGAAGGGATGCATTTGCCCCGCTGTGCGTTTTGGCTCCACCTTTTGCTGGATGGACGACGCTGTGTGCTTTTGAGTTTTGTGGTAAATATTTGGGTCAAAATTAGCCATGTGGGCAAGAAATGAATTCCTCCCTCCCTCCCTCCCTCCCTCCCTCCCTCCCTCCCTCCCTCCCTCCCTCCCTCCCTCCCTCCCAATTTTAATCCCCACTCAAGGGTATATTTTTATTGATTTTAGAGATAGAAAAAGGGAGAGGGAGAGAGAGAGAAACATCCATTATTTGCCTCCCATATGTACCCTGATCAGGAGTTGGGCCCACAACCTGGGTATGTCCCCTGGTCAGGATTCGAACCCATGACCTTCGGTGCCCTGGACAATGCTCCAACCAACTGAGCAACACTGGCTGGGGCATGAATTTCTTTTGAATTATCAGAATTTGGGGGGGGGGCGGTGATTGGGGAGGAGCCGAATTGTAAAATTCATTATATATACATTTTCATTTAGTCCAAATTGAAATATCTCTTTTTCTTTGTTTCATTGGCGTTCATAATGCTACAAAGGAAACCATTTGGACATTGCATAAAAAACTGGGAGCAAACCCAAGACAGAAACAGATGTTTTATTAAATATGTGTCTTGTTAAAAATGGTTGTAGTCGGAAAGATTGTTCTGCTTGAGAGACAGAGATAAAACGGGCTAGACAAGTTAGGGTACAAATTAAGGTCACTTATGCTAATTTGAACATTTACATACACTAAATTTAGAAACATCCAGACGACCCCACGGAAAGCTAGAGATGACTCCTTTTCTCCCCTGAGCATGACCTTTTTTTTTAGCTACTCAAAAAAAAATCTACCGAAATTAAACTGATTCTTCTCAATATTCTTTTAGAAACTCAGCAGGGCGCCGAGGCTCGAAAGAAAACTAAATATATCACGGACGCTCCTAGGGCTGTTTTTCAAATTTAAAAATACCTCCGATACACACTCAGGTGTTAAAAATAACTTTGTATCGTCTCGTGTTTGTGTTGTTTGTGTCACTAGGGCTGTTTTTTCAGATTTAAAAATACCTCCGATACACACTCAGGTGTTAAAAGTAACTTTGTATCATCTTGTGTTTGTGTTGTTTGTGTCACTAGGGCTGTTTTCCAGATTTAAAAATATCTCCGATACATGCTCAGGTGTTAAAAGTAACTTTGTATCGTCTCGTGTTTGTGTTGTTTGTGTAACTACCTGGGAGCCTTAGTCAGGGGCGATGTCAGCACCTTGGGGACCCTGAGTTGTACTCGTGGTGCAGGTTTCTTGGAAACCCTGGGGAGCCGGGAATAGTTTCCTCGTATTTTCATAGGTTGTGCTCTGAAAAGCACGACCCTTCAGGACCCTCTCTGCGGCCGTCTCCCAAGACGTTGTCCGAGAGGCCATCTCTCGCGAGCACGACTCTCTCTGTCCCCCCGACAAGACCAGAAGGTCCTCGAGGGAAGGGGCTGGGTTACAGTCGTCTTTGAAATTCCTTTTCTGCCTCATCTCACGTAAGGCCTCCGCTCACCGGACATTTCTGAAATGACAGAATGTGGGATTTATAGACAATACGTACAGGGGATTTTTCAGATACGAGAAAACCCGGGCACGTGTGCCCTAGGCCAGGAAGCGAACGGTGACCTCCTGGTTCACGCAGGCCGACGCTCAACCACGGGGCCACGAAACCGCCGTCTACGAAAATATTTATATCCTTCCGTCTTATGTTCTAGGTTTCTTCCTGACCTACTCCCTGGGGACAGCCGGAATGGCTGCGAAGGGCTCGACGAGTCCCCACGTCTTCGGCTGTGAAGATGAAACGGCGTGGAGAGGCTCACTTGAAACGCTTTCGTAGGGTGGAAAACAACAGCTCTTAGCGTCCACGCCTGAGGTGGCTCCAAAGGTTGGTTCGCTTCCACCGCACTATTTAGAGGTGCCTTTGAGGGATACGGCGTTTTTCTGGTCGCATTTGCGAGCATATCAGTAACTCATCGGTATAGGTTTGCTTTGACTAATTTCAAATAATCACGGGCGATCCTTCACTATGCATGATGCCCGGCGGGCACTAGCCTTACCGGGGGTACCACTTTGTAAATTATAGAAATGTCTAACCGCTATGTTATACACCTGAAACTAATATAATCTATATTTTCTACTCTTATTCTCACCTGAGGATATTTTCCCATGGAATTTTAGGGGGAAGGGAAGGGAAGGGGGGAGATTGAGAGAAATTCTGAAGTCAGAGAGACATTGATTGCTTGCCTCCCACACCTCACACCCCCCAACTGGGGGCAGGGACCCAACCTGCAGCCCTGGGACGTGCCCTTGACAGGGAATTGAACCCGAGACCCTCCGGTGCACAGGCCGACGCTCCAATCGCTGAGCCACGTCGGCCAGGGTGATAATATTGAATATCAACTGTAATAGGAAAATTTTAAAAATTAAAAAGGCGCTCCTGGAGATGAATTAATCGCTTAAGAACGGGGTACGTCTTTTCAAACAATACGCGTATGGTAGGGTATAGCGTTACGGGAAAAGATGATAAAATGTAATTTTGTATGAATTTCAGAATAATCAGCTCTTTGTAGCCGTATGAATCTGACTTAAGGCCGTGGATAGCACGCCATCCAGTCCAGCCTAAAACCAACAAGTGTTTTAACCCTGAGAATTCATTCTTTCTAAAAAAAAATTAAAATACATTTCAAATTCTTAATTTAAATAAGCTGGATCTAACATATACGAGCACGGAGTCGATTACCTTAAAAAAAATTAAAAATGAGCAGTGTCCTGGTCAAACGCACGAGGCGGTGACCTCCGGCCGCCTGCTTTGACCTTGACTTGCCGCGCGGACGAAAGCGGTTGGTTCTAGAATCCGCGTTTCTCGAGCCGTCCGTTAGGGAACCGGCGAGGAATTACTTTATTCCAGCTGCTTCTCGTAACCCCCTCCCGCCCCGAAAGAAAGCTCATAAGGACGCCGTCAGCGGGGCTTTTCGAGGCAATGCCGCCACGTCTTTCACTGAGCGGGGCCACGTGTGTCGCTCCGTTTTATCTCCACAGGAGAACGATGCGCTGAGATGGGAGAGGAGCCCAGCGGATTCCCAGGGAGGCGTTTCTGGCGGCGTCTCTCCCGGAAGGCGATGTGATGGTGAGTGTCGGGAACTAGGCCTGGTCTCCGGGCCGGCGTTTTTCGGCTGCATCTGCAGCGTGGCTGAAAGGAAACGTGGCCGTGGGTTCAGATGGTGGTGACAATAGGTTCATTTTTTTTTTTTTTTTTAAATCTATTTCAAATGGACACAAAGCACAAAAGTGGGGATTTTGAGTGCGGTTGGGGCGCAGGAAATGGCAGGCGTTTCGTTGGAAATAGAGGCCGGGTGAGGACTCCTGGTGCTGAGGGAGCCACGGCGCAGGAATTACTCAGCCATCTGCCCCACGGGGCCCCGAACCCGCCAGAATTCGCCTGGCACACGTGCGTCCCCCCCAAAACCAGGCATGTTCAACCCATTTCATCTCAGGACACATGTCGAATAATTCCTAAAATCCCGGTTCCTTCCCGCCGGCCGGCTGTTGCTGTGCTGGTTGCTGGAAACAAAGTCGGTGCCTCTGACTCCGTGGTCAGGTGTCTCGTGTTTTAAACGCGCGGGCGGCTGGTGGGTTGAAAAACCGCCGTCCTAGGGCCCACGTCTCAAGCGACGGAGTAGCCCCCGCCGCTCCTGGGACCGTGTTTTGCGCAGAGGGTCGTGCGCCACGTGGTTCTCCTGCAGGCCGGGCGTCCGCTGGGGCCGCAGGATCCTTCTGTCCGTCTGGGCCCCAGAAACCTTGTCCCCCTGGCGCTGAATTTCCGAAACGGCGTGTTTTTAACCAAGTTCGCAGCTGGTGGTTACGTCTGTCTGCGGTTCGGGGGCGAATTCAAGCCCCGCGTGTCAGGAATTCGAGCCAGCTGTCTGCCCCACGTGGCCCAGAACCCGCCAGAATTCGGGTTTTTAGGGCAGCGATGAAATACGGGTTATTTACCGATTTTTCTCATCCACCTGAGCGCCAGGGCTTCCTGCCGCCTGTCAAAATCGGGGCCCCCCCCGGCCCCCCAGGTTGGCTCTCCGGCGTTTCTTTACAGGGGAACGCGTAATTTCCGTCGTCCCTGCTCGCGGGGAAAACGTCTGTGCCGCGTTTCTCCGTTCTAGGAGGTCGTCTTTGCCCTTCGACGAATCCTTCCTTCTGTCCGACGTGATCGCCGAGCGTTCCTTCAGGTTTCCTGCCGTAAAAACAGACGAAATAAAACAAAAAGAAGCTGATTTTTCCTTTCCAAAGACAACGTGTCGTGCGCGGAGACGGAGGCCCTGGCCCTTTTGGTCATGAACATGCAAATCCGAAAGGCGACCGTGGAGAAAACAAACGGCCCGTCTGATATTTTTATCGTCGAGATTTATCTGTTTTATCAAAGGCTTTTAACGCGCACTCACGTCTTCCCAGCGCCTGCCCTTAAATAAGCCGTCACAGCACTTTCTGCGAGTCCCTTGTCTTCCGAATTGTGACTTTTTTTTAATACTTCACGGGCTTTATTACGATTGCTATTGTCTTTCAACTTTATTTAATTTTAATTTTTTTTTAATTATTTTTTTTTGTTAACCTTCACCCAAGTGTATTTTTTTCCATTGATTTTTTAAAAATTTTTTTAGAGAGACTGCGAGTGAGAGAGAGAGACATCGATTGGTTGCCTCCCCCGCTTTCCCCAATGGGGGCCTGGATTCGAACCTGCAACCCCGCTACGTGCCTGGACTTTGGACTCGAACCCGCAACCCGTAGGCATGCAGGTTGACACGCTAACCACAGAGCAGCACCGCGCGGGCCTCTTATTTTATTCGGTATTGGTTTCGGGCCTACAGCTTCGAGGTTAGACAATCATATACTATCCCGCCCCCCAATATTTCCAGCCCCCCGACTGGCACCGTGAGCGGGGATCACAGTGGCATTGACTCTGTGAGTTCGGGAAGGTGTCATTCTCCTTCCCCGTCTGGAGGAGCCTGGACATAAAGCCGAGGCCTGGTCTCGGGAGGCCCCGCGTTGGCCACACACCAGCAGCCGTGGGAGCAGCAGCCCCGGGCACCTCGGGGTGGGGGGGGGGTGAGGCTTCCAGCCGCGGTGCAGGCGAGATGCAGGCTCCTGACGTCAGGCTCTCGGGCGGCGGTGGACTCGCCGCTCAGGCCGTGACGGCTCCCATCAGGAGACCCGAAGGGACCGTTATAGAAGGTGCAGGGCCCCGGGCGGGAAACCAGAGCCGAAGACGGGTTATTGTCTCGCCCGCAGGCACTTGGCTGCTCTCGGCTGCGTTCGAAACCACCGGCCAGCCTCAGATGTCCCTGCAAAAGTCTCCTTGCCGGCCGCTCCGAGGAGGCTGATGCTCTGGGGGGCGATGTGGAGGGTGACCCTGCGTCGCAACGTCCCGTAGGGCCTCCCCGGGGTGGCTGGACTAGGTGCAAATGCAAAGGACAAGAGGGCCTTGGGTCCCCGGCGCCCTTCACGGAGCTGTTAGCGTTTACGAGGCGGGTGCAGGGTTTAGCGGGGAAAAAAACACACGGGCCTGTGAGTTTGGGAGCATCTTTGTTGTAAGCTGGCCCTGCTGCTGCTTCGCGGTGTGATTTTTATTTGCTTTAGTTTTCTTTTTAATCATTTGAGGGTATGTTTTAGAATAATGTTTGCATTATTTATTGAGTGTGTTTTTATTGATTTTGAAAGAGAGAGTCATGGATCGACCGCCTCCTGCAGGCCCCCGACGGGGGATTGAGCCTGCAACCCGGGCCTGTGGCCTGACCGGGAATCGAACCCACGACCTCCTGGTTCCTAGGTCGACGCTCAACCTCTGAGACACGCCAGCCGGGCCTTCGCTGGGTTTGGATGGCCCGCCGGCTTCCGATACACTCACAAAATAGAGAGACGTGTGATTCTTTCCACAGGGACGACTCCTGCACACGGAGCCGGCCCGCGTCCCCCCGGCCCCCGTTATCTCAGGGCGCTTTCGGCTTCTTATTTCAACCGCAGGACTTGGCGTTCCCACGGGCTTCCGTATCCCCCGTCGCCTCTGTTTCGGGGATGACACTGAATTTTCAGAGCATCCGCTGGCCGCAGGCAGCTGAAGGGGTGACCTTGGCCGTGTCCTCGCGGTGGGAGCTGGGGCCTGGGGCGCGAAGGGATGTGACAAAGGTCCCCCGGCCAGTTAGTGACACAGCCCGCCGCGGTCCGAGGTGACCTCTCTCTCCGTTTGCACGATGCCCTCAGGAACCTGTGGCTTTTTATGGTCTGTGCAGGCCAGCGGTCCCTTCCCTTGGGTGTGTAGCATCACCTTGGACAAAAACGACGCACGTTTTTGATTTGTTTTTTAAAATCTGAGATATTTGGACAGTACATGCGAAAATAAAGTTACTGAGTCAAATTGTATAGACATGTGTCTCGATTAAAATCGGCACGGCCAAGGATTCAAGAAGAATGTGCGTTAGATACACATTTAAAAATAAAATTCAAACAAACATGCCCATTGCCGGAGCACAAAGTCGGACATTGCTCACATTTTTGTACGTCCGTCTGAGGCACGTCCCGCCCACCGCTCAGAGGCAGTTACTATCCCAGAATTTGGTTTTAACGGTGTCTTTGCTAGTTTACTATTTTAGCACAAATGTAGCTCGGAGCAGTCGTTTAGTTTTTACATAATATTATATAAGCGAGATCATACCATATGTCCTCTTCCACGCTGTGTGATCCGTTTTGATAACAGATAATCTCCGGTTTACCCATTTTTCAGTGCTGTGTAGTATTCCGGTTAACTATGCCAGCATTTACTTATTGGTGGTCCTATTCATGGACATCTGGGTTATAGACTATAGTGTGTGTGCATGTGTGTGTGCATGCGTGTGTGTGCATGCATCTGTGTGTGCATGTGTGTGTGCATGCGTGTGTGTGCATGTATGTGTGTGCATGTGTGTGTGTGTGCATGTGCGTGTGCATGTGTGTGTTGTGAGCCCATGCACGGAGCCGAGGCTAAGCGTGGAGGTAACAGGTGCGCGGCCCCACCTCAGGGCTGAGCTCCGTGTTCTCAAAAAGATGTCATAGAAAAGGTTGAGTTCTCACCAGAAACAAAACCCAAAGGACGGGAAATGAGATTATCGATAAGTTACACACCATTTGGGAATAGCTGTTAGAGCCTTTAAAAACAAACAAAAAAAGAAACAGGAAGGCTTTGGGTATTTATTTCCATTAATATTTCATATACATTCCTTTAATTAAAAGCTATCCTTGCTTTGGCCGGCGTGGCTCAGTGGGATGAGCATTGTCCTGTGCACTGAAAGGTTGCGGGTTCGATTCCCAGTCAGGGCACGTGCCCAGGTTGCAGGATCGATCCCCAGCAGGGGGCGTGCAGGAGGCAGCCGATCCACGACTCTCTCATCACTGCTGTTTCTCTCTCTCGCTCCCTCTCCCTTCCTCTCTCTGAAATCAATAAAAACTTATATTAAAAAGGAAGAATTACATGGTCCCAAAAAGTCGACGGTGCTGAGGGTGGGAGACCTTAGCTTTTACAGTGTATTTTTTTTGTGTGGGCAAATGAGCCACATTAAAAACAAAAACAAAAACTGAGCAAATCCGGTGGCTCTGAAGTTAGGACTATTTTGAATGCATAACGTGGACCTGGTGAGTCTCAGGTGCCCCTGGGCTCCTCCTCCGAGGCCCTGTTGGTCCGTTATATCCCCGCGGCCCTCAGGACCTTGGGGGGACAGACGTGTAGACAGGGGGTGACTTGATGATACACTCAGATGCAAACGCTGCATTGTAATCGAATAGGTGGTCTGTGGACACTCCCATCCACCCGCCTTGAGTGAGAGAACCAAGGGCATGAGCCACAATCCCTCCAGGAGCTCACACGATAAGCCCTGGACACTTCCGGCAACTGAATTCTCTCTGTACTGAACTCCGCCTTCCAGGGACTGTAGATGACGGTGCTTTGAACGGACTCTCGCTTTTAATCCCCAGACAGCCACAGTAGCCCCTCTTTTTTCCGTTTCCCTGGGATCGGCCGCCCTCGGTCAACCACGGCCCGAGAATATTAAATGGAAAATTCCAGAAACGTGCCACTGACACGTTGTCAATGGCTGGCCGTCTGAAAAAGTGGAAGGAAAAAAGAAAAGAAAGAAAAAGTGGAAGGAATCTCAGAGGGACAGCGGGCGTCGGTGGGGGGGGAGAGATTAACCAGAGAACTTACAAGCACATGTGCATGAGCCGTGGACACAGACAATAGTCGGGGAAGGCCTGGGCTGTGGGGTGGGGCAGGAGGGTCGATGGGGGGAAAAAGAGAACATCTGTAATGCTTCCAACAACAATGATACATTTAAAAATAAAATAAGAGCGCAGCCAGGCATGGCTCAGCGGTTGAGCGTCGACCTAGGATCCAGGCGATCGGGGTTCGATTCCCGGTCAGGGCACATGCCCGGGTTGTGGGCTCGATCAATGACTCTCTCATCACTGATGTTTCCATCTGTCTCTCTCCATCTCCTTTCCTCTCTCTGAAATCAATACATATTAAAAATAAATAAATAAAATATTTAAAAAATAAATAAATAAAAATAAAAATAAGAATAATAGATAAAAGTAAATAAAACGTGTGATGAAAGCTCGCAAGTCCCACTGCCTCCAACAGGGACCCGAATCGGCCCTTTTTCTGGCGTCGCCACGTGGTAGCTGCTCCCCACGTGTTAGCCACGTAGTATCCATCCGGGTGATCAGATCGACCGTCGGGGTGTCACAGGCCTTGTGGTCAAGTCGCCCTTATTTGACTCCGTAATTGCCCCAAAGTGCAAGAGTAGCGATGCTGAGAGTTGGGCTATGCCAAAGAGAAGCCATTCCCTGCTCCCTTCAAGCGAAAAGGTGAAAAATCCCCAAATCTATTAGTCACTCTATCATCTCACATCGTCTCCGGAAGGATGGATACAGTGTAACAGGATATTTTGACACATTCCCGTAACTTAATTACAGTCGGTTGTTACAATGTTTCTATTTCATTATTGCTTGTTGTTAATATCTTTCTGTGTCTAATTGATAAATTCACTTTATATAGGTGTGTCTGTGTAGGAAAAATCAGCATATAGAAGGTCTGGTGCTCCCCACAGTTTCAGGCATCCCCTGCGGGTCTTGGAACGTATCCCCCGTGGATAAAAGGGGTGGAGGGCTACGCTAGCGTCTAAACACCTCAGTCGTGAGGGCCTCAAATAATTTAATTTACTTGCTCTAGAGCAACGCTTTGCTGAGCCCAGGGCCTATGCATTGTTGTCCCAGCGCCCAAGATGCTTTTGAGCAGGTCTGTGTTCAGAATCCCAGCAGAGCCCCGACCAGTGTGGCTCAGTGGTTAGAGAGCATCAGCTTGCCCACCGAAGGGTCCCGGGTTCGATTCCCAGTGAAGGGCACGTACCTGGGTTGCAGGTTTTATCCCTGGTCCAGGTCGGGGCGCAGTAGGAGGCGACCCATCGATGTGTCTCTCCCACATGGATGTTTCTCTCTCTTTTTCTCACTTTCCCCTCCCTCCCTTCCACTCTGTCTAAAAGTCAATGGAAAAAAAAATATCCTCAGGTGAAGATTAGCCAAGAAAATAAAAAATAAAAATCCCAGCATCGTGCGTTTGTTGAGTGTGCATTTTTGTCTGTATCTTGACCCCTTTTCTATCCGCTGCAGCCCCGTGGATAAGACCATCCACCTAAAGCCTGGGGAGGGGGGGAGGTTGAATCACTGTCTGCAGCTCTCAGGCAGCGTTCAAACAGCAGATCCATCAGGTTCAGAAATGAATGGCATCCCGTTATCTCGAGGGAGGCCAGAAAAAAAGGATCTCGTGCTCAAAAGCGGGATGGTTTTCAGGAAAACGGAAGACTCCAAACGTATCATCCCCTCCCTCCTGTTTTTGTCTGTCTCTCCGTTACTCAGACATTGGGTCAGAGCCTGGCAGATGTCCAGACGTCGACAGTAAAAATGAAAAACGGCGGCGGCTACACACACGTAAATCAGCCCCCGGGCACTGGGCTGTTTTTTGCTTTCCACGTTACCGTCAGATTTTTTTGAGCATTTTCATACAACTCTGATTAACCTGAGGCAGGATATCACGGTCTATGGCATGTCCCCCAAAGGTATTATGGTTCCACGAGAGATTCAGGTTGAATATGTCATTTAAACAATACTGATCGTGTTGAAATATCCTGCTCAGCTGTTCACTTAAATGCAATGCATAGTTAAGTTCCAGTCCAGAAACACACAGTATCTTTACAAATGAGTTTGTGGTGGTGTTGGTTTTTTTTTTTTTTTTGAGTTGTAGAATGGAGGAATATTACTCGGCCATGAAAAAGAATGAAATCTTACCGTTTGCAACAGGATGGATGAACCTAGAGGGTGGGATGCTGAGTGTAATACGTCAGACAGAGAAAGACAAATACCATATGATCTCACTTATATGTCGACTATAAATAGAAAAAATAAGCAAAACAGAAACAGACCGGTAGATACAGAGGACAGACTGAGAGCTGTCTGGAGGGGTTCGGTGCTGGGTGAAAAAGTGGAAGGATTAAAAAGTACAGATTGGCATTTACAGAACAGCTATAGGGATGTAAAGCACAGCGCAGGGAGTATAGTCGATAATATTGTAATAACTACGTGTTGGTGCCAGGTGGGCCCTAGAATTATTGGGGGGATCGCTTTGTAAATTATATAAATGTCCAACCGCTGTGCTGTACACCTGAAACTAATACGAAATAATATTGAATGTCAACTGTAATTAAAATATTTTTTAAAAAGACCAAAAAAAGAAAGGTTTCCATCCCTAATGGATCATTTCTGATACCTTCCAGTCATGCACATGATTCTCTAAGGTCGAATGAGCTGTGGTTTATCCGGTGAGGGTGCTGTGATCCACCGCCAGACAAATTGGGGGGGGGGGCCTTTAAACCTTGACTCCACCGACACTCAACAAATGAAAGAAGGATTTTTTAAAAATACGTTTTTATTGATTTTAGAGAGAGAGAGAGAGAGAGAGAAACACCAATGATGAGAGTCATGGGTCGGCTGCCTCTTGCTCGCCCCCTGCTGGGGATCGAGGTCACAGCCCAGGCATGTGCCCTGACCAGAAATGGAACCTTGACCTCCTGGTTCACAGGCTGACCCTCAGCCACTGAGCCACGCCGGCCAGGGCTGCTATAAGCTTTTTATTTTTTATTTTTATTTTTTTAAAAAGTATATCTTTATTGATTTCAGAGAGAGGAAAGGAGAGGGAGAGAGAGAGATAGAAACATCAATGATGAGAGTCATTGACTGGCTGCCTAGCCTGCATCCCGGGCATGTGCCCTGACCGGGAATCGAACCCTAATCGCCTGGATCTTAGGTCAATGCTCAACTGCTGAGCCACGCCCAGCTGGGCGGCTATAAGCTTTTTAAATAGGCGGCAGGCGTTACCCTGGAAGGCATGCAGCATTCCTTCCTCGGGGGTGTCAGGACAGCTATCGACACGTTTAATTACGGGTGACGCCTCGATGTCACGAGCACCACGGCTTGTCCTTGAGCTGCATCGTCTCGTTTGGTTTTCCCACGGAAGCTGAGGTTCCGGGTGACGGTGTTCGCGGCCTAAACGAGTGCGCGGCTGAGTCACCTGAGAAGGATTCGAATCCGGGCTACCCTCGGTGTTTCTTTCGTGTCATCTCATAAATACCCATGTGTCCTGGTGCCCGTTTGGCCCAGCTGTCCTGGGGAAGGTAGAGCTCCAGGTATATCTCCTTAGGAAATGGGACGGTCACCTGCAATGTTAGAGAAACAGTGCTTTGGGGCCTCCCACCCCGAGGCGGGCCAACCTTGTCGATCGTTAGTGGGTAACGTTTGGGGAATTGTTTGTTCATTCAAGAAAGACTTATGGCCAGGACAGTGTAGCTCAGCGGTTGAGCATCGACCCATGAACCTGGAGGTCGCGGTTCGATTCCCGGTTGGGGCACATGCCCGTGTTGTGGGCTCGATCGCCAGCAGGGGGCGAGCAGGAGGCAGCCGATCCATGACTCTTTCATCATAGATGTTTCTCTCTCTCTCTTCTTCTCTCTGAAATCAATAAAAACATATTTTATTTTATTTTTTTAAATATATCTTTATTGATTTCAGAGAGAGGAAAGGAGAGGGAGAGAGAGATAGAAACATCCATGATGAGAGAGTCATTGATGGAGCCCACAACCTGGGCACGTGCCCTGACCGGGAATCGAACCCCGATCGCCTGGATCCTAGATCGACGCTCAACCGCTGAGCCACGCCCGGCTGTGCTAAAAACATATTTAAAAAAATAATAATTTCATCGTGGGGTGGAAGGAGGCATGGAAGAGCTAAGGGCGCAGCTGGCCGGGGCCTTGGTCTCACGATGTCTGTCTGCTTTCTCTCCCCATCAGGCTGACCGCTCGGCCCTGGAGTCTCCCTAAGGAATCCTCGCCCCGGGCAGGAGTCGGAGGGTCCCCGCTTCCTTGGAGCCTCGCCCTCGCCGCAGTCGGGCTCCAGGATTGACAGGAGGCTGCTGCCCGCCATGGGCTGCCCGGAGCACTGCGGGGTGTGCGCCTGACCTGCATCTCTGTCTATGCCCCACGCACGAGGCTTCCTCCCGAGCCCACCTCCTCTGCCGGGTGCCCGGCTCCCCGGAAAGCCCTTAGCGTCTGCGGCTGGCTGCCCGGCCCTGTCTGCTTGGAGTCGTGCCTCCCGGACGCCCCCGGATGTGGCTGTGAACCATGTCGAGACCCCGGGGACTGGTATGGCTTCCTCTGTTCCTCACGCCGGCCTGCGTCATGGTGAACTCCAACGCGCTCCTGTGGATCACCGCCCTGGCCATCAAGTTCACGCTCATCGACGGCCAGGCCCAGTACCCCGTGGTCAACACCAATTACGGCAAGATCCGAGGCCTGAGAACGCCGTTGCCCAATGAGATTTTGGGGCCGGTGGAGCAGTACCTGGGGGTCCCCTATGCCTCGCCCCCCACGGGAGAGAGGCGGTTCCAGCCGCCCGAGCCCCCCTCCTCGTGGACCGGGGTTCGCAACGCCACCCAGTTTGCGGCCGTGTGTCCCCAGCACCTGGATGAGAGGTCCCTGCTGCACGACATGCTTCCCGTGTGGTTTACCGCCAATCTGGATACGTTAATGACCTACGTGCAGGACCAGAACGAAGACTGTCTCTATCTGAACATCTACGTGCCCACGGAGGACGGTAAGTGCCCCACTCAAGCGGAAAGCACCCGCCGCTCACGCGTCTCGGGGGGCGTCTGCCCACAGGGCTTTGTCGCCCACGCCCGGTGCGTGGCATCTCCTATAACCCATTTATTTTATTTTATTTTATTTTATTTTATTTTATTTTATTTTATTTTATTTTATTTTATTTTATTATTTTATTTTATTTTATTTATTTTATTTTATTTTATTTTATTATTTTATTTTATTTATTTTATTTTTTATTTTATTTTATTATTTTATTTTATTTTACATTTTATTTTATATTTTATTTTATTTTATATTTTATTTTATTTTATATTTTATTTTATTTTATTTATTTTATTTTATTTTATTATTTTATTTTATTTTATTTTATTTTATTATTTTATTTTATTTTATTATTTTATTTTATTTTATATTTTATTTTATTTTATTAATTTTATTTTATAATTTATTTTATTTATTTTATTTTATATTTTATTTTATTATTATTTTATTTTATTATTTTATTTTATTTTATTTTATTATTTTATTTTACTTTATTTTATTATTTTATTTTATTTTATTTTTTTATTTTATTTTATTTTTTATTTTATTATTTTATTTTATTTTTTTATTATTTTACTTTACTTTACTTTATTTTATTTTATTTTTTATTTTATTATTTTATTTTATTTTAATTTAATTTAATTATTTTATTTTATTTTATTTTATTTTATTTATTTTATTTTATTTTATTTTATTTTAATTTTATTTTATTTCTATTTTTTCCTCCTGTTTCGAACGTTCCATTTGTTCCGCTGTGTCTCGTGAGCATCGCACAGACGGTCAATACTCCGACGGACGGCCTAATCGTTTTATTACGTCTTGATTTTCAGTCTGGTAGCGCCGACTGGCAGGTGACAGCCGGCGTGAGTATGTGCTGGTCCTTGGTCTACGTGCCTCATATAAAGGGACGCGTCTGTCAAAAAAATAATAGAATTGAGAACATGATCGCGCTCGGGAGGGTGAGCTGAACATGAGAAGCAACGGTTCCACTGGCTCGAATCTTTCGGGAGTTTACTGCGTTTCTGTTGGAGTCTTGAACCGCTGCGAGCGTTTTAAAGACGCAAACAAGGGGTGATTTAGACGACGGTTGCACTTCGTGGTCGGGGGCCCACAGCTTTTAGCAGAAATAGGAGCCCCCCCTTTCCTTCCAACACCCGGGGCAGGCAGACGGCCCACGCGGGTCGTCCGATGATTCTGTGACACCCGGACTGAGGCCGTGAGACGCAGGCCTGGGCAGAGCGGCCTTCTGTTTCCAATAGCGCAGCGGTGCGAAGGTCTCTAGAAACGGCCACGTTCGGTGTATTAGTTCAACCCCATGCTGGTCAGGTCGGGCTACGTCCCGGCCGTGCAGGTTCCCAGTTAAAAATTTCTCAGCAACGTCTAACCAGGCGGCGGTTATGTGACGGGGATCCCACGTTTCTCACGCGCCTCACCTGCCCTAGAAAGCGGGCTGTGTACTTTTTAACTCGGGCAGCCACGGGTGGGACTCGCAAGTCGGTGAATTTCGGAGCTTTTTTTCATAGCTAATTAAAAAAATATATTAATTTCAGAGAGAGAGAGAGAGAGAGAGAAACATCAATGATGAGAATCATTGATCGGAGGCCTCCTGCAAGCCCCCAAGTGCGGATCGAACCCGCAACCCGGGCATATGCCCCGACCGGGAACTGAACCCCGATCTCTTGGATCCTAGGTCGATGCTCAACCCCTGAGCCACGGCGGCCGGGCTATAGCTAATTTTTAAGTTGATCGCTTTGTATGGCCCTGGAATGACATTAGAAACATCCAAATGGCCCTCGGGCGATAAAAGGTTCCCCACCCGTGAATCGTAGGCGCTAAAAGGCCTCATAAGGGGAAATGAGGAGACGCCAGGCCCGGCCAAGGCGTCTGTTCTGGGGGTCACAGGGGACACCCACGCGAGGAAACACAACCACTGTGCTTCGTTATATTCGTGGGTCCTGGCGTGTGGCCCGTGTCCTCGTGGCCACAGAACACTGACCTTGGAGACTGTGGTTCTCAGTGTGATTCTGACCCTCGGACTCTGTTTCTTACCGTTTCCTGAGCTGACTCAGTGGCGGGGGAAAAAAATAAATCCCCGAATAGCCGCTTCGTGGGCCTACGAGGGGGTGAGTGAGGGGCCCCCAGACGCAATTAGGGCTCTCGTTTCACAAGCCAACCGGCCGGCGATCGTCCTCCTAACGAGCCATTTAAATAAAAGTACATTTAAAATGAGGAAAGACAGGAAGAAATGGGAAAAAAGAGAAACCGGGTGAAAGATTGAAATGCCTTTTGTAACCCGTTGGCCACGCTGGGGTCTGCGGAGTTAACCTCAGGAACGGCTGCCTGCGATTCAGACAGAAAACCTCCCGATAGGGGCGGCCGAGCCCACCCGGGAGGGAAGATCAATCGTTTCCTTGATTACGGAGGTGTCGGCGCGCACTTGTGCGCACCCGAGCCCTGAGCGATCGCTCCATTTACTGCGCTGTGGCTCCGCATTGAACAGGGATTGGGGAGCATAAAAATGCAGAAACCATCAGCCCAGTGCCACCCTTTCGCTCCTATATTTATGTATTTTTTAGATGGCTTTTGCGAACGATATCTCACCCGGACCTTGACAAGGGAACCGGGCGGGTAATAGGGGCTTAAAAGGTGGAATTGATTTCCCCGCAACCTGTAAACGTCGCAATTTTGCTCGTGAGGGTTGGAGGCGACGCGTCTGTGTATTTGCGCAAACCACAAATCGGCGTCTGTTGGGCCAGGGGTGGTTGTTTTTTGTTTGTTTGTTTTTGTTTTTAAGTACTAAATCGATTTGACAATCCATGTGCAGGCGTAGATATTGAATTATTAGTTATTCACAAAAGGATACAGCCCAGTTTCGCAGTAAACGTTAACGTTACGGCGTCTTACTGATTCCCCCAGAGGTTTTCCTTTCGCGTGTATCTGAATGCACATCTGTGCATTTAATTAACAGCGCAGACAGTAAGGCTGCATATCTAAAATTCTGAATTCTGCCTGGCCGGCGGGGCTCAGTGGCTGAGCATCGACCTATGAACCTGGAGGTCAGGGTTCGATTCCCGGTCAGGGCACAGGCCCGGGTTGCGGGTTCGATCCTCAGTAGGGGGCCTGCAGGAGGCGGCCGATCCATGACTCTCCTCATTGATGTTTCTCTCTCTCCCTCCCTTCCTCTCTCTGAAATCAATAAAGACATATTTTTTAAAAACTAAGAGGAGCCCGGCTGGGCGTGGCTCAGCGGTTGAGCATCGACCTAGGATCCAGGTGATCTGGGTTCGATTCCCGGTCAGGGCACAGGCCCGGGCAGCTGATCGATGACTCTCTCATTGTTGATGTTTGTGTCTCTCTCTCTCCCTCTCCTTTCGTCTCTGTAAAATCAATAAAGATATATTTTAAAAAAATAGAAAAAATAATAATAAAATAAATAAATAAATAAATAAATAAATAAATAAATAAAAACTAAGAGGAATATAATCTGCGTTATCTGGGGAGCTTAATATTTCAATTTAAAAAATTTTTAAAAATATGTTTCTATTTGTTTTAGAGAGAGAGGAAGGGGGAGAGAAACATGGATGATGAGAGTCATTGATCGGCTGCCTCCTGCTCGCCCCCTGCTGGGGATCGAGCCCTGAGCGGGAACTGAACCTGGACCTCCTGCTTCACAGGTCAATGCTCGACCACTGAGCCACACCAGCGGGGCAATACTGAAGAACAAACACCCTTAAGTTGTGGAAAACGGCAAAGGAGGGGAATAAATCGGAGTGAAGGAATGTCAGAAGATAGAACTGGCTGTCGCTGGCTTCGAGAATCGGGGCTAGAGCATGGGTTGGGCAGGTCCGGCCCAGGGCCCTATATGTCTGAGAAATCACCTGGTCCGGCCCTGCCAAGGACTCAAAATCCAACACATCCAGGAGCTTCTTTTTCGTAGCTAATTTTTAAGTTGATTTTCTGTATGGCCTGGGAGTGACGTCATCAATACCCCAACGGCCCCTGGCCGAAGAAAGGTTCCCCAGCCCTGCTGTAGGGGTGGAAAAGCCGTGGAAATAGAAACATAGATAATTCCTGTGTGCTCTGTTGTCCCAGATCGCTTGTGGCAACTTGCTGCAGCGGCAAGACACAGCTCTTACCGAGTTCTCCCGCCTTCTCTCACGGCTGGGATTTCACAGGAAAGCGAGCGCCCTCGTCGGAAACCAAGCCGTTGCTGAAAGGTGGGGTTTGGGCCTTCGGAACCCCATCTCCGCTCTGAGATTCCAATTCACTGGCTTCCTTTTCTGTCTCGAGAAGTCCGTCCTAACGCGGGGTGGTTAAAATTGGCTGCGTCCCGTCATGTTCACCAGAGAGAAAATGAATCAGTTCCCAGGGCCGGGCAGACGTCGGGCGTGTTGGAGACGTCGGCTCTACGGGGTGTTCACTGTGTTAATAGCCTCCTAGCAAGTCCGACTAAATATCCTATTAAAATATCCTAATAAATAACTATTAAAAATGATTCACGGGCCCTGGTTGGTTTGGCTCAGTGGTTACAGCTTGTCGGCCCCATAGACTGCAGGGTCTCGGGTTCGATTCTGGCCAAGGGCATGTAGCTTGGTTGCAGGATGAATCCTCTGGTCCCAACCGGGGCGTGTGCAGGAGGCAACCCATGGATGTGTCTCTCTCACATCAACGTTTCTCTCTCTCTGTGTCTCTGTCTCTTCCATTCTCTCTGAAAAGCAATGAAAAAATATCCTTGCATGAGGATTTAAAAACACACAAAGAGCCCGGCCGGTCAGTGGTTGAGCGTCGACCTAGGATCCAGGCGATCGGGGTTCGATTCCCGGTCAGGGCACATGCCCGGGTTGTGGGCTCGATCAATGACCCTCTCATCATTGATGTTTCTGTCTCTCTCTCTCCCTCTCCTTTCCTCTCTGAAATCAATAAAAATATATTTAAAAAAATAATAATAAATAAAAATAAAAACACACGAAGATAGACAGATGTTACCCAGGGAAGAAACGGACATTTCGTTTTTCTTGGGCATCTACAGATTTCGAGAGTAGGGGTCACTGAGTGACCTCTACGTAGCGAAACATGCAAATTGCCTTCTTTGCACAAAATTTCCCTCTTGATGGCGGCCGTGTCTCTGAAACATGTCCCTGTCTTGCTTGTCGCCCTGTCTGCAAACTCCTTTTGGCTCTCTGTTCCTTTCCTCCAGGCCTCAGGATCTGATCTGTTCCGGGCAAAGTGATTCTCCATCCTTTAAAGAAATGCTTGTTTTAAAATTTATTTTATTGTGGAGAGTATTACAGATGCCCCCCATTTCCTCCCCCTTCCCCCCGTCTGTCCATCTCCCGCCCCAGGCCCCCACCTGCCCATTCTCTGTGTCCCAGGGCTGCTCCTATGTTCTTATAAGTTCATCTCTTCCTGCCCTGCTTCCCGCCTTCCCTCTGAGCTCCCTCCGTCTGCGCCATGCGTCCACGTCTCTGGATCTGTTTTGTTCATCAGTTTATTTTGTTCATTAGATTCCACATATAAGTGAGATCCTGGGACATTTGTCTTTCTCTGCCTGGCTTATTTCACTCAGCATAAGACTCTGCAGGTCCCTCCCTGCTGCCCCAAAGGGGACGAGATCCACCTTTTTCACAGCTGCGTAGTATTCCACGGTGTAGACGTACCACCGCTTTTTATCACATATTCTTTATCGGCTCTTCCGTCCATGAAGACTTGGGTTGCTTCCCTCCCTGGGCTCCCGTGAATAGTGCTGCAGTGATCGCGGGGGGTGCAGATCCCTTTTCCCTCCCCTTTTATATATAAATTTCATTTACTCGTCCTGCCCGGCTCAGAGGAATGGCCAAGAACTTGCCAGCCTAGGTTCAAATGCCAGCTTGTCTCCGTCCCAGTTGAGGGGTTATGGGAAAGTTCGTGGGCTTGTACTTGCCTCGGTTTCCCTGGGTGTAAAATGAAGCTGGGTTGGGAGGTTCCGAGTATATTCATTTATCCACATGGGGCCCTGAGACGTGCGCGTCCATCCTGCTCACGTCACGCCCCTGGCAGCACATTGGTGGAACGCAGTACATGGTAGACCAGAAAAACGAACATTTTACCGACCGTGAGCGTGCATTTTGGGCCTAGTATGTGTATCAATCCGGCCCATGGTCAACGCGCGTTGCTGATAACACCGTCGTTTACCACAGCCGCCGAAGGGGCCACGCAACAGCCGGGAGGGACCAAGGGGTCATCGTTCCCGACACGGGGAGACAGGGGCAACGACAGGCGACGCGTCCAGCTGAGCGGCCACCGTGAGACAGGACTTTTTAACCATAAACATCAGGATGCAACGGCGTCGAAATGAGTAAACGGTTCCCGTTTTCATCGGCGGGCTGGACGCGTGAATGCAGTCTGCAGGTGAAGGTCATTGCGGAAGGTGATTAAATAAATATCTCCCCCCAAGGAGTAGCTGGAAAGGGTTTAGGATTTCGTGAACAGGGTCAAACCAGAGCGGGTTTCCCATAACAGGCCTGAAAAGACCTCACCAATTTGAACGTAGAATAATATTCTTATTTCAGGGTTTACAAAATTATATATGGTTAGAAGAGTCTCTTTCGTTAGTAGGGATTATATTTGTCTGGGTAATTTAGAAAGAAACAAACTTTCTGGAAAGAAGATCGTTTCTCTTACATTTTTCATTGTCTAATACATACGTCTTAAGCTTGTTCCATTGGTAATTTAGAGATTTTTTCTCTCAATGAGAACAAATCCAAATTGTCTAGAATGTGTTAAAAACCCAGTTTGCTGTCCGGCGTAGACCATGAGCAATATCACGCAACGCCGTCCAGGAGAGACATTTCAGCTGCAAACAGTCTGCTCGCGTATTTGTTCTTTGCTTATTAATTATTGTTTTTAATTTATTGCAATGACATTAGGTAATAAGATCAGGCGGGTTTCAAGGTCGTTATTTACTTCTGCCCGATTTTACCTCCAGGACGCGTCGTATCTTCACTTGTCGCCAAGGGACGCTGTTCTTCTGGAAACTGTCATTCACTTTCCATGTCTGCAACCGATTTAATATTTCCTGACCTCAGCTTTGAATGGACGCTTTGAGATGTGTTCCGCTTAATGTGTTTTGAGATGCAATCAGTTATTCCATCAAAAAGTGAACACCCAGCCCGGCCGGCGTGGCTCCGCGGTTGAGCGTCGACCTAGCAACCAGGCGGTCACGGGTTCGATTCCCGCTCAGGTCACAGGCCCAGGATGCGGGCTTGATCCCCAGTCGGGGGCAGCAATGAAAACATATTTGAAACGTATCGGAAATCAATAAAAACATATTTAAAAAAAATTTAAAAGAATAAAAACGTGTCTCGCAGACCTGAATCATTGTCCCAAGGAACCGGGCATTTTGGGTCCGTTTTCCGTCCTGTTCGTTGGCTTTCTCTCCGGAGAGGCTGTCTCCAGGCAGGGCCAGCAAAGGGGGGACCGGCATTTCCCCGGGACATCGCCCCGCAGCTCAGGGGGACGGATGGGCGTGGAAATGGGGGTGATTGGCTCCGTGTAGGCCGTAGGCCAACTCCTCGGAGCCCGTTTCTGTATCTGTCGTGGTTGTTCTGTGGGCGTCGGGCCCTGTGAGTGGCATTGCGCGGACGGCGAATGGTCCGTGTGGCCCCCCGGAGAGACGTCTGGGACTGGCCAGCGCAGCTCCTGGCAAGTCACGGACCCTGTGACTCGAGCTGGGACCTTGACCAGAGGTTGGGGGGAGCTGTCCGGCCCAGGGTATGACCGACGGTGCCCGGCATGTCCATTACCTGGCCCAGCGACCGCCTCAGCTTTGCCCAAGGCTCGGCCCGTTGAGGGAGCGGAGCTGGGGGACGTTACATTAAATCTGAGCACCTCTCAGCCTCTGCTTTTATTCGGGAGAAAGGCTCGGCAAGACTTGCATTGCTGGGCCCCGGCCGGGGTGGCTCGGTTGGTCGGGCGTCACCCCGCGCACCCAAAGGTGGCCGGTTCACCTCCCAGTGAGGTCACCTGCCCAAGTTTTAGGCCTGGTCCCCCGCTGGGGGCGTGCAAGAGGCCGTCCATGGGTGATTCCCTCTCATTATTGGTGCTTTTCTCTCTGTCCCTCTCTAAAAAAATCAATAAAAATATATTTTAAAAAGAGTATTTAAAAAAAAAAAAAAGAGTGGCATTGTTGGGCAGTGAGCAAGGGGCTGGCCAGGAGGCGGGCAGTGGTCTGTCCGGGAATGTCCGCGAGGCCCAGGGAGTCATCCTCGGCTACTCCCGGGGCTTTTTTGTGTGAGATGTTGAATTGGGGGCAGGAGGCGGGTGCCCTCGGGTGGTAGGAAAATCTCGTCTTCAGTCCTGCAGCCCCGAAGGCACCACCGATACGCCTCCTTCTTGGAATTTCTCTGTCTGAGGCCCTGACGTTAACGAAAGGACGGCTTAGACACGTATCCACCCGTCGGTTGGATTCTTAGCGAGCGTGTTCTCTCGGTCAGGCCGCCTGGGCGAAGGCCGACCTGTCCCTTCCCTTGCAGATCACGTCAGGGCAAGATTCACGGCTCCCTGCAGCCTCCGTTCCGTGCAGCCCAGGCGATGGTGCAGGGCGTTGGGGGGATTCGGGCACGTCTTGCACCAGCCTGAGCTCCGGCCTCAGAGCGTCCCGGCCGCTGTGAAACCTGAAGGACAGTCATTGCTTGAAGGGAGGTTTCAGGCGAGGGAACCACGTATCGGAGCCGGGAGGCCGGAGGCTGATGTCGACATTGATTTTCTTCGCCGAGCATCCTGGAAGGGAGTCTGGCGAGTGGATTTGCGGTATTTGCTCAGCCAGGCATCCAGGGTGCAGGCGCTCCTTGCGGCCGCCTGGTCCCACGTCCACGTGCCACTGCCACCCACGGAGCCACAGAGGTTGTGGACGGACGTGGTCTTTGGGAAATTCAGAGACCCAGCCAGGGCTTGTGTTCGCCTCCAAGAGGCGACGTGTGGCCGAAGTGGACGCTATGCATGCCCCACGGGCCGGATTCATCGTGCGTGCGGACACCTGACTTTGCAAAAAAAGACCACGTGGATGCCACGCAGCCACATGCACTTAGTCACCTGTTTTCTGTGGCTGCTTTCCCGTGACAACGACAAACGCGAGTCGCTGCAAGAGGCGGCAGGACATCACAAATTTTCAAATATTTATTTCCTGCCTTCGTTGACCGGGTCGTTTGCGTGGATTATCTCACTCGGCTCTGTCTCACAAAGGAACATTTTTAAGCCGTTAAGAGGACGAGCAGCGATTTGCATGCGAAGATTAATTACCGAGGCCGCCTGTCGTCTGCTAACTTGCTCGGCGTGGCCCCGCGTCGACATCCAGCGGGCGTAATTCGATTTATTTTGCGGAGAGGTGACCGGCCCCTACATTTCCTTGGCCCGCTGCCTGGATTCCTGACGCCCGAAGACGTACGTGTCTAGGTCGTGGCGTCTCATTTGCGAGAGCCTTCGGAAAGGAGCGAGAGTGGATTCCATTACCCAATGCGTTGACCGGGCGTTGGTTTATCAGGTGATGAGCTTGCCGAGAATTCACACGGGGGGCGGGGGGGGGGAGAAACACACATGAGGGAAACGGGAGATCTTTGTCCCTGTTACGTATTTTAAATTTTGGGATGAATACGTCTATTGGGAAAGACAGCCAGTGCTTGGTTGTGTTTCCCATAAGTTAGGTGATGAAAAAATATTTCTTTTACTTTTTAATTTAATTTAATTTTCATTTTTATTGAATGTATTAGGGGTCACATCGCCTAATAAAATTGTGTAGGTGTCAGGGGTACAATTCTCTAGTAGATCATCTGTATATTGTAGGTGTGCTCAGCACCCCAAGTCAGTTCTCCGTCCATCACCCATTGGCCCCCCATTAACCCTCCACCCCCTGCCCCTCCCTTTCCCTCCCCACCAGCAATCACCACGCTCTTGTCCGGGAAAAAGAAGGGACTCTTACCCTTTGAGACAGCGTGGATGAAAATTTATATTGGTGTCTGAATTTGAATGGTATGGCGATACTCTCAGGGTGTATCCACAGGTACATCTGTAATGAAAAGATCAGCAACACTATCAGGTGTATCCATAGTTACATCTGTAATGAAACATCAGCAACACTATCAAGGTGTATGCACAGTAACATCTGTAATTAAAACAGCAGCAACAGTATCAAGTGTATCCATAGTTACATCTGTAATGAAACATCAGCAACACTATCAGGTGTATGCACAGTAACATCTGTAATTAAAACAGCAGCAACAGTATGAAGTGTATCCATAGTTACATCTGTAATGAAACATCAGCAACACTATCAGGTGTATCCATAGTAACATCTGTAATGAAACATCAGCAACACTATCAGGTGTATCCACAGTAACATCTGTAATTAAAACATCAGCAACACTATCAAGGTGTATCCATAGTTACATCTGTAATGAAACATCAGCAACACTATCAAGTGTATCCATAGTAACATCTGTAATGAAACATCAGCAACACTATCAAGTGTATCCATAGTAACATCTGTAATGAAACATCAGCAACACTATCAAGGTGTATCCATAGTTACATCTGTAATGAAACATCAGCAACACTATCAAGTGTATCCATAGTAACATCTGTAATGAAACATCAGCAACACTATCAAGTGTATCCACAGTAACATCTGTAATGAAACATCAGCAACACTATCAAGTGTATCCATAGTAACATCTGTAATGAAAAGATCAGCAACACTATCAGGGTGTATCCATAGTTATATCTATAATTAAAAAGATCAATTGCTCATTTTTTATAGAAAAAGTAATCTACGTGCTATTGCATCTAATATCAAGTAGGTTTTTCAGTGGTTGCCACGAGTAAGTGACAGATAATTCACAGTGTTTTTTGTCCTGTATGCTATGAGCTATCTACGAAAAATAAAATAAAATAAAATAAAAAAGAAATATATGGGCCATTCTGTATACAATTGAAACAAAAATATCCACATATCCCAATACAGTAAAAAACACACCATGAGAAGGGGACCGTCCACCACTGTTAACGAAACTAGTCCTTGGTCATTCAGATGGCATTTGGGGTCCGTTTTCTAGGTTCTTGATTAGATTCAGAAACCAAAGAATCAGGCCTAATGGATGCCAACGGGCTGTCATTTTGTGCTTTTAATACAGTGGCCTCTGGCCAAAAACGGACAAAAGAGAGACCATCGGATTTGTCACTTTAAATTGGTTTCTCCCACCCTGCCTGAAAATAGAGATGATTTACAGTTTTAATATGTTTTTCATGCGCAATTAACATCTTTGTTTCGCGGGACTCAGAGAAGCGCCAGCGAAACGCAGCTGCCATGATCGATCTTGAGCATGTGAAACAGAATTAACGCCACCCGCGGCGCAGTTCCCTGGGAGCAGGTAAACACGAAACCTGGACAAGGGGAACAAAGCTTGGTGTCCGAAGCCGGGCAAGATTTTGGCTTTAATGGATACCTTTTTAAATATTTTTTTTAAAATTTTTTTCATTGATTTCAGAGAGAGGAAGGGAGACGGAGAGAGAGAAACATCAACGATGAGAGAGTCGTGGATCGGCTGCCTCCTGCATGCGCCCGACTGGGGGTCGAACCCACAACCCGGGCACGTGCCCCGACCGGGAGTAGAACCACAATCTCCTGGTTCCTAGGTCTATGCTCAATCACTGAGCCACGCCAGCCGGAATTCCTTTTTTTTTTTAAAAGCAACAACGGCAAGGAAGATATTATATTCACATTGGGGACTTTTCTCCGTTTCTGGTGTCCTGCAGAATGCCAATGGGGTAAAATATACTAACATTGTTATATGACGGGGGGACGGAAAATTTAAGATCGATCTTTTAAGCCCGGCCGGTGTGGTTCAGTTGGGTGAGCATCGCCCCAGGCACCAGGAGGTCACTGGTTCGATTCCTGGTCAGGGCACCTGCCAGGGTTGTGGGCCGGGTCCCCAGTAGGGGGCGATCAGGAGGCAGCCTCCTGATGTTTCTCTCTCTCTCTCCCTCTCCCTTCCTCTCTCTGAAATCAATATAAACATTTTTTTTAAAAAAAAAGATCGAGCCCGGCTGGGCGTGGCTCAGCGGTTGAGCGTCGACCTAGGATCCAGGCGATCAGGGTTCGATTCCCGGTCAGGGGACATGCCCGGGTTGCGGGCTCGATCAATGACTCTCTCATCATTGATGTTTCTGTCTCTCTCTCTCCCTCTCCTTTCCTCTCTCTGAAATCAATAAAGATATATTTAAAAAAATAAATAAAAATAAAAAATAAAAAAAGATCGACATTTTTAGAAAGAAATAGGGCATACGGAATATTCACAATTTTTAAAAATTGATTTTAGAGAGAGGAAGGAAGACGCAGAGAGAGAAACCCACCAGTGATGTGAGAGAAAAACATCTATCGGTTGCCTCCCGCACTCGGGGATTGAACCCCACAATCTAGGTATGTGCCCGGACCAGGAATCGAACCCGTAACCTTTCGGTGTATGGGGAGATGGTCCAACCCACTGAGCCACCCGGCCAGGACCATGGGGAACATTTGAAAGAGTAGGTATCTTTTTTTTTTAATTTTTTAATTTATTTTTACAATTGGCATAGACATTGAAAACCAACCATTTGATGGCAAAATAAAACCAGGTTGTTTGCTTTTTTAACATTTCAATAAAAAAAACACACCTTTCCGGCTCGCGTGTTTTGTGTCTGCATTTTTGTGCTTTCCCTGAATCTTGCAAGGCTAACCGTAATCTTAGACGCTTTCGCCCGACGCCTGCCCTCGCTGGAGACCTGTGAAGCCAGTGGGGCTTCTTTCTCTCGGAGACGGACCTCCTACGCGTGCTCTTGGCTGCCTTTTAATGGAGAGACAGAAACGGGGCAAACTATAAAGACAAGCTAAAGACCTTGCTCAAAAGCAGGCAGGTGCCACCCTGGCAGGTGTGGCTCAGTGGTGGAGCATTGGCCCATGCCCCGGAGGGTCTTGGATTCGATTCCCGGTCAAGTGCACGTATGTGAGGATGCACGTTCGATCCCGGGTCCCGGTCGGGTCGCGTGAGAGAGGCAACCGATGGAAATGTCTCTCTCCCATCAACGCTTCTCTCTCGCTCCCATCCCTCCCTCCCTCCCTCCCTTCCACTCTCTCTAAAAACCAATGGGAAAAAATATCCTCGCGTGAGGATTAGCAACAACCAAAAAAGCAAAAAAAATAGCAGTCCGGTGTCGGTGAATTTGATGTTCTGGAGGAAAGACCAGAATTAGGGACATCTCGTTGTTTATAAACATAAACAGGGAAACCGAGCATCAGTGGGTGAGTCCAGCTCAGCTGGTTTCCAAACTCCGTCCGGCCTCCCAGGCCTCAGAGGTGCCTGCTGCCTGCGTCCTGGACTGTGTGCCTCAGCCTAAGTATGAGCCCCGCGGTTTCCTTTCCTCTTTTCTCTGCAGCCATTACGTTTTTATAGAATCATCCCTCTTCCGTCTCGTAAAGTCACTGTTATTTAAAACCCCATTAGCGGCGTTGGCGGATGGCGTGAGGGGCCCGCTCGTGCCTTGCCGGGGGCTTGCCACCGGCCGTAATCTCTGGTAGCAAATGCCCGACATGGGTGCCGGGGATACGGGCGGCTTCAAGGGATTGTTCTCTTCAGGAGGTAACCGGACGCGTGCGGAAGGGTGCCCGTCGAGGGATTTTTACCAGCGACCGCTTACGCTGGCCACAGTTTTTTAACAGCCTGGAATTTGTTCCATAATGAGAGTTACAACACGAGCGGGGAACGCCAGCCATTCCGTTTGCATTATGGGGTAATATTTAGCGATGGGGGGAAATAAGCAGAGCCTGCGAGGACATGAAAACATCCGAATCGAGCTGTTTTCCGTTGGACTTGCAGGCTTTCGCGTGTACGTTCCCCACGCCAGGAGCCCGCCAGGAGGGTGTGCATCCCTCAGGCCACGCCGGCCTTCCCAGCACCTCACGTCCGTGTTCTCTTCCCCACCTAAGACATAGCGACTGCCAACAGGGAAGGCGCCTTGGTTTAAACCGTCAACTATTTTTGGTTTCATTCGTTGCATTTGTCTCCTCCCAGCTGCCCCCCCCCCGTCCTGTTGTTGAAATGCCCTTTGTTGAAATAGAAATCAGTGGTTTCGATGGAGCAAAAGTCCCTCTATATCTTTACTGCCTTGTATCTCTCTAAGTTAGAGCGTATTGAAGAAATCCTGACCGTCTCAGAGATCACAAAAGTGGGTGCCTTTGTATTTGCCTGGGAGTCTTAGAGTCCACCCGTGAATTTTCATCTACTCAGGGTTAATTTTTTTTTTTTAATATATCTTTATTGATTTCAGAGAGCGGAAGGGAGAGGGAGACATAGAGAGAGAAATGTCGATGATGAGAGTCATTGATCAGCTGCAGCCCGCAACCCGGGCATGTGCCCCGACCGGGAATCGAACCCTGATCGCCTGGATCCTAGGTCGACGCTCAACCGCTGAGCCACGCCCGGCCGGGCTACGCAGGGTTAATTTTTACATATGGTGTGAGGTAGGGATCCAGTGTTGTTCTTATGGAAACAATGAACCCAAGTACTCGATACAATGTATCCATTCCCAGAGGATTTCTGGTTGCAGCCAGGCTCCCGATAGGAAAAGATCCCACAGACGCCAATGAGAATATTAAAACATGGAACCAGGAGCCCCGGCCGGCGTGGCTCAGTTGGTTGAGCATCGGGCCCGCGCACTGAAGGGTCTCGGGTTCGATTCCGGGTCAAGGGCATGTCCTGGGGTTGCAGCCTCAATCCCCAGCCGTGGTCGGGGCGCATGCGGGAAGCAACCAATTGATGTGTTTCTCTCACATTGATGTTTCTCTCTCTCTCTCTCCCTCCCACTTCCACTGTCTGTAAAAATCAATGGAAAAAATATCTAAATAATATCTAAATATCTAAAAAATATCTAAACATCTAAAAAATATTAATAGAAAACAGAAACAACACACGATGGGAGGCAGATACAGAAAACCACAATGGGTAGGGCCATCACCCTGGGTGGTCATATTTGGGAGCCCTCCTGTGGACTTTGGATGCCCCCCGAGGATGTCCTGGGCGTACATGCCAGGGAGGGAACTGAGGTCATATATACGGGGAATTTTTTTAGGAGGGGGAACACACAGCTTGATCACAATGTGACCTTCCCCAAAAATTGTTTTGTTACTATTTCACTTAGAATGTCAACATCGTCACTCTTTTATTTATTATTATTATTTTTTCATTTTATATATTTTTTCCTGGACAAATTGTCAATAAGCGTGATTAGTAAAAATTGCCCAAACACCATCCTGGCTGCTGAGTTTTTACGTGGGAGGCGTTTTGTGACTTTCGCCGATTTATTGAAATCCGTTTGTTGGTGTTCAATTTTTACTACTTTTCAGAAATATTTACTTATTGGAATTCAGATTTTCTTTTAACGTCGGCGCTTTCACCGTTAACATGTGATTTTGTCTCTGTGTGTTAGTTGGGGTTCTTTAGAAGTGATTCCCAGCTATTTTCATTAGGCCTCGATTTCGCTTGATGGGTCTTGCCGGGGTTTGTTTATATTATTAAGCTTCTCGATACGCTAGGTTTCCTAATTAGCTCCACTGTGCTTTCTGTTCCCCGTTTCACAGATTTCCGCCGTTACCCTAATCATATGTTATCTTCTTATTTACTTGGGTGTGTTCTGTTTCTATACGTCTGGCTCATTAATTTCCAATTTTTCCTGTTATCTTGTAAATGCATCTGATGTTTTAAATTATCCCTGGAAGGACTGGTCTCCACCTGTCAGATCTTCCCCCGTGATGCCTAAATTATCACTGAAATCCAGCATTCTGTGCTTTTCTTTGCCTTAACGGTATAGATGCAAACACGCTGAATACACATATATGCACCTACACACATGCACATACATGCACACACACATACATACACACGTATTCACAAAAAACACACATATAGGCAGATGTACATATATTTTTTGGTGGCTTGCTTTTTGAATGGATTGGAAACTAGTCTTCTATTTTCTTTTCTTTATAAAAAAAATATTGGCTGATTGATTTTAGAGGAAGGGGGGGCAGAGAGAGATGTGTTGTTCCGCGTCTGGAAGCCTCATCGGTTGATTCCTCTACGTGCTCCGACCGGATATCGAACCCGCCACCTCGGGGCGTTGGGATGGTGCTCTAACCGGAACAGAATTATTGGGTCATTCATCTCCTAATAAAAAGATTACTCTATTTCTTCTCAGTATTTCTGCTCCTGGTTTGCTCCTAAATACTTCCCGTTAGTCGAGCATTTATTTCCTGGGAGTCGGCGGATATCTCGACAGGTGACTTACGTTTGAGGGTTTATGAGAAACTCGGCTCTCAGTGTAAGGCCTCTGGGGACAGAGGAGGGACGTGGGCTTCCTGGAAGAGGCGTCTCTGGGACGCTATTGTCATTCCTGCACCAAGGGCTCCGTATCTGCCCCTCTCCCCATCTCTCACATCCACACGCAGGTCTTACCTGAGGCCGCCACCAAGTTCAGTTGATAAAGCTAAAGTGTTTGCCATCCTGAAATATATTTTTATATTTATTGACTTCAGGGAGAGCGAGCGAGAGAGAGAAACATCCATGATGAGAGTCATTGATCGGCTGCCTCCTGCACCCCCTTATTGGGGATCGAACCCGCAACCGGGCATGGGCCCTGAGCAGGAATCGAACCCTGACGTCCTGGTTCATGGGTTGATGCTCGACCACTGAGCCACGCCGGCCGGGTTATATATGTTTTTATTGTGATAAAATTCACGTTCCAATGGGAAATGGGCCCTTTCCTGGTTAGGAGGGGCCTCGGGACCTTGGGCCTTCCTGGGTGCACCCAGAGCTTCTGATTCCGCGTCACGGCGATGGGAGAAACATCAGCCCAAGGCCGCGGCAAGGGCAGGGAATTCGCAGTCAGAAACCTGCCTGGCTGGGGTCCCGGGACCCACCCGAATACCGAAAAGAACGAAACGGCTTTTTACCCGTCCGCCCCATAGTGCCTGAAATTTTGCTTTGATTTCAGGAAAGGTAAAGACTTTGCTCGGAGGAACCGAGCGAGGAAGGGAGGCGTCTCGTTCAGAAAAGAGAATTGGGAAGTTCCCCGTCTGGAGCGCTTTCCAAACGTAGTTATTTCTATAAACCACAGGGATCGTTTCCTGATGTCAGGACGAAAACAAGCGAAAGAATTCCAGCAGAAACGATCTGAATATTCTGCAGCGTTTCACGTTCACATCCAGGCTTTGACGTCCAGAAAGGTTTCTCCTACCTGAAATCTCACCGTGTGATTGTAGCTTTATTATTTCTATTAGATTTTTTTTTTCCCCCCCAGAGGCCTAAAACCCTAAGGCAGGATTTTCCCTCTAATGTAACCATCTTCGGTGAAGCCGTATAAAATCATTTAAAAATATATTCCGTCAGTGATTTATTTTTATTTTTATTTTTTTTTAAATATATCTTTATTGATTTCAGAGAGAGGAAAGGAGAGGGAGAGAGAGAGAGAGACAGAAACATCAATGATGAGAGAGTCATTGATCGAGCCCACGACCTGGGCATGTGCCCTGACCGGGAATCGAACCCCGATCGCCTGGATCCTAGGTCGACGCTCAACCGCTGAGCCGGGCAGTGATTTATTTTTTAAAGCATAAATAATCCTTCCTTTATTAACACAGTTCCAGAGGACCCACTGTGTTCTCTAAAGTGTCTTGAGCTTGCATCAAATAAAATCAAACAATCCTCTGCCTTCTTCACGCCCCTGCTGGGGCTGGAGCCCGAAACCCGGTGGAATCCAGCCGTGACCTCCTGGCTTGCAGGTCGACCCTCGGCCTCTGAGCCTCACCGGCGGGGCCGAGTTTTCACTCGTTTTCCTGCTTTGAAATACATTTCCTTTCGTCTCAATTCTCTTCATCACGTGGTTTATGCTCCGAAATCCAGCTCCTAAGCTCACGAGAGGCCTGCTTGAGTCCAGAGAAAGAAGCCAATGCACTGAGAGGGACCGATCCTGAATACAGTCGTTTCTGCTGTTAAACTGTGGATTTTCCACACTGTCCGATGGGAAAAGCGGACGTCAGCCCGGCCGGCGTGGCCCAGCCGTTGAGCATCGACCCGTAAACCAGGAGGTCACGGGTTCGATTCCCGGTCAGGATGCGTGTCCAGGTTACTAGCTGGGTCGCCAGTAGGGGGCGAGCAGGAGGCAGCCGATCCATGAGTCTCATCATTGATATTTCTATCTCCCCCTTCCCTTCCTTTCTCTAAAAAAATCAATAAAAAACATATTAAATCAGAAGATTGAGCGTGACATGCACAGCCTTGCACCCGAGCAAGTGCAGCTGTGAATTTTCCTTTTTAGGATCAGAAAGGTAATTCTATGCTGCTAGACGGGGCAGCTCCAGGACACCGGTACCCACCCGGGGATACTGGAATTTGCACCCAATAATCCGAAACCCTTCCTTCGGGGTGTTCCTGGCTGTTCATTAGAAGACCTGGTCGTGAGGGTTTGGGAAAGGTTTGGGGTCACCCAATAGAGCAGTAATCCTGAAAGAGAAACGTGCAGGAGAGTCAGCAAGCGTGTTTGCCCATCTGCTGTTTTGTTTGCTTTTTCGTTTGTGTTTTTTTAACCCAGTTTTCTCAAAGAATCAACCGCAGTGCCCGTGAGGTCAGCGCATGTCCGATGCTTGCCGCTGTTGAAAGCCTGGGCTTAAAATCGATGGGCCAGAAACTGGGACGGCAGGACATTAAAAAATAATAATAATTTAAAAAATCTTGGCGAAACAATTCATGGGCTCTTTTGCTCATTGGGATTAATCAATAAATACAGCGACGCCTGTCGAGTCGATATTGCCTGTAGTAGTGAAAGCTGGGCCCTGTCATGGTCGGCCGCCACCTTCCCCGCAATTTTTGTGCTCTTACCATTGGCCTGCACCTTGCATAACCCGTGTTTTAGACAACTCCAGGTCCCCGCTGCATTGATACTATAAGGCCAGGTTTCTGAGGGTTTCTACCACGGTCAGGGCCCTCGAGTTTCTGTAAAACGGAAGCGAGATAATAAACCAGGACCAGTTTAAAATAACGTTAATCTCGAGGTGCTTAAAACAGCAGTAGGCCTGGGAGCTGCTGGTGGCAATATCCGACCTGATCTTGGAGACAGCCTCTATTTTTTTATTTTTTCAATATCTATTCCTTCATTTGTGTTCAGGATGTACGGCCCTGGCTGGTGTAGCTCAGGAGTCAGAGCGTCGGAATCGGACTGAAAAAACCGTGGGTTTGATCCCGGTCAAGGGCACGGACCTCAGTTGCAGGCTTGATCCCCGGCGTTGGTCAGGGCGTGTGAGAGACGCAACCAATTGATGTGTCTCCCTCACATCGATGTTGCTCTCTCTCCCCCTCCCCCTCCACTCTCTCTAAGAAATCAGTGGAAAAAATATCCTTGGGTGGGGATTTATACATATATATAAAAATATAAATATATATATTATATGTATAAATATAATATATATACATATTATATATATAAATATATGTGTGTGTATGTATGTGTGTGTATATATACATAAATCAATATATATATGATATATATAAATCAATATATATATTCTATATATAAATAAATATATATATCATATATATAAATAAATATATATATATTGATTTATGTAATTCCATCCAGTTCCACAAATTCTTAAAGAGCCTTCGCTCTGCTCAGGACATTATGACATCAGCACCTCTCGATGACGTCATAGTGAGCCGTAGAATTTTTTACCCCACTCCGCTTTGAAAGGCCAGTGCCTAGCGACAGACACGTAGGGAGCGCTTGAATGAGTGAAGAAACGTTAGAGCTGGGGCCAGCCACAGCGTTCGGAACAACAGAAAATTGCGGTAACAACAGGACTAGCGGGAGGAAGCAGGTGAGCCTCTGTTCTGTACCCTTCAGACCCCTTTTGCCGCTCGAAGCTGGATAGAAATGGGTGAGACTTGCTGATCTGAACGGGCTGCCCCAGAATATGGTCCCAGCTGCCAGCAGAGCAGAAATTAACCCATTTACTGTTAGTAGTTTATTCCTTTATCCACCTAAGTGTCCTGAGCGCCCCCTGGGGGCTGTTCATGGTACTAGACTCTGGGACTGGAACACAGAGCCAGAGAGACTCGGTTTCAGATTTAATGGGGCTTGTACTCTAGGGCAAGTGGTGCTCAACCAGGGGCGATTTTGCCCTCCAAGAGGTCTGGAGGCAGCATGGGTTGTCCTATCTGGGGTCTACCACCGGCATCTGGTGGATGGAGACGACGGTTATTTTTAAACATCCTTCCACGCCCCAGCCGGCCCCACCCCAAAGGTTATCAGACTGAAAATACCAAGAGTGCTGAGGTTGAAAAGCTCTGGTCTAGGGATACAGGAAAAACGATCCACTAATTACCCACAAATATAAGTAAAAACTGGAATGAACATTGGATGCTGGCAGGGCTCACTTCAGGATGCTCATTGATCATGACAAGAAGACCGAATTCAAAGGATGGGCATGGGCCATTCAGTTAGGAAGCCTTCTGGGTGGAACGACCAGCATGTTCAAAGGTCCTGGGGTCAGAGGGAGCCTGGAACCACCCAGGATCTGAGGGGTACAGCTGTGGCTCGAGGACAAAGGGGGAGATAGACAAGAGGGGAAGTGGAAATGCAGGCAGAGGTCAGATCTTTGAAGTATATCATCTGCAATTAATAGTGCGGGGCACGCACAGGATTCCTTTCCTCTGTTATCCATTTTTTAAAAATATGTTCTTATTGATTTCAGAGAGAGGAAGGCAGAGGGAGAGAGAGAGAGATAGAAACAGCAATGATGAGAGTCATCGATCGGCTGCCTCCTGCATGCCCCCGACTGGGGATCGACCCCACAACCCGGGCCTGTGCCCTGACCGGGAATCGAACCAGCGGCCTCCTGGTGCAACTGAGCCACACTAGTCGGGCTGTTTCCCTTCCTTTTTAGTCTCTCAGTAACCTCCCCCATCATGTTATATCTGCCAGATTTGGGGTTCGGTAGATTTGCTCTGGGGTCGTAGAGAGAGGCTTAGCTGGCTGGGGTTTGGGGTAAGGGGTCTCCAGAATCCCGTCATTCTACGACCAAAGCAATACCACGGAGGCGCTCGTAAGATTTAGCTGCGTGCCCGGCCGGGCGTGGCTCAGCGGTTGAGCGTCGACCTAGGATCCAGGCGATCGGGGTTCGGTTCCCAGTCAGGGCACATGCCCGGGTTGTGGGCTGCAGCCGACCAATGACTCTCATCATTGATGTTTCTCTCTCTCTCTCTCCTTTTCCCTTCCTCTCTCTGAAATCAATAAAAATATATTAAAAGTATATATGTATTTAGCTGCGTTTCTTTTACTATCTGGATAAAGGCAAGGAAGTCTGCTCTGCCCCCCTCCACCTAACAATGAACTCATTGGAGGTCGTCCCAGTTGCAGCAGATAAAGAATTAAGAACGCGGGTTTGGAAACGGTCCTTGTGCCCGCGACGCGATCATTTATAGAGACGCTTGGGAGGCGTTTAGAAACCCCTAAAACTCACAGAGCGATTCGTGGCCGGATCTCAGGATGCAAGGCCGACACGCATTTTTTATCTTGATGTTCAGCAGGAAATGGACAGGAAATGCAATTCAAAGTCTGTGAACAACAGCGACCAAAAGCGTAGATTATAACCGAGCAGAAACGGCGACGTGCCTTCCAGACTTACAGAAGGTGTCCGTTTTAACGAGGACCCGAGACTTGGGGGTTCTGGCTAAAATAACAATTATTTATTAATATAAATTAATTTATAAGTAATTTCAGAGGAACTGACAATTTAAGACCGTTGCATCCTTCTGATCCGGTAACAATTTAGCTTTCTGTTTATTTGAACCGCCTTTAATCGTTTCTCGGCAACATTTATAATTTTTGTTACATTGAATCCTGTATGAAAATGTGTCCACACCAGAGGAGTGTGATGCCTGAGACATTTATTTATAAGCCGTCATCCTGTTCTTGCTGGTGATACAAAATTAAACTAATAAAATATCTTGCCCTTTTTAATATCGTGAAATCAGATAAAATTTAATAAAGTACTAACATTATTAGTGCATTTGTCCTTTCTGAAATATTAATACCCAATTAACATTTAATATTTAATCATTATGATGTAATCCTGTCTTACCAATTTTATTTTGTAAGCAAAATGACCCAAATCGGTAATCTCCTATTTCTATGGATTTTTTGGGGTATAATATTGAGCATTTTCTGTACTTGACCAAATTCATACCATGTCGACCAGCCTTTCTGTGGCTTTTATTGAATTTTTCTTTGTTTGTTTCTCTGTTCCCTGCTTAACCCCCGTGTCCTGCGATTCTCTCTTTCCCTCTACCTTTGACCAATAACTTTAGAAAGAATATTTTTAAGGGAGAAGAAGTTGCCACGATGTGGGGGGCAGAGGCCTAGGGACACAGTGAAATTAAAGGGCATAATCATGCCCGGCCGGCCTGGCTCAGGGGTTGAGCTCTAACCTATGAACCAGGAGGTCAGGGTTCGATTCCCGGTCGGGGCACCTGCCCGGGTTGTGGGCTCGATCCCCAGCAGGGGGCGTGCAGGAGGCAGCCGATCAATGACTCTCATTGATGTTTCTCTCTCTCTCCCTCTCCCTTCCTCTCTCTGAAATCAATAAAAAAATATTTTTAAAAAAAGACACACCCATATCCTCCTGTGGGACCAGGAGAAAGTCCCCCCGTTGGTTTTTTTTTAAGTCTGTTTCTCTGCAGAGCTTGTGTATTGGGCCAGCATCTCAGTACCTCAGTTTACCTTATGCTGCTGGGTTAGCTTATCAGCAACCCCTTTGGGGGCAAGGACGCATATGGGCAACACAGCCCCCCTTTATTTTTCTTTAAATTGATTTTATTTGGAGAATCATCCCCGTTTCGGAGAATCTTAAATCGATGCTAGTGTTGGAGACAGAGAGAGAGAGAGAGACGTATTGATGGGTTGCCTCCCGCTCGCAGCCCAACGGGGGCCAGGGATCGAGCCTGCAACCCGGGCACGTGCCCTTGACGGAACTCGAACCCGAGACCCTGTAACCACTGAGCGAAACGGGCTAGGGCTTCGAATACTTGATGAATCTCTCGTGTAGTTAGGCCCCTTCCTAGACCCACAGGACCGACACCCGTGGACTCAGCATTTTAGACAGTGACGTGTCTGTCTCACCTTGGCTCACGTTTTTGGAAGATTCGATGTCCTCGGTGCCCCTCCCGTGGCAGGAGGGTGTCACAGCTCCATCACGAGATGAGTCGCGTTAGCCCGTCATTTACGGATGAGCCCACTCGGTGTGAGAGGCGTGACCCCTGCCTGGCCTCGTGAAAGCCCTTTGTGCCCTGACGCCCGCGTTCAGACACGGTTTCCATCCCGGGTCGAAACCCAGCTGCCGGGAGACAATGAGGCGTCGCTGAGATGTAGTCACACGACCAGTCGGTCGCGGGATTTCCTGACTTAATTACGTCGGAAAATAAGAGGAAGCTTTTATGTGCCTCGTGTGCTACTATCCAGCATTGGGCATTTCTATATATATATATACACACACACACTATATATATATATATGCACATATACACACACACTATATATATATACACACACACACTATATATATATACACACACACACACTATATATATATACACACACACTATATATATACACACACACTATATATATATACATATATACACACACACTATATATATACACACACACTATATATATATACATATATACACACACTATATATACACACACACACTATATATATATACACATATATACACACACTATATATATATACACACACTATATATACACACACACACTATATATATACACATATATACACACACATTATATATATATACATATATACACACACACTATATATATACATATATACACACACACTATATATATACATATATACACACACACTATATATACACATATATACACACACTATATATATATACACACACTATATATACACACACACACTATATATATACACATATATACACACACACTATATATATATACATATATACACACACACTATATATATACATATATACACACACACTATATATACACATATATACACACACTATATATATATACACACACACTATATATATATACATATATACACACACTATATACACACACACTATATATATACACACTATATATATACACACACACTATATATATACACATATATACACACACACTATATATATACACACATATATACACACACACTATATATATACATATATACACACACACTATATATATACACACATATATACACACACTATATATATACACACACACTATATATATACACATATATACACACACACTATATATATATACATATATACACACACACTATATATATACATATATACACACACACTATATATATATACATATATACACACACTATATATATACACACACACTATATATATACACATATATACACACACTATATATATATATACATATATACACACACACTATATATACACACATATATACACACACTATATATATACATATACATACACTATATATATATACACACACACTATATATATACACACACACACACTATATATATATACACACACACACTATATATACACACACACACACTATATATATATATACACACACACTATATATACACACATATATACACACACTATATATATACATATACATACACTATATATATATACACACACACTATATATATACACACACACACACTATATATATATATACACACACACTATATATACACACACACACACTATATATATATATACACACACACTATATATACACACACACACACACACACACACGCACACTCATGTATATATATTTTTTACTGGGAGCCGCAATTTAACGCGAATCCGCTACAGTTTTCTTCTGTGCGTATTTTGCACGGTCCAGGGAATTACGCAGCGGTCTTGCATTTTACGCTACGATACGCAGCGAGGACCCAGATTTATTTCAGGTCGCATTTAAGCTCGTGTCTAAGGGCCGGTTTTGAAAATCTACAGATATGCAAAGGAAATCGCTGAGCAGGGTGGACATGAGAGAACACGGGCTGCTTTTATGGGGCAGTGTGATTATCTAAATAGGATGGACGTGCGAAGACCGTAAATAGTGATATGCACCCAACACGCAGGATTTTATACCAACTTTGGGCCTAGGGCGGTGTGCTCAGTAATGTGGGAACAAAAAACATAGGTTTGACGTGGTCTTTCATTATGTTCAAGTTTCTTTTTTTATTTTTAAACAATCCCATGCTTTTATTTTATTTTACTTTTATTTTATTTTATTATTTTATTTTATTATTTTTTAATTTAATTTAATTTTATATTTTATTTTATTATTTTATTATTTTATTTTATTTTAAAATATATCTTTATTGATTTCAGAGAGAGGAGGGGAGAGGGAGAGAAACATCAATGATGAGAGTGGTGGATGGGCCGCCTCCTGCACGCCCCCGACTGGGGGCATCGAGCCCACAACCCGGGCCTGTGCCCTGACCGGGAATCGAACCCTGACCTGGGTCCTAGGTCGATGCTCAACCGCTGAGCCACGCTGGCCGGGCTCATGTACACTTTTCCACAGTCTCACTAAACAGGTTCAAAACTCAGCAACATCTCTTGTAACTTTGGTCAAAAAGTTAAATCTAAAAGAGCAGAGCCCTGGCCAGTGTTGCTCAGGGGTTCGAGCCTTGGCTTGTGCACCAACGGGCTGGGGGTTCGATTCCCAGTCGAGGGGCATATACCTGGGTGGCAGGTTCCATCTGGGTGCATATGAGGGAGGCACCCAATCCATGCATCTCTCTCACATCAATGTTTCTCTCTCTCTCTCTCTCCCTTCCACTCTCTCTAAAAAGCAATGAAAAAATATCCTCCAGTGAGAATTAAAAATAATTAAAATTAAAATCAAATAAAAATCAAAAGCTTCTATATTTAAATAAAATAAAAAATGAATAAAGTAAAAATCAATGGGAAAACATCCGGTAAGAATGAACAAAAAATGAAACATAATAAAGTAAAAAAATAAAGTAAATTAAATTAACAAAAAAAACAACATAATAAGGTAAAAAATAAAATACATTAAATTAACAAAAAATAAAACAATAAGGTAAAAATAAAATCAATTAAGTTAAGAAAAAATAAAACATAATAAGGTAAAAAATAAAATAAATTAAATTAACAAAAAATAAAACATAATAGGTAAAAAATAAAAATAAAATTAATTAAGTTAACAAAAAATAAAACATAAATAAAAAATTAAAATTAAATAAATTAAATTAACAAAAATTAAACATAATAAAGTAAAAAATAAAAATAAAATAAATTAACAAAAAATAAAACATAAATAAAAAATTAAAATTAAATAAATTAAATTAACAAAAATTAAACATAATAAAGTAAAAAATAAAAATAAAATAAATTAACAAAAAATAAAACATAATAAAGAAAAAATAAAATAAATTAAATTAACAAAAAATTAAACATAATAAAGTAAAAACAAATAAAATAAATTAACAAAAAATAAAACATAATAAAGTAAGAATAAAAATAAATAAATAACAAAAAATGAAACAATAAAGTAAAAAATAAAAATAAATAAGATAAAATAGCAGATATGGCTCTTGAATTGAGGACGTGAAAGTTTCTATTTCCCTTTCTAGTTGCAGCCCCTCAAGGTCATTGATAAAGGACGTATGCATCCCTCCCTCCCCGCTAATAACCTCACCGGGGGAAATAATTCCGTCCTTAGAATGTCGAAGGGGATTCCCGGGTCACACTGCCTAACCCCATATTAGGAGCCCTTTTGGTTTTTATCGTGCGGGGGACTCATGCAACATAAGTGGGCACCGCTCGTGAGTAAAATCGGGGAAAGACCAGCACCCCGCACAGCGGCGTCCGTATGTCTGATGCCCCCCGGGACGGAAACCTGCCCAGACACCCGTGACCTCTCTCGGCTCCTGACCGTCTCGTCCAGGACTCCAGCCAGTGCGTTTCCTCCTGGCATTTCCCGCCGCTGTTAGAAAGGTCACATGTGCCAGTTAAAAATGTCCCGTGCGTGGAGCGTGACAAATGCCGCCTGGAAAATGAAACCGCTCTCGTTGGCATCTCTGCCCGATTTCCAAAGGCTACGGTTTCTTATTTCCATTGGCGCACTCCGGCTGGTGCAAAAATGCCCGGCCCGCTGTGAAATGCAGGCAGGGAGATGCCGTGGGGAAAATAGGGAAATTGCGGGTCGGTGAGAATAGCAAATTGGAAATAAAGGTGAGATATTTTTTAAAAACACACACACACACATAGAGAAATGAATTGCAAAGGACTTTTTGTCAAAACCATTAAGGAACCTCTCAGGGGAACAAATAAAATGTCTAAAATGCACCCATAGAAATGCCTCCGGCCATTCATATTTCAAGAAAGGCGAGTCTATTTTTACTTTATTCCATTTTACTTTCTATTTTATTATATATTTGCTTAGCTGAAGGGCCAAACGAAGACCAGCGACCTGTGGGCCAGGCCAAATGAGCGTTTTCCACACCCTGCTGGCAGGCGGATGAATAGACTGAGTGCTTTGGAATAAAGTAGACGTTTTATATTTAAATGCAAAATGACACTTTTTTTTTTCCACCCCCTTCCAGCAATTCTTTCCCAGGGAATGTATCTTACAAACAAAAGCACCAGAGACCAGGTGGCTTAAGCCGCAGGGATTTATTTCCCGCGGTCGTAGATTTCTGCGTTATCGATGGGCGTCCTCGCGGGGTGCAAGGGGAGACGGAGCTCTCCGGGGTCTCACTTATAAGGACACTGACCCCCATTCATAGTTGGGACAATGACCCTTCAGTCGCCAAAATGCTTCTACCCGTCAGCCCAACTGTGAGACTTGGGCAGAGTCCTGGGAAATTCCCAGAAGGTTTCCCCGGCTCCTTGCTTGCAGGGAAATCCACTCACAGGGACTCTGTGGCCCGCAGGCCCTTCCGATTTCACGGTGACAATTTTTTTCATTATGGTTCATTGTTCTGGTGGACGGGAGGAGCCTCTCGGAGACACGGGCGATGCCCACGGGCACGTAGAATATCTCGGCTTTCAGAAATTACATTTCAGATGCTTAACCCTAACCCTAACCCTAACCCTAACCCTAACCCAAGGTCTAATCCTAACCCTAACCCTAACCATAACCCTAACCCTAACCCTAACCCAAGGTCTAATCCTAACCCTAACCCTAACCATAACCCTAACCCTAACCCTAACCCAAGGTCTAACCCTAACCATAACCCTAACCCTAACCCTAACCCTAACCCTAACCCTAACCCTAACCCTAGGTCTAATCCTAACCCTAACCCTAACCCTAACCCTAACCCTAACCCTAACCCTAACCCTAGGTCTAATCCTAACCCTAACCCTAACCCTAGGTCTAATCCTAACCCTAACCCTAACCCTAACCCTAACCCTAACCCTAACCCTAACCCTAACCCTAGGTCTGATCCTAACCCTAACCCTAACCCTAACCCTAACCCTAACCCTAGGTCTAATCCTAACCCTAACCCTAACCCTAGGTCTAATCCTAACCCTAACCCTAACCCTAACCCTAACCCTAACCCTAACCCTAACCCTAACCCTAACCCTAGGTCTGATCCTAACCCTAACCCTAACCCTAACCCTAACCCTAACCCTAACCCTAACCCTAACCCTAGGTCTAACCCTAACCCTAACCCTAACCGTATCCCTGACACCCTAACCCTAACCCTAACCATATCCCTGACCCTAACCCTAACCCTAACCCTAACCATATCCCTGACCCTAACCCTAACCCTAACCCTAACTATATCCCTAACCCTAACCCTAACCATATCCCTAACAACCCTAACCCTAACCCTGACCCTAACCCTAACCCTAACCCTAACCCTAACCATATCCCTAACAACCCTAACCCTAACCCTAACCCTAACCCTAACCCTAACCCTAACCATATCCCTGACCCTAACCCTAACCCTAACTATATCCCTGACCCTAACCCTAACCCTAACCCTAACCCTAACCCTAACCCTAACCATATCCCTGACCCTAACCCTAACCCTAACCCTAACCCTAACCCTAACCCTAACCCTAACCATATCCCTAACAACCCTAACCCTAACCCTATCCCTAACCCTAACGAAAAAACAAAGAAAAGAAAAAAAAGAAATTACATTTCATTCCCGAAGGCGGCCGTTGCCGCTGAGCCACACCAGCCTGGGCCCGCTTTGTCTTTTCAAGGGCCGTGGACTCGACGGGCATCGGCCAGCTTGTCACCCTCCCGGAGCGTCAGGCAGGTTCCCCCGAGTCCCTCCGTGGAATCGCCATTCCCCGCCCAACGCCTAAGGCTGCCTAGAGCGGTCAGAATACTTCATTTTTTTATTTCTTTTAGAATTTACTTGAGTTTCTTGCTTTGATGGTCACGACACCGCCCCGTGGAGACCCCCGGGACCTGTAGGGGACGAACCTGGATTCAAAGGCGGTGGGAAGAAGACACGGCGGGGCAGCCGTGGCCGGCGTGGCTCAGTGGCCAGAGCGCCGGGCCCTCCACCCATCCCTGCCGCCCCCTCCCGTGGCCTCCAACAAACTTGCCGGCCGGTGTCCCCGGGGGGAGCCGACGTGCTCTTGAGCGAACCCCTTCGTCTGTACTGAGATCAGACGGTTGTCTGTCTTTCTCTGACGGGGGACACTCTCGATTCCGTGGCCGGGGCCGGCCGGCCGGTCGCGATGCAATGAGGGATTTAAGGACGCAGGGGAGGGGCCCAAAGGATGTCCACCCAGAGGCCGGGACCAATGTACCCCAGGCAGGGACGCCGGGCTCAGCCTTCATCCTGCACGTTCGCTCAAATCAATAAAATCAACGGTTTCTCTGCGGGGAACCCCGCTTCCTCGGTGGCCGGTGGTAATGAGGGGGGTGCGCGGGCTCGAAATTCCATTTGCAGTTTCTCGAGCGGGTGGTAAGGGGCAGAGAGAAACCGTCGCGTCCCTGCCCAAGCGAACAGAAACAGGCCCAGCCGCGATTCCTCGGCTTTCCACCCGCCGAGCGGCTGTTCATTTGCGTTGCGAGGGGGTCCGTGGAGGGCTGGGTAATGGGCTGGATGTGTCTGAAACAGGAGCTCGGTAGACGAGAGAAACAAATAATAATAATAATAAAAAAAAGGCAATTTCTTTTTCATGCTAAGAAAAGAAAAAACGTCGATCCGACGACGTCTTACGGAGAAATGTGATTTTGGTGTAAAAAAAAAACCAACCAAAACGCTGTAAAATTTTGCGATGCAGTAATATAGAGGCTAAAGTCCCTTATGAGACAAGATCGTACAAAATCTATGAGAACCGCGGGATATAAACGGCCCCCGTGCATTCGTTCTTTAAACGTAAACGTTTCCCAAAGCACACCTGTGCCCGCGTCAGGGCCGGCAGGTGGCCTCTCACTTTAATTTTATTTTTATATATTTTATATGCATGCGGGAGTGAAAGGGAAAAATGGATAAATTCAGAATTTTGATGAAAGAAGACATTGGAGAGGTGGAGACGGCATTTGGGGATCTGTGCTTTCGGGCTCTGAGCGCACGGGGCGGAAAATAGTTTCTCAACGCCCGCGCCCGTTTGCAAGAAACGCGCTCAACCCAAGAAGCTGCGGCAGAAAAGGCCACGCACAGAATTTATCCAAATCGCCCCGACAGGCCCTCACCTGCCTGGGTCGAGGGAAGAAAGACCCGCAGGCTTCGTCGGATCAACTGCGGAAACTGAATTTTTGTGCAATTGACTCATCGATCTACAGCCAGGAGGCATTTCTGGTCCAAGTTTTCCTTCATTCTGCATTTCGGTAAAAATAAAAGCATCCTACGTGTCCGGAGCGAAGCGTCTGCAGTCACACGGTCACCGAAGGGACCCCTCTAATGTGATTAAAGACGCTTCGTAGGGGCTGTTTCTGAGGAGTACCTGGATCCTTAAATATTTTTACACGATTAAAAAACAACAACAACATATAGGGTATCCGTTCAATATTCAATTTTTGCTTTTTGTAGCTAGTGCTTTTAGAAAGAATATATATATATTTTTTTGAACGCCAAAGCTCAATTTCCAGAGATTGTACGTTGGGATCAGCTTTTAGCGACGCGACGCGTTGAGAAGGTATTTCCCGCAACACAGTGGCTCCCGGAAAACACGTCGCGGCGTCTTTCCCGGAAACCGGGGGACAGTTGGGCCCAGAGCGTTTGAGAAACAGGGACGGACAGGCCGGCCGCCTGACCCTCTAAACCCCCCTTCCCGGGTGTCCGCCTTTCTTGCCGACCTGCGGTGATGCCGGGGAAACGGCGACGACCGGGCCTCGGCAGACTCGAACCCAGCACCTCCCGGGAACCGGAGACGTCGGAGGCTTTGTAAGGATGCAGACTGGGGAGCGGGGGGGACAGTGGCTCATAAAAATCCAAATCTGGAAAATCCAAGTGTACGCATTGAATTGTTAGATGTCTGTGCAGCCAGAAAATACAGGGCGTCCCCCCCCCAAAAAAAATGTAGACGCGCTTTGAATGACGATAAAGTCAGTGTTGATCCGCATACGGTTCGGTTTCAACATTGAAAAGAATCGACAGAAATGAATATATATATTTTTATCAATCCTTGTTTTCCAACGGACGACCGTTCCGGCCCAGGCCCCGCGGATACCCCAAAGCAGTGGCATCCCCAACACCAGGAATCATTTCGTGCAATATTTGTGCGTCTTCAGTGCGTCAGCTGTGGCCGGTTTTGTGCCGTAAACTTTATCTTTTATGTGTCCCCATTAAAAAAAAAGTCTAGTGGACACTTTAGGGTAGATTTTCTCTGTTCAAAGCTTAGCCTGGGCTTCCCCCGTTATTTCAAATCCGTTAAACCTGAAAAGGGGTGAACATTACGTGAGTGGTCGGCTGTTAAAGCGCGTACATTTTTTTAGGGTCCCCCTACGTTAGGGAAATAAAATATGACCCCCTGGTTAAACCTGCGGGCGGATTCGTGGCCACGAATTGAAACGGAGACGTGGGAGCGAGACCGGCTTTCAAGGTTGGCCCGAAAACGTGGGTCCTGCGCCCGTGGCAGTGCCTATATCTGCTTGAATGGCTGTTTTCGGTGTTTTTGAATAAATACCCAGAAGCAGAATTGCTGGGTCGTTCGAGGGGCTGGGTAAAAAAAAAAAAAAAAGTGAAAAAATTGAGGTCTCACGGGGGGTTACAAAATAGTCCCGAATATTATAATAACTATGGATGGTGCCAGGTGGACTTATCGAGGAGATCGTTTCATAAATTATATAAATGTCCAATCCCTATGCTGTACGTCTGAAATGAATATAAAATAATTATTAATGTTGACGACAATTGAAAGCAATAATAAATAAATAAAAAATCCTGTGCGGCACAGATCTTCAAAGCAAGTCCATGAACAAGAGAAATAAATGAGAACAGAGTTTTCTCTCCCCATCGTGACAACGGGGCCCCGGCTAGTTACGCACATAAATGAAAAAACATTCATCATTTGCTCCGTTTCTGCCCCACCGGCCGTGAGATGAATGCGGCCTCTGGTCCCAAACGCTCACGGGGCCGAGAAACTTATTAGGGGTTTCGTCGAAATCCTTCAGCTCCGGAAACAGTCCTTGTGCCAGGTCGCCGCTCACCCTCTGAGCCTGCAGGTTTACCCCCACCCGCCCCGTCCTCACCAGCAATATTGGGTCCTCGCCTCTACCCGCAAGCCCCGGGGCGGGCCCCGAAGGAGCGCGTTTTCTGTCCTTGCCTAAATCCTTCTATCCACGTCTATCTCCGATTATGACCTGACCTCCCTCAGGGCGGCCGTGTCATCCTCAGGTTCATCTTCTTGCCAAGCCGGGTCGGGCGTATTTATAAAGGATCAATACATGGCCCGGCCAGTGTGGCTCAGTTGGTCGAGCGTCATCCTGGGCACTGAGAGGTCGCCCGTTCAATGCCCGGTCAGGGCACCTGCCTGGGTTTGGGGCTCCATCCCCAGTCGGGGGCGTGCAGGAGGCGGCCCATCAATGCCTCTCTCGTCATCGATGTTTCTATCTCTCTCTCCGTTCCACCCTCTCTAAAAATAAAAATAAAAAACATTAAAAAAAAAAATAAAGCATCAGTGCATGTTTGTAAAAGAAATGAGCTACGGAGGGGAAATAAGCTCACGCGGGAAATATCCTCATTGCTGGAATAAACCAGAGATATTATCAGACCCTCCCGGTATTGATTGGACTAGAAGATGACGGAGCTGCTCCTCCAGGCTCAGGGACAAACGAATCCATCACTCGAGTATCGGCGACGGTCGAGGGAACATTTATTTCCCCCGCCAGCCGTTAGGCATCCTCCCTATCGAAAGTAATCTGTTTCTCTTAGACACGCCCTTCTTGTAATTAAGATAACAGAGCTAAGTTGAACTTGGGATTTCCCCTCTCCAGTGATGGAAAATAAAAAGTGTGAATGGGTAAATACATATTTAATAGGATAGCTCCTATTAAGAGCAATAATTGTAAAGTTTTCTGTGGCCTATAATCTGCTTTTATTCTTGCGTGAATACTGTGACTCCATAATGCTAATCGATGACTCTATTTAATGATTTCCATGTATACAGGGTGGGGAAAAAATAGATTTACAGTTGCTCTTATGGAAAATAATACCGGCAGGGGCCTCAGTTGGTTGCAGCTTCGTCCTGGACACCAAAGGTTGTGGGTTCAAGTCCTGGTCAGGGCACAAACCTAGGTCCCCTGTTCAACCCCCAGTCAGGGTGGGTCTGGGAGGCAACCAATGGATGTTTCTCTCCCCACCCCCCCTTCCACTTTCTCTAAAATATCAATAAACGTGCCCTCGGGTGAAGGTTAAAAAAATACAAAAATAAATAACAACAGTACAATAATTAATCAATCATAATACAAGAATAAACTATGTTTCAAATACTCGCAACTATTAACCTACTTTTACCACACCTTGTATATATAACTGGCAACAAACAATACATATTGAGAACGGCAGATACAAAATTACCTTTCTGAGTTCTCTACAAAGTATCTCCTGCTCCGTTCATGATGCAAACGGCGGCGTGACTTTTGAAAACCAGGCGGATGAAGCACTAACAGGCAACCTCGGAAGAGCAGGTATAAAAAAGTAATGGGCATCCTTCAGGACGTGGGGCATGGAGATATTTTATTTATAAAACCACACTTAAATTTTAATAATGGCACGACTGTACTTTTGTTTGAAGTTACTCAAGTCTTCCCTTTAATATTTAAGACCACTGCCCCACGGAGGTCTGAAGGAGATGCTAATTATTAGAAGTAAAAGAATGTTATTCTGGCATTTTGCAGGGAAGGCGTAGACCTGAGGGGGAAGCAGGTGACCTCAGTCTGAAGTTTGAAATGCCTTTTTGGGGTTCGCCGTGGAGTACATTCCAGCACAATCTAATCCCCCGTTTCCTCGAATACCGATATTTACGTAGTTCATAAGTGCAACTAAATTATCCCCTCAAGCCGGCTGTGTTTTAGGCCCTTTAAATGGTTTTATTTGCCAGGACAAATACTGCAAGAGTCTTGAAAAACAACAAAAGGGTAACAAATTAAATATACATAGAACATTGAAGGAGGTATCTCATTATGTTTCTGGGTCAGGCTGCACTATGCAAAATTAATTTAAAATCGTGCCTTGGCAAATAATTTCTGTAAAAACCTCAGCAGGGGGTTTAGCTTCCATGGACAAGCTCATCTGAAAATTTGCCTGGAAACGCAGAAGTTCCAGAAATAAACTCTCTTAAAAAAGCAGAGAACGTTGGAACACTTCAGCTTCCCTATTTTGAAAGGTACTATCAAGTTTTATTAAGACAGTAGGTATCGCCCTGGCCAGTGTGGCTCAGTTGGTTGGGGGTCGTCCAATGCACTGGAGGGTCCTGGGTTCAATTCCCAGTCAGGGCACTGGCCCGGGTTGTGGGCTTGAAACCTAGTAGGGGGCTTGCAGGAGGCCCCAGGTGGGCATTAAGCCTTCAACCAAGGTACGTGCCCTTGGCCGGAATCGAACCCGAGACCCTTCAGTCCCCGGGCCCACCCTCTAACCACTGAGCCAAACCGGTCAGGGCGGTATTTTTTTTCAACTATAGTTGACATACAATATTATATTAGTTTCAGGTGCGTAACATAGTGATTGGACATTTATATACCTTACAAAGCGATCACCCCATAAGTTTAGCACCCGTCTGACACCGTACGTACTTATTACAATATTATTGACTATATTCCATGTGCTGTATTTTGCATCCCCGTGAATATTCTATAAGTGCCAATAATATGTACTTTTTAATAATGTCACTTCTATGTGGAATCTGAAAAGCCAAGTAAATGAACAAACAAAACAGAAACAAACTCATAGATACATAGATGCATAGAAAATTGGCTCTTTCTGCAGGTTGTTCAAATAATTCAGTGGGGAAAGAAGAGAGTTTTCCATGAATGTGTCTGAATCAACTGGATGTTCAGAGGCAGCGAGGTGAAGGTCACCCCTTAGCTCCTACACCAAAATTTACTCAGTATCGATGAAAGGTGTAAATATAAAAACTCAAGTCTTCAACATTTAGAAAGAAAACACATAAGGAGCTATCTTCAGGGTTTTGGGAAGGACTTTTAGATATGACTTCAGAAGTACATGTTTTATAGGAAAACAATGGACCAGTTAGGCCTTGTCAAAATCAAGAATGCATGTCCCTCAGAAGACAGCATTGAGAAAACAAAGAGGAGCCAGGGGCTGCGAGAAAAGACTTGCCAGTTATATTTCTGGTAAAAAACTTGTATCTAAAAAATATAAGGAGCCCTGGCTGGGTAGCTCAGCTGGTTAGAGCATTGTCCCAATATGCCTAGGTTACCGGTTCGATCCGAGGTCAGGGCACATAGAAGAATGAACCAGTGGGTGCTACCTGGTTTGCCTCAGCGCTTAGAATGTCGGCCGCAGACTGAAGGGCCCCAGGTTCGATTCCATACCTCGGTTACAGGCTTGATCCCGGGGAGCATGTGGGATGCAACAAATCTCTCTCTCAAGTCAATAAATTTAAAAAAATATATGAGAAACTCTTATAAGGCAATGATAAGAAACAAAGAATCCAGTTTTAAAAAATGGGCATAGTATTTGAGTAGATAAAGAATATAATACATGAGAAGATGTCCTCCATCTCTAGTCATTAGCTAAATGCATATTAAAACCAGGATGATGCACCATTTCACAGCCAGTAGGATGGCTATAATGAAAAAGATAACAAATCCTGGCAAAGGGATGGAGAAACTGGAACGCTTATATGCAGCTGGTGGGAATGTGCAACGATATAGCTCATTTAGAAAACAGTCTGCTGGTTTCTTAAAATATTACACAAAAATTAGCCATATACATTGTTGATTCCATTCCCAGGTTTCAGTCTAAGAGAAATGAAAATATACGTCCATTTCAAATAATTGGACACTAATGTTTGTAGCAGCACTATTCATGATAGCCACCGACTGGAAATAATACAAAAGATGCAAAACCAAAAATTAAAAGGGGCCATCAACAGATGAATGGATGAACAAAAGATGGTCTGTCCATAGAGTATAGTATTAGATAAAGTCTTGCCTGGCTGGTGTGGCTCAGTGGTTGAGCTTTGATCTATAGACCAGGAGGTCAGGGTTCGATTCCCGGTCAGGACACATGCCCAGGTTGTGTGTTTGATCCCCAGCAGGGGGTGTGCAGGAGGTAGCCTATTCATGACTCTCCCTCATCATTGGTGTTTCTGTTTCTCTCTCTCTAAAAAATCAATAAAAATGTATTTTTTAAAAATAGAGAGATGAAGTCTTGGTACACACCACAGCAAAGATAGACTTTGAAAACATTCTGCTGAGTGAAAGAAGCCAGACACAGACCACTACACAGTATATGAATTTATTTATACGGAATGCTCAGAAATGACAAATCTGTGAAGAAACAGAAAGTAGATGATTGAGCCCTGGAATTGTGTAGCTTGATGAGTTGGTTTTATGATATGTAAATCATGCCTCTGTAAAGCTCTCAAAAATCACAAAGGGATTTAATAACAATTAGCCTGGATTGCTACTTAGACAGGGGTTCAACGATGTCTTGAAAATTGTAAAGGCATTGCAAATCTTGAGGACATCTTCCTCCATCCTCTGGGGACCTTTCCCTGAGCACTGCCTCTCATCCTGCCTCCAGAAGTATTTCAGATGACTCAGATTTCATGCACTGACCGTGAGGCTGAAGCCCTTGAGAGCTGTGTCTTGGGAAAGATAATTGTTAGGGCTTGGTCAGGCGCGTGGGCTATGGAAGAATTCACAACTAAAAGAAGAGTTGCAGAGAGGAAGCTTATTTGACTTTCCAAGACAGGAAAGGCCAGTGTGTTGCCAGTCATTACAGGGCAGGGAATAAAGGGCAGCTTTTACTTTTAAGCAGAGGCTGTTGCTAAGTGACAAGGAAGGGAGGGGTTTGGGTTGTGTGTTGAAGTTGAGCAGATACCAGGGGCTGCCTTGAAAAGTTACAGTTTGTTTCCTTTCCAGGTGACAGTCCTGCAGATGTCCTAGGGAGGTGTCCTAGCAGTATTTTCCCCCAGGCCTGTAAAACAAGCTTAAAACCAAAGTTATGAGGAATGTAAAAGAGGCTTTTTGCAGGGGAGGGGGGAAGGGAACTTTCTACTAAGTAGGGACTCCTTGGTGCGAATTATCCCTGAGTTGTGAAAACAGCAGGGAGGAGGGGGGGATGTAACAATGTAGCCTTGAGAGTTGTAAAAACAGCAGGGAGGAGGGGGGATGCAACAATGTAGCCTTGAGAGTTGTGAAAACAGCAGGGAGGAGGGGATGCAACAATGTAGCCTTGAGAGTAGCTAATCTTGTCTGCAGTTTGAACAGAGGGGCTGTTTGAATCAGAGGAGCCAAGGATCTTGGGGTTTAATTACCGGGTGCTTCTCATAAATTGTGGACGGCCACCGCAAAGAAAGAGACAGGACTTTTTCCCCTCCCTTGCAATAATGGCATTTACTTCACGCTGGACCCTGAGGGTGGACTTTGTTTGATGTGAGCCAGGCCAGTGGTCATGCTTCTGTGCTTCTCGCTGCCGTGTGGAAGAGAAAAGAATTGTATAGAAAGATAGTTTAGAAGGAGACTGGACTATCAGGACGGGATCATGGGGAAGGTAAATCTCTAGTATGGGGTCTGAGTGGAAGACCCTGTTTCTTAATGTCGACTGCTCATTTTCCAGGAGAGAGGGGAAAAAACACACACAACACTTTTCTTGGTGAGAATCAGCTTATTCACAAAACACATTCTCTGTCCCCATCCAGGTCTTTTGGCTACACCTTTAATTTCTCTACTATCATTTGTTTTTTAATGAGGTGCCCTATTTCTTTTATTTTTTAAAGATCATTTTTTATAATTTTTAGAGACAGAGGAAGGGAGAGAGAGAGAATCTTTGATAAGAGAGAGAAACATCAATCGGCTGCCTCCTGCCCGCCCCTCACTGTGGATGGAGCCCAAGATGCTGGCATGTGCCCTGACTGGGAATCGAACGGGTGACCTTTCAGTGCAAGGGATGGTGCCCAACAAACTGAGCCACACCAGCCAGGGCAGTGGGTGACCTATTTCTATAGAAACTTGAAAAGAAAATCTTCTGTGAATGAATTGAATTTTTTTTTTTTCCCAGAAGTGAGAAATACTTGTTTTCAAACATAAATGGTTTAATAGTATCATCCATGTAGGCTCTTTCTCTAACAAAAACATCTCTTTTAGGCTTTTTAACACCATTTAGCCATAAACTCAGTCCATGAGATGGCTTTGAAATAGGTTTTATACAGATAAACCCTGACAAAAACAACCCAAACAACTGTCAAGCAAATGTGATGGAGAGTAATTTTTAATTTTAAGATATTTAAATGCTCCCCTAGCCAGTTTTGCTCAGTGGTTAGAGCATCGGCCTGAGGATTGAAGGGTCCCAGGTTCGATTCCAGCCAAGGGCACATACCTTGGTTGTAGGCTCGACCCCCAGGGTTGGGACACATGCAGGAGGCAACCAGTTGATGTGTCTCTCTCACATCGATGTTTCTCTCTCTCTCTCTCTCTTTCTCTCCCCACTTCTACTCTCTCTGAAAAGCAATAGAAAAAATATCCCCGGGTGAGAATTAAAAAAAAAGATATTTAAATGCAGTCGATTTCTTGGGCATGAATAGATTTCAATATCTGATGGAGACAGTTCAAATTATGGGAACTGGGATATGCATACTGGGCTGCGTCTGTCTGTAAAAGGAAGCCAGGGGACTCAGTGAACCCAGCAATTCAAGTGACAGTAAATGTGTTGGCCTCTTGTATCTGCAAAATATAAAAAACCAAAGGGGTGCCTTGTGTCCCAAATGCAGAGTAGTAGGGTCGTTGGTGTGGTTAAGGCTCATTCCCTACATTTTCTCTACATGGAAATTCCTGTGTGGCTTCTGTTTGAGGTGATCAAGGTAGGTGGCTTCAGTTATTTATTTTACAAATTCAAATTGTAATTAAGTAATAACTTTGTAAGTGTTGCAAACAGAGAAAACGTCATTCACAGTGTTTCATCTTAAGAAATATTTATCGAAAGTCTTAGTGTTTTTTAACGGTAAAGTACAATATGTATTAGTTCTTTGATCATGATTTAAATCGACTAGTGGCATTTCTGATTTTTACCAGAAATGGTGTGTTTTTAAATTCTTACCCATGAAACTAATGCCAATGGTAAGATGTTTCAATGAAAATGTTTCATGTTTACTGTTTAAATGTGTTCTTCGTACATTATGGAATTTTGTAACCAAAATGTATCACTGACATTTCAACAATGTATCTAGATTATAAAATGTTAAAATCAGAGGAACATTGACTATTTTACATGCCTTTCATTTAAGAGTGTGGGAAATGTCTTTTTTAATAATTTAATTTTCTTTTTTTCCTTAAACTCACATTAGCTTTTTTTTCCTCTTTTTTTTTGCATTAGTCTCATTTTAACCCCCAAACTGCATTTCCACAGGGTATCTAATATCTTTTTCACAAATAACGTATTGAATTTCTCTTTCTTGACATCTTTTATGTTTCTATGCATTTTGCATCACCCGCTTTCATTTTTTTTGAAATCCAACTACAACAGATTTTAACTTTTTTGTTTTTCTTTTACTGGGTGGTGTGTCTCTCTCTGTCCTGAATTTTTTACAAACCTGCTGTTTTTGAATTATTTTTTCCCTTTATTTTTCTTTCTCAATATGACCCCAGGAGCCAACACAAAGAAAAGCGCAGATGATATAACCAGTAATGAGCGTGGTGACGACGAAGGTATTTTTTGTGGTTTTGTTTTTTTTTTCCAAAGCTCGATCTTGATGCATGATTTTATATCTCTCTCTCTTTTTTTCTTTTTCTCTTTTTTTTTTTTTTTCCATTTCAATCTCTTTTTTCTCTCTTTACCTGAAATGAGTACACTTTGGTGCTGGGCAGAATTCTTTATTTTCTTCTTGCTTGGAAGCCACTGTCATTTTTTAATCTCAATGACTGTGTAACGACTGCCCATCCATTATCTGTAAGAAGACATATAAGCATCGTTTCTACATACGAGGTGAAAAACAGAATTCAGTTCCACTTTTTTTTTTTTTTTTTTAATTCTTATTTTTACATTTTCTTTTTTTGGCTTGGTCACAAGAAGAGAACGTGAAATTTTAAATCATGCATGTATTCTATCTTTTCTTGCCTCCAAATGTTATTTTGTGAGTTCATGTCGTATTTTGGATCTTGGGTCTTAATTCCATCTGTGAACTGCAAAACTCGGCCAAATAGCCCCATAGAACCTTTTTTTTGGGGGGGGGGGCTGCTCTTTAAAGTGTTTACTTATTTGTTTTTCAAACACAGTGATTCCAAACTACATTTCTGAGAATCTCCTCTGGTTCACAGTGAAGTACATAAAAAGTGTATTAACAAGATGTTGTTTCCTTAGGGATGCCTTTCGTATCTTTAAAGAAAACCAAAAAAAAAAGAGGAAACAGTCAGGAATTGAAAAAGCCCCAAAAGCTAGTTCTATGCATCTTTCTTTTTATACCACAGCTGTTTTATAAATGCTCCCCCATCCCCCAAAATATGTTTCTTTACTGTGGAAAGTTTCTTCTTGAAGAATCCAAAGTTTCTTGATAAATTATCCAACTGAAATAAATTGATTTTTTTAAAATATGTTTTTTTAATTGATTTTAGAAAGAGAGAGGAAGGGAGAGGGAGAGAAAAATAGAAACATCAATGATGAGAATCATTGATCGGCTGCCTCCTGCATACCCCCTACTGGGGATCGAACCCACAACCCGGGCATGTGCCCTGACCGGGAACTGAACTGTGACCTCCTGGTTCATGGGTGGATGCTCAACCACCGAGCCACACTGGCCGGGCTAAATTATTTTTTAAAAGATGGAAGATACATGAAAGTGGCCACCAATACATTGTATCCTGTGCCTTCAGCGGGATAAATAGTATAAAACAAAAGAAACATAGAGCCTAAAATCGGTTACTGTGAACCGTTTCTAGGGTAGAGATAAGCACGTTTTTCCAGTCTGAGCAGGAAAATGCATGGACGTGCTCCGATTTACCGTAAAAGGCTGAAGGCCCACCAGGAAACTTTGATTGTCTAGCAGAAAGGCAATTTAAATGATTGTTATTTTACCTGCATTCATGGGCTGCCCTGGTCTCCAATAGCTCTATAAGAGATCACTTCTGTTGGTATAAAATATCCCATCCCGCACCTGATTCCACAGCCAGCCTGTGCTTTCACAAGAACCCCAGAAGCCTGAAGTTTTATAACTATTCAAAAATACAGCATTTTCCCCCAAAATGTATACACACTTTAGCAGCAGATCACTCACTTAATTTTCAGTCCTTTTCAGGTTTAATGGATTTGAAATAATGGGTGAAGCCAGACTAAGCTTTGAATAAAGAACATTTATCCTAAAGTGCCCACTAGACTTTTTTTTATGAGGATACATAAAAGATAAAGTATACGGGCAACTGTTGACGCATTGAGGGAATACAAATAGTGCATGAAATGATTCCTGATGTTGGCGATTCCATTGCTTTGTGGAATCAGCAGGGCCTGGACCAGAACGGTCGTCAGTTTGGAAACAGGCACTGACCAAAATAATTATTCATTTCTGTAGATTCTTTTAAATTTTGAAAATGAACTGTGTGTTCATAAACCGCGACTTTATAATCATTCAAAGTGTGTATACATTTTGGAGGGATACCCGGTATATTTTTTAAAAAACTTCCCCTGAGTTTTCTCACAGTCTAGGGCTATAACTCGTGTCTTGCTGTGCTCCCTATTTTTACTGTGTTTCTTATTGATTATTAAGATCTGTCTCTCCATTATCATAATGCAACTTAATTACTGTTAAAGTGGCCCCTCGTTTTCATTGATCATCGCTAACCTCTGAATTTTTTTTAATCTTTGCATGAACACAGCATCTGGTTACTACTCCCTCGAGTTCTGTGTGTCTCGGGAGGTGAGAGAGGTTAACCGCCTGAAAGCAGCCCATCAAAATCTCAACTTTTTCCCCTTCCAAAGTGGAGTAGCCAGCAGCCCATAGAGATAAAATGAGTCAGGACCAAACAGCAAACCGGGGCCCAGGTAGAGCCTCGGACCACGCCCAACGCCATGCCTTATAGAAACAGAGGTTTTTTCCTAAATTCCACGGACTACGACCCATAAATCAAGAACAAAGGATTTTCACTCTCTTTGAATTTTATGTAAGAAAACAAGAGACGTCCGTCAGCTGTGGGTTAACTGTCTGGGGACACCTGGGCATCTTGGCACTGTTTTGTGTACCTGACTGTGACCAGTGCGTTTCTGGAGCCTTCCTGACTCTATGATGGCAACTCGTGAGCTCGTTTTGAGACGGTCGTTAGAATTCACTTTATGTGTAGCCCGTTTCCTTGAAATTCCTTTCTGATATTAAAAAGGTGTCTCGATGAATTAAGACAAGATAAAAAAGGGGAAATTGAATGTACCTAGGTACCATTTGATTTTCTTTTGATATCAGATATGTTATTTACACAGACACGTGCATATATATGTGTGGAGATATATATATATATATATATATATATATATATATATATATATATATATATATGCAGAATAATTACAATTGAGGTCAGACTTCTTAAAATAGAAATGTAAGCCGAAGGGGTGATTAACACTAAACATTTTAGGTGTCAATCCGTTTTCAAAAAAACAGGCTCTACAAATGGACAAATAAATGGTCCCTAAATTCCTATCGTCACAGACCACTGCCAAATATTGTCTTCACATAACTGTTTCATAAAACAGCAAATTAATTATTAAGTAATTCTCGCTGGTGGCAAATCACAATGGGAGCTTATATTCCCTGTGAAAATACACGGTGTCCCTTCCCAAAAAATGTTTACACACTGTGACAGCTGAGAGCTCAATTTTGAAAATGAAATGTATCTTAATAAACACGGCTTTTGTCATTCGTCAAAGGGTGTGTGTACATTTGGGGGGGGGACACCCTATATACAGCATTTTAATAATTTTATCTCGAGGCTGGAATCTTGTGTCATTTTTGTTACATCTCTTTTATTTTTGTCACTTGACTATGTTGGGATCTCACAGTCAGTCCCCTAGAGCAAAAGCATTTGCCTGGACATCATTTCCCATTCAGTTTTCTTTTTGCTTCTGCACATTTTCTGTCCTGTGGATCTTTTTTAAGCCTTTGTTTCGTTTTTGTCATGATCCTGTATGGAGACTTTGTGGATTCAGTGCCATCCTTGTGTTCTCACCGTGAAGCCCCCCTTTGACCGAAGAGCAAAAATCATAACTTTCATGTTGATCTCACACTTACTTAGATGGTAAAGTTATATTTTGGGATGGATGCCACGAGCCGCTTCAATTTAAGCCGGGTTTTAGGGTTTGAGCATTATTGAAGAAATAACATATTTCATCTAAATCCTTAATTTTTTTCCCAAGGATATGTTTACTGATCTTAGAAGGCGAGAGAGAGAGACAGACAGAGAGAGACAAAGAGAGAGAGAGAAACATCGGTAGGTTGACTCATGTACACACTTTAGGATCGAACCCACAACCCGGGCATGTGCCCTGACCGGGAATCGAACCCGCAACCTTTTGGTGCATCAGATGATGCTCCAACCCACTGAGCCACCGAGCCACCCAGCCAGGGCGAAATCCTTAATTTTTTAGTGTCTTAGATATATATATATATATAGAAACATGCTTAGGCATACATATTCAGATGTCAGTATGCTCCTCAGAATATCATCTCTGTGAGTACAAAATGCAATGCTAGCGATCATTTCCCTCGGCCATCTTATCACGACAGATGCCATTAAACGATACACCCGTGACTGACTCCAGTCAGAGCTAGGAACCGTAACCAGTGCCCATTGGTCTCTACGTAGCATCAGGTCATCAGTGCGGCTCCTCACGGCGTGTCCTCGATTCCCTTTCTCTCCAGACATCCACGACCAGAGCAGCAAGAAGCCGGTGATGGTGTATATCCACGGCGGGTCCTACATGGAGGGGACCGGCAACATCATCGACGGGAGCATCCTGGCCAGCTACGGCAACGTCATCGTCATCACAATCAACTACCGGCTGGGGATTTTAGGTGAGTGGTTGCGTCCCGTGGATGCCCGCGCCGGAAGCGGTGAGCAAATTGTGCTTTTAGTGTTGCGGGGACGAAGCGATTGCAACTTTGTTACCCTCATTGCTAGGAATTGCAACTTTGTTACCCTCATTGCTAGGAAATCCTTTGAGCACTCGTTGAATGGATAAGATGTTTCTTCCTTTAAATGCTTCCAACGGGGACGAACCGATTGCAACTTTGTTACCCTCATTGCTAGGAAATCCTTTGAGCGCTCGCTGAATGGATAAGATGTTTCTTCCTTTGAATGCTTCCATAGAATGATACAATGTATATGGTAACACATTTAATAATGAGTGATACTGTGGCAACAGGTGATACAGTCAGATATTAGCTTTCTTTTGTGGTTGTTTAGGTTTAGGTGTTGTTCATGGTGTGTTGGAAAAACATATCACCTGATCTTTTAGGGGATTATCTGCGTTTGGGCCTCCAAGACCTACTGTGTGATTCCGTAGCTGCTGCTCTTGCAAGTAACGGGATGTAACTCTTATTTGGATTTTGTGACATTTTATGATTAACAATGGTTGGACATTGGTTAAGTACATGGAAATTCAAGGGTGGCATTCATTATTTTGGTGTTTTGTTTTTCTCAAACTGGCTGTTGGGGAAAAAAATATAGATAGATAGATAGATAGATGATAGATAGATAGATGATAGATAGATAGATAGATAGATAGATAGATGATAGATAGATAATAGATAGATAGATAGATAGATAGATAGATAGATAGATAGATAGATAGATAGATAGATAGATAGATGATAGATAGATACAGGGTGTCCCCCAAAATGTATACACATGTTAACAGCTGACAGCTCAGTTTTTGAAAATGAAATTTTGTTTTTAATAGTCACGGCCTTTATAATGGTTTAAAATGTGTGCATACATTTTGGGAGGACATCCTATATTTGGGGGTTGTATTTTGAGGTGTATCTTCTGTGGTTTTGCCTGCTGCGTTGCACAGCTTGTGAATAAAATATTCCTTCGTCTATGTTAGTGTTCGTTTTCAGGGCCAGAACTATTTGGGGCGATGCAGCTAATTGAATTTTTAACAGTGTGGTTACGAGAGTGAGATCTGTATGTCGCAGTGTGGTTACGGTAATATATTCAAAGCGAAATAAGATGCATTATTGGATCTATGTTAAATGAGAAATATGGCTGAACATGTTTCCACCAAAAAGGCAAATATTACCAAGAACATTTTATTTTCAGCTTGATATTTTCATTTCATTTTGAGCTCCCCCCCCTTCACCTATGAAAACATTCACTTAGAAAAGACACCAGAAGGGGGTGAGTTGTGGAAATGAATTTCTAACCTAGAAACGCAAATCACCCGCAGATGTTTGTGGTGCTTTTCGAGACATTGATAAAATACCCAAAATTCCCTGTTGGTTTTTCAGGAAAACAAAGTCTTAGATTGGAGAGTCTTCTCATTTTGTGATTTTATTGTTTTTCCTCCATGGGCATTATTTCATTTAATTGCAGATTGCATTGAACATATTCACTTTAAATAACTTTAGGTTTAGAGTTTAAAGACAGTAAGGACAATTTCCTATTTACTTTATATTTTTCATGAGTCGTATGAGCCAGATCTTTGCAGAATAATTGTACTTAATTTCCTGTAGCCATGAGTATTTTTTATTTTTTGGTGGCTTCTGGATACTGGCTCTGGCCACGCATCTTTGAAATACGAGGTTGAGTTTCTTGATTTTCCACAAACGGTCCATTCTGACAAAGAGGTGGGGAGATAGGAGCCAGCCTGTCAGGGCCCCTGCAATGAGCCCTTTCAAAGGGGGCCCTGTGCTAACCATCCTGAGGGGGGGGCGGTTTGCAGAGCTGTTTTCTGGATAAAAGAAGTGAGCACTGAACAACTTCCAGCTTTGGTGAAGCAACAAAACACCCTTCTGTGTGCACGACCGGTGCATGTTCCTTAAAAGGTTACATTTCAAAAGAAATTGATTCCCGCTCCCCTCCGCCCCCCGTAACACCAAACCTGTATTAAATGGCTCTCCATCCTCATTTCTTATCCATTCGGCTCCTTTGTGAATTAAATGCTGATCTTGAAAAGTACGGTAGGAGCCCTGCCTGGTGTGGCTCAGTGGTTAGAGCGCCGGCCTGCACACCGAGGGGTCTCGGGGGGCTTTGATTCCAGTCCAGGGCACGTGCCTGGGTTGTGGGTCCGATCCTAGGCCACTGTCGGGGTGCATGGGTGCATGCGTGAGTCTCACTCTCTCTGAAAAGCAATGGATTTTAAAATTGGAAAATTTAAAATTGCAGGAGCTTTGCAGGCCTTGGTTATTTGTTTTAAGAAAAAGGGGCGATAAAAAGCTTGCTTTCAGAACCTGTCTCATTCAGGGAAAAAAAAATGTTAACTTTGCCTTTTGCTATGTGGAGTTTTAAAAATAATCCGGCTGCCCGGCCGGGCGTGGCTGAGCTGTTGAGCGTCGACCTGGGATCCAGGCGATCGGGGTTCGATTCCCGGTCAGGGCACATGCCCGGGTTGTGGGCTCGATCAATGACTCTCTCATCATTGATGTTTCTCTCTCTCTCTTCCTCTCCTTTCCTCTCTCTGAAATCAATATATATTAAAAAATAATAATAAAAAATAATAAAAATAAATAAATAAATAAAAAATAATCCTGCTGAGATGGGAGAGGCCGAGGCATAAAAGAAGCAGTTTAGCATCTCTGTGCCCATCTGTTTCCATTCTGCAAAAGAGCCCCCGTGGGTGGAGCCTCAGAGATTACAGATCCCCTTGTATGTGCTGGAGCAAAATGGGCCGGCTCCTCCGGTTAGAGACCCCAGGAGAGGTAACAAAATGTGACTCAGTTTATCGTTATCTCGGATCTTGCAATTGCCCTTTGGCGCCTTGAAAGCCGCTGGCCATCGCTTACGACCTGCTTTCTGCCAATATCACCCTTATGGGTCTCAAAATTATTCTTATACCACCGGCAGCCGGATATTTAAGTAACAATGAAATAAAAACGGTGCATGATACTGGTGATCATTCCAATTAGCGCTTCGGGCACCCATCGATAGCAAAACGCTGGACATGTGGTTGGAGTTTTTTCTTCAAAAGTCATGTGCATCAAATGCCGTTTTCCTGCTTAAGGAAGGGAAAGATGTTGTTAGAGGTTAGTATTTTTTTAAAAAATGTGTTTATTGATTTTTAGAGAGAGAGGAAGGGGAGAGAAACATCAATGATGAGAGTCATTGATCGGCTGCCTCCTGCACGCCCCCGACTGGGGATCGAGCCCGCAACCCGGGCCTGTGCCCCGACCCGGAATCGGACAGGCGACCTCTAGGTTCACAGGTCGACGCTCAGCCACGGAGCCACGCCGGCCGGGCAAAACGGGTATTTTTTTTAACAGAGTAACCAGTGCTGTGGGCCTACCCAGAAGAGATGGTGAAAACATGAATTACGGTAAAAATGGGTGGTAGCTTGGAGAGAATAAAGGTTTTAAAATGAAACAGAAATAAATTAGTGTCTTCTTTTCCGTGTCTGTGGCGTGGCTTTGAGAAAAACGGCTGATTTTTTTGAGTCTCTGGGGCAGGTGGTGGCTTTCTGTCCCTTGGAAGGCGACAGAAATTATCTATTGTCTATATAATATAAAGGCCCGGTGCTTTTATAGCTGGGGAATTTCATAGGTATTGAGTGGCAGCCAGTACTCCCAGGCACCTTATAATTTCTCTTGTTACGAGTTAATATCACTGGACGTCCTGTTCGCGTCACTGTTGACTCCGACACGCGGTTGCCACGGGACACAGAGGTAACGGCTACTCTGCATGAAATGCCCTCACCGAAAACGAACCCCCTTGATTTAAAAAATAATTCCGATGACTCTCGTCGTGTGAAGCACATGAGACGATCTTCCCATCTGCTGCCTGAAATATGAGTGTTTTCTCTCATCAGAACTGGGCCCACTCTCGTTAGCCACCGACCACGTAATTTATCGGCCAGTCCGGGAGACGTGGGCTGTTTCAACCTGTTATTAATCCCCTGGGCTTGTCCCAGGCAAGCTGGGCTGTGTCATCGTAGCTATAAAGTGATTATTTATACCCAGAGGAGGTGTAAGGATGGAAGTGGTGTCTCACTTATTTGCAAACAAGATGCCCTTTTATTTTTATTTTTAAATATGTTTTTATTAATTTCAGAGAGAGAGAGAGAAACATCAATGATGAGAGTCATTGATCGGCTGCAGCCCGCAACCCGGGCCTGTGCCCCGACCGGGAATCGAACCCTGATCTCCTGGATCGCAGGCCGACGCTCTACCACTGAGCCACCCCGGCTGGGCCTAGATGCTCTTTTATAAGCACATTTCTTATTAATTCTGCCACAGGCATGTGTCATGAGGAAGGCATGTCCGTTCAGAACTGGAGTTTTGTATGAAATCTGCCTCTTTTTGTGTGTGTGTTGTAAACATCTTTAATGTAAAAGTAAAATCTGTCTGGTGCTTACTGATGGGAACGTGTAGAATTTGTCGACTTGCGGCTCTTCCCTCTCTTGCTCGTGGACTGTCTCCAGCCGGCATGCCGTTCGCAGCATCCACCGGCTGGGCCTATATCCGCGCAAACATTTATTGTCGTTCAGCTCACGTGGGATTCCCTCTTTGCTTCATCGATGACTTCATACCTCAGGCATCTTTTAAAGCTATTTTTGCTCCCAAATGCTGCTATTTTTTGCTATAGCACCAGTTCTCCAGGGACCCACGGCGTGGACCGGCCGGTGTGGCTCAGCGGTTGAGCATCTAGGAGTTCGCGGTTCGATTCCCGGTCAGGGCGCCGGCCGGGGTTGTGGGCTGGACCCCCAATAGGGGGCGTGCAGGAGGCAGCCGATCGATGTATTTTTCTGACATTGATGTTTGTATCGCTGTCTTCTCCTTTCCTCTCTCTCAAAAATAATTAAAAATACATATATATATTTTTTTAATCTTTACCCGGGATCGAGCCTGCAACCTAGGTACGTGCCCGTGATCGGGAATCGAACCCGAGACCCTCCAGTGTGCGGGCCTGTGCTCGAACCACCGAGCGATACCTGTCAGGATTTAAAAAAAATGTTATTGATTGATTTTAGAGAGAGAAGGGGAGGGAAAGAAACATGGATTTGTTGGTCCACTTGTGGCTCCATCATTGGTTGATTCCTGTATGTGCCCCGAGCTGGGATCTCACCTGCACTCTCGGGGTGTGGGGACGGCGCTCCGACCACTGAGCTGCCCGGCCAGGGCTCTGTACCCCCAAAATCCACACACCCCCTGTGTGTAGCTTTTTATTTTTATTTTTATTTTTCACGTGGCTCACCCTCAGTTCCCGTCACCCAGCTCTAAGCTCCTTGACACACGGCCCTTATTTTCTGAGCCTTTGCCAGACAGACGCCTTCCGGATGTTTCCCTGGTGGAGTGTTTTAGGCCCCGAATTGCAAATTGAAAGCGCGTTCGCCAGGGAGATGATATATTCACTTAAATATTATTATTATTATTATTATTATTATTAATATTAATATTGCAGTCTGCGTGAATTCCTGGTTGTCAGGACCCACGAATGTCTGACGTCACGTAAAACACGTTGCTCCCTCTTCCGACACCCGGCAGCCACTTTTCTCAGATGCCAGAGGTTCTGTTTCCCTCCAAACGCCTCCTTCTGACGATGTCACCCCCCGGGGTTCAAGCCAGACGACAGGCCTCGGCTGAGCCTGGACGGAAACCCATTTATGTTTGCAGCTTCCCTTTTTGATTGCAAATGGAAACCTTGGGTCTAAAAAAAAAATATTTCACCATCTGTAGGTGGTCGTATTTTATTAGATTCTGAGAGTTATGGAAACAAACCGAAACGGGGCACCTGCAGGATGCACGTGATTTTTGGTGTTGATGCAGCTTTTTCCTTGGGGATGTTAAACAATTACGACAGGAACGTAATAATTGAGATTTTTATTTTTTTTAATTTTTATTTTTTTTTGGCCAAGCGCCATCCTAAATGTTTATAAATATCTGGGAAGTTTCTTGAATGATCCTGAAATCTCCGTGTAGCGGTTTCCTAGAGTCGCTATAAGAAAGGGCCACAAATATGTGGTTTAAAACAATGAAAATCCACACTCCCCAGGCCCCCGAGGCCCGATGTCTGAGCTCAAGGTGTCGCAGGGCCACCTTCCCTCTGGAGGCTCCCGGGTGATATTGGACATGGTGGGTGGGCCCTCACTCCTGCTGGGTGCCGCTTCTTACAATATCCCGAGAAAAACAATTTCCCGAGATCATAGCCCCGGGAAGCCAGGCATGAGCCATGAGCCCAGGTCACCAAGAGGAACCAAGAGCCAGAGCCTCTTTGTTTAGGGGGTTACGTACCCCGATTCCACCCGGTCCCAGCGGCCACGCAGCCAGGTGGACTAGTAACAACGGTATTTTTCTCTCGGGCTTCTTATGAACAGGATAGAGATTTAACGGGACATCGTTTATTTACTATCCGCGGGATCCTAATCTGTGTGTTCCTGTGGTTCTGCCTCACGGACGTTTCTATTTGCATAAACCCTGGTTTACTCACTTTAACAATATTCTCACCTAATTAGGTCTCCAGTGTCAATGCATTTAAAACGTTTCTAATGAATTATTTTTTTTTAAAAGTTGACGTTCCAACTACGGTTGACATCCGGTATTATTTTGTATTAATTTTAGGCCTACGGCATGGTTTTTAGACAAGAGGGCAGGCAGAGTTGTGGTTTTTTTGTTTTTTTTAAATATATCTTTATTGGTTTCAGAGAGAGGAAAGGAGAGGGAGAGAGAGAGAGAAACATCAATGATGAGAGAGTCATTGATCGAGCCCGCAACCCGGGCATGTGCCCCGACCGGGAATCGAACCCCGATCGCCTGGATCCTAGGTCGATGCTTAACCACTGAGCCACTCCCGGCCGGGAGACAGTTTTTATTTTTAAAACCAGATGGGATTCTGTCGACTGTCTGTCAGGGCAGGTGCACACGATTCCAGCCCCCGGACGTTGGACCCAAACCCTTGAAAACCTCTGACTGCCTGGGACACGGCTTCCAACAGATGCTCCTCTGTGATGTCCACGAGCTGCGGGAGTCCCGCTGTGCTCTGCGACGCAGCTCCCTCTCCGTCGGACGTCTTTCTGTACTTCGGTGACACGCGAGGGGAGGAAAAGTACTGAAATCCAACTCGGTCGGCGGCCGAGAAGCGAAGGTGGGAGGGACGTTGAAACACAGGCGTCAGAATCGGACTCTCAGCTTGAACCACGGGAACAGGCGCCGAGATCCCGCGTGGCCTCTGGACATCGGATGAGCTGTATTGATTTCCTTTGATCTTGTCTTTGCATCGACCGAGGCGCTGTGCGGGATGACTAAGACGGATCTCGCTTTCGAGGAATCTTTCCGGACGGATGCCTGGCATCCCTGCGAGGGCATAAGGATCCTTGGCTTGTTTTCTGAAGGATGTATTTACGTGTCTCTCCATTTGACGAGCGACGGAGAAATGTGGTCTGGAATTATTAAAAATTCAAGTATAATAACAGAACAATAGACATATGAAAAGGTGCTCCACGTCACTTAGCATCAGAGAAACGCAAATTAAGACCACAATGAGGTGTAACGTCACACCGGTCAGAATGGCTCCATCAACAAATCAACAAACGACAGGTGCTGGCGAGGGTGTGGGGAGAGGGGGACCTGGTGCACTGCTGGGGGGAATGCAGACGGGTGCAGCCGCTATGGAAAACAGTGTGGAGGTTCTTCAAAAAATTAAAAATGGAACTGCCTTTTGACCCAGGGATCCTGCTTCTAGGAATATATCCTAAGAATCCCGAAACACCCATCAGAAAGCATATATGCACCCCTATGTTCATAGCAGAGCAATTTACAATAGCTAAGATCTAGAAGCAGCCCAGGTGCCCATCCGTAGATGAGCGGATAAAAATCCTGTGGTACGTCTATGCAGTGGAATACTATGCAGCTGTGAAAAAGGCAAATCTCTTATCCTTTGGGGCAGCATGGAGGGCCCTGGAAGGTATTATGCTGACTGAAATAAGCCAGGCAGAGAAAGACAAATATCTCATGATCTCATTCATATGTGGAATCTAATGAACAAAATTAACTAATGAACAAAATTGATCCAGAGACATAGGAGCATGGAGCAGATGGAGGAATCTCAGAGGGAAGGGGGTGGTGCTGGGAAGACATGAACCAAAGAGCTTAGATGCATCTGTGCATAACCCACGGACACAGACGATAGTGTGGGGAAGGCCTGGGGAGGGGGCGGGAACAGGGTGGAGGGGGACAAATGGGACAAAAAAGGGGACATCTGTAATACTTTCAACATTTAAAAAAATTACAAAGCAGGATGCTTTATTAGTCAAACAAACCCCCCCAAAAACATGATTAGATCTTTGGAATTTTGCTTAGGGCCTTGCTTCCTACCCAAAGATATGGGTGTATCTTTCCATAGTATTTTCAAAACTCTTATTTTGTCTTGGGCATCAAAAGCCCCACGGAGCTGATATATTTGTATTGTGTGAGAAATGGGTACAATTTCTTTGTCTGTGCAGGTAGTAAAACATCACGATACTATTTTTTGAACAAAAATGTTATCCCATATCCTTAACGTTCTGTTTCTTTGTCCATGTGTCAACACCACATTTTCCTAAACATTATATTTTATAATAATTCACAGTACATGATATAACAAGTTTTCTCTCCTAGCTCATTTTAAAGAGAATCTTTGCTATTTTTGAGGCTTTGCATGTTGGGATAAATTTTAGAATCTCCCCTTGGGCATAGAAGCAAACATCTGTCTCATTTTTAATTAAGAATTTAATTAACCTTTTGGCCAACTCAGGCTTATTGGATATATATCAATATTCCGCAGAGCAAGACAAAAACGGTATTTCCTTAGCATTTAAGCATTCTTTTAATTTTTTTCTCCCAGTCACATTTCATAGTTTCCTGAATCGAGGTCTTGTAGACATTTTATTGATTTGGTTCATAGAAATTGATGTTTTCAGAGCTGTTGTAATATTTATCTTTTTTCCGTTCTTCATTTTGCTACTGTTCTTGTGCGAATTTAGAATAGATTTGGTTTTTGCAGAATATTAATTTATTTTTTTTGCAGGCAACCTTATTAAATTCTCTCCTATTGTTTGGAATTCTCTGCCTACACATTCCTACCATCTGTGAGTCAAAGCAATGCCGACGCTTCTTTTTTAATTTTTATGCATGTTTGTTTGTCTCATCTCACTGCAGTCACCAAGGCCTTCGGTGCTAAATAGGAACAAATATTTGCTATTTCTTTTTTTTCTTTTTTTTTGCATCTGGCTCTAAAGGCCTTGCTTCCAACATTTAACTGGGAGTCTCCCTCCCCAACTTTCTACCTGGGACTTTTTACCAGAGAAAGAAGTCCCTTTCTGTTCTTTGTTCAGTAAAATCTTTGTATATGGAGGCTGCCTCTCTCTCTTCCCCTCTCCCTTCCTCTCTCTCTAAAATATCAATTTAAAAAAATCTTTAAAAAATGTATTTATTTAAAAAAAAAAATCTTATCATGACCTAAAACCCCTTTTCAGAGCGTGTGAGCTGTTGAAAACCTCCGTTAGCCTGTCTGAAAATGTCTTCGTGATACCCTCCCCCTGAAGGTATCGCGAATTTCAATTTGCTATTATTGTCTTTCCACCGTCAACTAAATAACTGTCCTCTCTGGATACTATTGTTGCTGTAAAGAATTTAGCTGTCAGGTTAAGAGTTTGTCCTTTGGAAACAATCCATTCCTTACATCTCAGTCCCACGGGGGGCTTTTAACATGGCGTGTCTGGGAGCTGCTCTGATACAAACAGATACTGTATCCTTTTCATGTATCTTCTGAGAATCCTTCAATCCCTCTCAGCTCCTGCAGTGGTGTTTTTTCTTACCTTCTGCGGGTCTTAGTGTTTTACCTCCTCCTGACGTCCTGCACCATTCCCTTCATTACCTGAACATTCTGAGTAAGCAAACCTTAGAAATTCTCACGTTCGTTTCCCTGTTTCTAATAGTTTTCTTTCGTCTCCGATTTTTTTTTTAAATCTTTCCATAGCGCATCCGGACCTCTCCTCCAGTTCACTCATTTTCTCTTCAGCCCCATCTAATCTGGCCTTAACCCGACCCATTCGCTTTGTGTTCGTCTTTTCATTCCTCTAACCCTCCTATCTGGGAAAAAGTAGGGGGCTGATTCATTCTGATTTTAACACGAAGAAGCAGGTGCGAGATACCAATTTACAGAGGTCATGCAAAACATTGGGCTCGAACGATCCTCTCCTGCAAGCAGGACAGTTCAGAATTCAGAGAGTCGCTGTGTTATTTTCAAGGCATTAAGGAGGCCGTTTTATTCCTGAAAGCTCGAACTTCAAAAGAAATTTCAGGCAGCTCCTAATTTCACAAGGCTGCCCACGCAACTTGAATTTTAATTAGGATTTATCTTACCGCTAGCGTTACGGATGACAAAATAAATTGATTAACATTCCTCTGTGAAATCCTGAGTCATCCTTTTGGTTTCTCCCGTCTCTTTCAACTTTCCGATCAACCTAGGAGTGTTTCCCGGGAAACGTGAGGCTGGCTATTTTTGTTTACTTGAGAGTGTTTGATAATTTAAAATGCGCGATGAAACGCGGTCTTATAAATAAACTCCTGAGTGTTTTAAATAGAAATTGCTAAAGCCAGTCCCTCGTTTAGAATTCAGGTGTTTAAACGTTTCTCATCAAAATTCCCTCGTTTATATTTGCATAAACGTTATGTAAGATCGTTGACCTTAAAGATTAACGAGAAAGTTTGTCAGGATGTCTGAGTTACATCTATCACGTGGCAATAACAAAAGCTACTTGGCAGAGAAATAAATGAGCCAATACCTATAAAGACCTAGCGAGCGTCTTTGTGTATTTTAATAACTCAATAAATAACAGTCCCTGGGATTATACATCTTATGATCAATCCCATCGCAGTGAATTAACGTCCGGAGTCCAGGCTCGGCGTCAAACAATAATGTCTAATTTTATGCCCACAATTCAAATTTCTTGGGGTAGGAAAAGGAATAGATTTTCATAGAAATGCAAATTAAGCTTTTTACGTTGGTCATTTTGAACATCGGACTCCGGCTGGTATCCTTTCAAGATGTCGCCGCTTTTATTTTTCTAATTGAATTTCTTTTATTTTTATTTTTATTTTTTTTAAATTTTTAAAAAATATATATCTTTATTGATTTCAGAGAGAGGAAAGGAGGGGGAGAGAGAGGGACAGAAACATCAATGATGAGAGAGTCATTGATCGAGCCCGCAACCCGGGCATGTGCCCTGACCGGGAATCGAACCCCGATCGCCTGGATCCTAGGTCGACGCTCAACCGCTGAGCCAGGCCCGGCCGGGCTCCAATTGCATTTCTGAGGGTGACGTTGGTTCACCAAACCATACCGGTTGGAGTGTGCAACCCAGGAAAACATCATTTTCACGCCCCACCCTGTGCCCATTGCCCCAAATAAAGCCTCTCTCGGCCCTACCCCTCCCTTTCTCTCTGGCCCTCGCCACCGTGGTTCGTCCGTGTTGACGGGTTCCTCGCACATGTTCTTCGGCTAATCCCTTGGCCTTACCCAGGCCCCCGGCCCTCAGTCCTCTGACATCTGTCCGTCTGCTCCATGGATCCAGGACGCTGTGTATTGTCTCTGCTTTGAAAACAATGACGTTAATGAAGACCTAAGCAAATTTGGGAGATGACCTATTTGTGTACCTCTCATCTCTGTATCTGTCTGTGTAGATCAATCATCTATCTATCATTTATCTACTTATCCATCACCTATGTATTTATTTATCTATCTGGGCCTGCCGCGTCCAGGCAGGGCTGAGAGACCCTCGGCGAGGCTGCCTTTTACGGAAATAGTAAAAAAAAACCAGAAACGGTCTTACAGGTGACCCACCCACTTGGCTCAGGTGCGCGGTTTCCGTGACCAGGCCGCCTTTTTTTTCCACCCCCCCCCCCCCAACTTTCAAGTAATCGTGTTCTTACGACAATCTCTTCTCGTCTCCAGTGGCCGCCCTGGCCCGCTCTCCGAACGGCGTCAGCCTGCTTTCTGCAAATTCAAGGGGGAGCCTTGACATTTTACCAAACGGCGCGTGTTCTGCTGTATCCACTGAAACGGTTCTAAAGGGGTCATTTAAATTTTTATATAGAGCCGCCCTGCGTTTATTTCTCTGGGCCTCGCACAAAGGCATCTTTGAAGGGTATATTTAAATGTGACATTAACGGCTGTAGGCACTTGTGTTTATTTGGTTTTCGGCGCATTTGTGTGTTAATAATAGCAGGCCGGCCCGGTGTAGGGCGAGTCACCGCCTCTCGGCGTTTTCAAGTATAAACGTATTTATTGGCCACTCCACCTATGCGCCAAGCATAATATTTACATAGCATGACACGAACCGGTTTCTCTCCGCGAGCTTTCATGGGCTGCGAGCCCTAGGAACAGAGCGGCTTTATAAAGAAGCAAAAACAGGCCGCCCGGAAAGTCCAGGCCGGTGAGCGGAAAATCCACATGCCGCGTTTCCTAAGCGTGTCCCGATGTTTAAGTTAAGCCGGTGCACGGCTCAGCGGCTTCAATTCTGCTTTTTGTTTTAATTTTTTTTCTTATTTCCCCCAACTGTCTGCATTATTTTGGAACAACCTGTTAAAAAATAGCAAAGAAAGTTAAGTGTCTACTATATTTTACCCTTTCGAGAGCTCCAATGGAAAAGACGTCCCTGGATGGTATTTTTAAAAATATATGCATATAGCCCGGCCGGGCGTGGCTCAGCGGTTGAGCATCGACCTAGGATCCAGGCGATCGGGGTTCGATTCCCGGTCGGGGCACATGCCCGGGTTGTGGGCTCGATCAATGACTCTCTCATCATTGATGTTTCTATCTCCCTCTCTCCATCTCCTTTCCTCTCTCTGAAATCAATAAAGATATATTTAAAAAAAAAAAAAAGTCAACTACAAAGGAAGAAAAAAAATATATATATATATATATATATATATATATATATATATATATATATGCATATAGTCCGGCCAGGCATGTCTCACCCATTGAGCATCAACCTAGGATCCAGGCGATTGGGGTTCGATTCCCGGTCGGGGCACATGCCCGGGTTGAGGGCTCGATCAATGACTCTCTCATCATTGATGTTTCTGTCTCTCTCTCTCTCGCCCTCTCCTTTCCTCTTCTGAAATCAATAAAGATATATTAAAATATATATATATATATGCATATATATGTTTTTATTGATTTCAAAGAGCCCACGACCTGGGCCTGGGCCCTGACCAGGAATCGAACCCGTGACCTCTTAGGGCATCGGCCGACCCTCAACCAACTGAGCCACACCCGCCGGGCCTGGTCGTCTGTCACAATACCCAGCACTCGAAAAAAAAAACGGTGCCGCTCTAGGCATGCAGCGTAGTGTCTGCTGTTTTAACAAGGTCACCTTACAGTCCCACGGTTCCTGTTGGCTGCAAACAAGGCGGCGGGCTGAAAAAAGAAGTCGCCTCATGCTAGGCCCCAAACCGAGATGCAACGTCGCTACATCTCCGGCTCGGCAAGAAGCAAACGCAGTCGGGAGTGGGGTCCTCGGGGCGCAGCTGGAATTTGCATTTCTGCAGGCCCCGCACGGGAGGGGGAGGGTGTTATTTCCGTGGAATTACAGCCACAAAGCCAGGGCCCGGAGTCTCCGTTCCATGGTGGAGCTGGTCCGGCTCAGCCACCAGGCCGGTTCTCACCCATTACTCCGTTGTGTGGGGTCCCCACGGCCGTGAGCCTCGAGGGTGAGTTTAGGGGAGCCCAGGAACATGAGAGCGACCAAGAGAGCCAACTCCTTTTTGTCCAGCTGCTTATATATCTCAGATTTTCCCAACTTGCAGTGGCCACAGCTGCCCTGGCCGATGACCTGTTCCCAGGTGTGACTGACGGACAAGGACCTTCCTTACGTCACCCGGACGTTACCGGACACGTGCCCACTTGGCCCTCCCTCTGCTCCGGTCCAGTTTTTCGTAACTAGGTTATAACAGTGGCATCAGGCCCATCTCTGAGCACGGCCTTCGAGGCCTTCAACAAACTACATTTCTTCTTTACGTCGTAAGGCTTCCAGCTGATCAATCTTTCTCAAGGTGCCCCAGAGCCTCGCCAAAAAAAAATAAAAAATAAAATGTGAAAACGCAGTGAAAGTGCGGAATGACTCATGTTTTTCAGGATCCGTCTTCTCCCAACCTTAATGGGGTTTCGAGTTGTCGTTGACATTTCAGTAAATCAGAATTAGCTTTTTCTCCCCCCTTTCTTTCTCTAAACGCCTGCGTCTCGTGCAAATGGCTGTGCTGTGAGTTTTATGGAATCGAATATTCCAGAAAATGTCACGCAGCCTAACGTAAAACAAGTGAACATGCTCGTTTTTAGAACTTAGAGGGGTAGGGCGTTAAAATGGAGGTTTTGATATCCGTCCAAGAGCCCGTTTTCTACGCACGTGAATTTGAAATGCCGGAGAGGAGGCAGATCTGTACCCGTCGAAAACAAAGCCGAAATGCTGAAGGAGTTGTAATGCACTTGAAGACGAATTGCTTTCGGATATACCTTCTATAAAGCCAGGCTCTATTAATGGGGTGATAATAAGTTTTGTCAGCGTAAGAAACATTCAAACTTGTGAATAATTTTTCGTGAGTGTATTTGAGCCACACTGTGGACAGTGGCCGGGAAGCAGGCTCTCAACGGATGGAGATTTCGCTCCCGAGATGGGCAGTTTTGCCCCTTGTTTTATGCAAAGAGGAGACGTCAGGGGGTCCCCTGAAATCCACGGGGGACAGATGAGGGAGGCGGGAGGAAGCAAAGCGGGGAAACCTCTGGGGTTGGGTAGAAAATAAAATGATAGACACACGTCTTTTACTCAGGCGGGTGCAGGATGGTTGACTCAACAATTAACTCGATGCCAATGAGGGGGCCTGTGGTCTCTGCAGAGCGGAGCCTGGGCCCTGAGGGGTCCGGGAAAAGGGAAATTACTCTGACATCCCAACGATATGTTAACATAAATGCAAAAAGACAACAGACAGGCTCAGTTCCTGTAAAGATGGACATTTGTCAGGAAGATTCAGGCCTAGGACCTGACGACCCTCCATAAACTGCTTTTAGTTGGAAAGTTTTCCTTTCAGACCATCCCGTGGGGCTCCTTTAGGCCTCTGAGCTTGCAGGGCCCCCCGCAGGCCTCCCTCGAGCCCGTCAGGTTAGCAGGGGGGGCTCCCTTTATTTACAGTTTCTATCGAGAGCTTCAAAACATTTT